>NC_056725.1:167138095-167460595 GCF_019279795.1 Protopterus annectens
GGAGGCAGAGGGAATGGAATCCACTGCATCAGAACCCTCATAAGTAGATAAGGGCAAATATCCTGGTAATCAGAAGGAACAGAAATATCAGATACCCGATGAGAAGAATCAAAGAAACTCTGTTCTAGGTCTCAGAGGGGGAAGGCTGGCTTCCCCTAATTAAGGTAATACAGTCTTCAGCCACACTAAGCATTTGTTTTTGAGGCCCAAGGGCCTGAGCATGCGGTTTTCTCTGTTTTCTAGGCATTATGCGAGTTTTTGGCCTGCGAGATTCGAACTTCTAGATGGAAATGGAGTCAGTTTAATATGAACGTCTGTAGGCCTGAATACACCCACAGAAGCCGGTGCCTGCACAGCGGCTCCAGACCCATCCAAGGTAGAGACATCCGCAGGTTCCATAGTCTAAGCATCTCATGGCATACCGGACTCCGAATGGGTCTCAGTAGAGCCCTGCAAATCTGAAGTAGTGGGTATCAGGGGCTGTGAAAGCGCCTCACTGACTGGCGACTAGCTTAACAGAAGCGTCTGCAGTTTTGGACCTATGCGGTCTCGGTCTATCCTTACTTTTTCGGCAGTCGGATAGCTTAATGAAAACATTTCGGAGTACTGAGATAGAGTATGAAAGTAATTAGCTGCAAAAACAGCCTGACAAATAGTTCGGGGGTTGAACAAGGCAGAAAACAGACAGCGAGAGATGTCGTGGTCTGGGCCTAAACAGGGGATACAGTACGAATGAGGTATTTGCTTTCCATAGGCAAGACAATTGTTAACTTTTACTGATATCGGCTGGAACAAGAAAAAGGATACCCAACGGGGTACTTATGTTTTTTGAAGACTTCGGATCTGAAACTTGAAAACAAAAATTTCAGGAGTCGGCCGACCGGCAGGTGCGTACTGCTTCTGCTTTGGGCACTACATGGCAAGAACGACTGATGTAACTGTGTTGGCTGCATGTTTTATACCCCTGACAACCTGACGTCATGGAAGAAGAGACCGCATATCCAACACAGAAATCCGAAGACTCTGGTATTCAGGCCAGCTGAGTGCTATGTGCAGGCAGATAACCCAAATGTGATGACTGCAACAGTGAAACACAACGAACATCCATAGGTGGGAGCACCTTCAATGAGTCCTGGTTCCTAGCCTGACACCAAACAAAGGACCTCTTATTTGGAGAGGTAAGACTTTCTATTAGTAGGTTTCCTGGCCTCCTGTATTACTTGAAGCATGTCCTCAGAGTAAAGGTGTCTGAATGGCATTAGGGCTCCGTCACCCATAGTGTTAAGTGGAGGGTTTCCAGATGTGGATGTAGGAGTGAGTCCTTGGTTCTGTTAGGAGGTCCGCTCGATGGGGTAACTTGTGGTGACTGCCCTTGGCTAGGTGAAATAGAAGGGGGGGAACCAATGCTGTCTTGGCCAGTAGAGTCTCACCCAGCAGGATTTCTGGCTTTTTCCTGTTCGACTTTCAACAGGACTTTGGGGATGAGTGGAAGGGGAGGGAATGCATGCAGGGATTCTCCCTTCCATGGGATAGAACGTGCATCCACTTTCCATGCCTGAGAGTAGTATTCTCTGGCACAAAACCCAGGAAGTTTTTTGTTTTTGGGGGAGGCAAACAAATCTACCTGTGGAATACCCCTACCAGTGGACAATGTCTAGGAACACATCCCGGTGTAGCATCCATTTGTGGGTTTGTGCCCTGGACTTACTTAGGGTGTCTGACACTATTCTGGCTGGAGGGGATGTACACTGCTTGAAGAAATGCATCCAGATGACAAGCTAGATCTCATACCTGCATGGCTAGGTCTGCACAGCAGATAGAACCTGGTACCTCCATGACAGTCCTGTGGTAACATAAGCAGGGTGTCCGTGTGTACCCGCAACCTCCCTGGTCTGATCAGTGATTTGAAGGTTTGGAAGGCAAAAAATAATGCCCTCATTTCTCTCACATTTGTGTTTTCTTTTGGGAGGGAGACCACTGCGCTTGAGCCATGTGGAGGTCTAAGGCTGCTCCCCAGCCAATATCAGAGGCATCCTTAAACAAGGTTTGAGTAGGTGGTAGAGCGTGAATGGAAAGACCTGGGTTTAGAAAGACAGTTGTGAGATCCATCACTGGAGCTCCTGCTTTAGCTATGGGAGGAACAAAATCAGGTGTTATAGATGGGGAGCATGCCGATACAATACTGATTTGAGGAACCATTGAAGCTTCCTCATGTGAAGCCTTGCCAGAGGAAGCACTGGGATTTCTGGACGCCATTAGTCCCAAGATCCTGGGAATGTCTGGCAGAAATCTGATTTAGGTTGTCTCTCTGCATGGATTAGTGAGATCTCCTGAACTTTGGAAGGTGGGAGACACACCCTCATGCTCAGGGTTTGGAATCTGCAGCCCAGAAATAAGAGATCTTGGGCTGGGGTTCAGGGATGACTTCTTGAAGTTGATGGTAAATCCCAGGTTTTGAAGAATGAAAACTCAAGCAAAGCTAGAACTTCCACTGAGTGACCTCCCAAACCTCTTGTATCAGAGGCACATGGGATACATGCAAATGACCCTATTGAACATCAGGAGTTTCAGCTAATTGGCAATTCTGAATGCCCATAACTTGTTTCATCGTTTTAATGGACAATTTGTGGACACACTGCTTGTGCTGTGGAGGTCATAAGGCCGAAATATGCATATCCACAGCTAATGGTGTTTGGCTTTATTGGCCTGAAATTGTCCATTAAATTGATGAAACAAGTCCAACAGGTTTTTAGGGGCTGGGGGCAGTGAGCCCTGAGGGATACCCTGTCAGCATGGAAGATGATGAAGGGTTCCACAGTGCTTGCAGCTCGGAGACCCTTCTGGTTGAAGTGATGGCCAGAAGGAAGGCTGTCTTCCAGGAGAGAAATTTTAGCTCTGTTGAAGAGGCAGGTTTGAAGGGGGGGCAGGGTGAGCTTTTCCAACACAAAGTTAAGGTCCCAAGCTGGTGTTGGTGCTCTTCTGGGTGGCCTCAAGTTGCTAGCTCCCTCTTAGGAATGGTTTGATCAGAGGGAGTGATAAAAGGGGCTGCTCAGTGGGAAATGAGCAGAGAGAGCAGAGGCATGAATTTTAATAGAGGAAAAGGAGAGAGCACTGTGTAGCAGGTCAGCCAAGTAATCCAGAATGGGAGGGAGGGAGGGCTGTGCCATATTGACTGCCTTAGCCTCAATCCAGGTGCGGAACCTTTTCCTAGTGCTAGGGCATCTGGCCTCATGTATAACATCTAGAACCGGTTTGCTGAGGTTGGCAGATTAATGGGGATTAGGGAATAAGCCAAGCTGCCAAACTGAGTGTCTGCAATTGGGGATGCATGAATTCCCCTTTCCTCTGGGTCAGGAGGTTTGGAATCTGATGGAGATGCCAAGGTATCAGAGGGGACAGGCTGTGCAGCAAGGGGTACCAGTGCTGGCGAGGCCAGCCTGGAGCTATAATTGTCCTTGGTTTTTCCTCATTTTGAGCAGTACCCTGGGGATGAGAGGTAGTGGAGGAAAGACTGACCCAGGGGAAGGACAGGGCATCCACTTTCCAAACCATGCAGTGATGCTCCCTGGTGCAGAACTTGCTGAGCTGGTGGGTGGTGTGGGAGGCAAAGAGTTCAACCTTCGGGGTGCCCCACTTCTGAATTATCAGGGCAAAGATACTTCTGTTGAGCTGCCACTCGTGTGGGTCCAGAAGATTTCTGCTTAAGTTGTCCGCCAGAGAGTTCAGAGAACCCAGTAGGAATTGTGCTAACAGGTGGAGTTGCATGGCAGAGACTGTGTGCCAAAGGGTCATGGCCAGCCTGCGTAGAAAGTAGAACAGAGTCCCTCCCTGCTTGTTGATATACCACATCACAGATCAGTACTAGGCTATCGGGCCCTACATCTACACAAGCCTAGACAATTCCCTAGCTACTTCTTCCCACAATATTTATTTCCCTGGACCCCTGTCTAGCAGGGTGACTGACGTGATTCCCAGGGTGAATTTCCTCCCATCCAATCGTCAAGGTTCCTTTTGAAGAAGGCCAAAGAGGCGCTCTGCTTGACATGTATGGGCAGTCTATTCCAGAGACTGGGGAGTCTCCTGGTCAGGAACCTATCCCTCCAGCATATTTTGCTCATTGTGAGGACAAGGTTTAGATCCCTGGGGCATGAGGCTCTGAGGAATTGGGATTTCTTTAAGTGTAGAATATCCAACAGCTCTGGGTTTGACACAGCCTTGTATGTTAAGCAAAGATGGTCTCAGAGTAGACGATATGTGACAGAGTATAGCTGGAGTTTTGTTTTTTAAGACTGTCAGCATAGGGCATCTTCTTTAGACCTGTGACTCTTAGTGAGGTACTTCTGCGACCTTTCCAGTTGTTGCAGATGTCTTGAGAGGTACATACCAAATGGGGCGTTGTATTTTACAATGGGTCTAATGAGGGATGAGTACAGTGGGACACCTTTTTTCTGAATGCAAAGCCCTTAGTGATGAGGTGTGCCACATAGGATTTCCTGACTGTTGTGGTGATGTGGTTATAGCTCGAGTCCATGGCTCTGGCACCAAATATCTGTTTCTGTACAGCATTTTTATAGAATATCCACATCATTTGGGGATTCAATAATGGCTCTCTGTTTGCAGTCATCTGCAAACTTTATCAGCTAGAGTCCCTTAGTGTTCACCTGTACTTCAGAGAAGTAGATGCCAAACGGAGTGGTCCCAGGACTGAACCCTGAGATACTCCACTTATCTGGAGCTGGATTTGGAGTCTGCTACTTTTACAGTGTGGGTTCTGTCAGTAAGCCAGGTGGCAACCCATCGAGGGGCATAGGGATCAATGCCCAGCTTAGTAAGTTTATCTATGATTCCAGAGTGGGGGATGCTGTTGAAGGCCTTGGCGAGGTCCAGATAGGCTGCGTGGACCACCTCACCCTCGTACACAGCTCTGGAGACTGATTCGAAGAAGTCAATCACGTTCAGGAGAAAAGATTGGCCCTTCATGATCCCAAACTGGGTGGGGGGGGTCCAGTGTTTGAAGGTTGCCAATGTCTTTATGGCACGTCAGACTGATTGGTGGGGGAGGGGGTAGTTGCCAGGATCCAAGGTGGATCCCCCCCACATAGTGTGGGATTAACTGTAGCTGTGCGCCACTCAGTGGTCATGAAGCCTGAGGTGAGGCTATGATTAAACATGTTGTGTTGTCTGTTTTGATAAGAAGAGCCCCTGGGGAGAGAAGGGGCTTGAAAGCTATCAAGGTGTGCTGGACAGCTATCTTTTTGGTTGATGTGCAGATGGATTTGCTGTGGCTCCATTGGCCCTGCATGCACCTGCTGTCCAGGTGTGCACCCCAGACGTAATCTGATGCATCTGTGTTGAGGGTCTGGGTGACGTGCGGTGGTGAGAAAGGTAGTTCTTTGTTGAGGGAGCATGCTTTTGCCCACCAATGGAAGTCTTTTCTGAGGGAAAGTATTATAGGTACAAAAGTCTCCAGGGTCTTGAGAGTGTTGACATCAAAGGCATTTTAGATACCACTGAAGTTTCCTCATATGCAGTCTGGCATATGGAAGGAGTAGAATGCAAGATGCCATGAACCCCAGAGCTTGCAGGATTTTCCTTGCAGATAGTTGGGGTCTGGTGGCTAGTTGAGAGAAGTAGGTTGTCAGAAAGGTTTGCTTTTCAGGTGTAAGGAATGCCATCTGGGAAGCAGTGTCCAGGCTTGCTCCCAAGAATATAATCCTTTGGGTGGGTACCTGTTTGGATTTATTTTCGTTGATTGTACATCCTAGGGAGGTTAGTAGGGACTTTACAAAGGCCAGGTGCTTGAGCAGCTTTTCCTGGCTGTCTGCCTGAATTAGGCAGTCATTTAAGTATGGGTACATTTGGATATTCCTTTGTTTGCAAAAGGAAATGGCTGGAGCCAGACATTTTGTGAAAACTCTGGGAGCAGTAGATAAGCCAAAGGGACGTGCAGAAAACTGAAAGTGCTGAGATACTGCCCTGAAATGGAGATATTTCCTGCATGATTCCCTTACAGGAATGTGGAGGTAGGCCTCCTTTAGATCTAGGGTAGCTAGCAAAGCATCTTTGAAGAGCATGGGTAAGCAGCTGCTGGAGGGTGTGCATTTTGAATTTTGGGATCACCAGGAAGGTGTTTAGAATGGATAGATCGGGGATGGGGTGCCAGGTGCCCTCTTTCCTGGGTACTAGAAAAAGTCTGGAGTAGAAACCTTGGCCTTTCTGTTCTGCAGGAACGTGCTCTACTGCCCTCATGAAGAGCAAGGAAAGGACTTGTTTTTGCACCTCTACCCACTGGTTTTGAGACAGATCTGGGAACCCTTTTGGAGTTGGAAGGGTGTGGAAAGAAAATTTGTATCCCTGGGTGGGACACTATGTTGAGAACCCAGCAGACGTTGGTAATGGTGGCTAAGGTGTTTGCATGAAAGGAGAGTTTTCCTCCTACGGGAAAGTGGGTGTCAGGAGGGGGAGGGGGAGTGATTGTGAGTTTTTACCATAAGGGGGTGATTTAGAACTCCCTGGTTTTGAAGTGGAGGTAGTCCACTGCTTAGATCTCTGCATTCCCTGTGGCTGCTGTCTCTGTGTGGTCTGGTTCCCCAGGGTCTGGGCTGAAGTGACCTGTGGTGGGACCAGGAAGGGACCAGTGTTTGGAGGGACAATGCCCGCTGAACCTGGGTGCCTGGACCTATAAGAAATCCTTAACTGTCTGCATATATTTTGCTTTTTCTTCCATCCTTTTTATGACTTCTCGACTTGTAGAATGCATTAACTCTTGTAACTCTTTCGATTCTGCACAAGCAGGAAAGGAAGACATTTTTTGTTTGAGGAGTTCCAGGGTATGTTGCTGAAATTTTATCATATGGAACTGACAATTTAGTGCTCTGATAGCAAGAGTAGCTGAAATGTAATACCCAATCTGTCTAGTGCTCGGGAATCCCTACTTGAGGGGGTGGGATTCTTAGCAGAGGTTGCTTTAATTCCTTTAGGCTCGAGAAATTACAAGCACTCCCAAAACCATGCAAGTGAGATGAGGTGCGCAGACTAATTCAAATAATCTAACAGAATCCAAAAAGAAAGTCCAGCACCAAGGAAGTTTAAAACAGCAATTCTTTACTGTGGCAACCCAAAAATGCAAAGCAGACCAGTTTTGGCAATAATAAAGCCTTCCTCAGTGCATAAATTCACACTGATTAGTGCAAACATAATATAGTACACTACTAAAATTAGAGTCTTGAGCTTATTGGTTGACACCAAGTTAACTAAGCTCATTAAGGCCTGGCTTGAACAAAGCACCCACAGCCTGACAATTCAACATGATTCTCTCATTTAAAATGGAATGCCATCCTGTTTCACATGATTACCTTGGAATTTGTCTATAATAGTAAATGTAGCAGTGCTATGGGTTATAGTGTGATTATACAAAGCATTGGAAAGCCTCTTATTTCTGATATCACTAAGATGTTCACTAATCCTAAATCTCAAAGGGCAAGATATTTGTCCTACATAAAATGCAGAACAAAAACACTTTGCCAGGTAAATCATCCAGTCACTGCTACAATTACCAAAACATTGTATTTGATATACCTCGGAAGAATTATTGCTGGTAAATTCTTTGGTTTGAGAAACGTGCACAGGCACTGCAGTGACCACACGAAATGCTGCCCACTAATTTGTCCCCAAATAGGATGACTTGTTTATAGGAAGGAATGGAATGTTTATAGCGAGCAAAATAAGTTTATTGTACAACCCTTTCAGTAGGAAAATGAACAATGTGTTGTAATTTGAGACTGAGGCAAGGAAGCAGGTGCCTGAAATTGGGTTGGTTTCTTGAGTGTGGTTCGTAACCTGGGCCTAAGAAACTCTGTAGTTTTCGAAAGAATGGTAGTCACAAAAGAAGTCAGTTTGTGTCAAGAATCAGTAGTATGACGGACTTGCTCGGAGGCCGGTGCCTGCTCAGCGGCTATGAACCCATCCAAGGTAGAGACGACTGCAGGATCCTTAGTCGAAGAGTTTTGCTGCATACCGGACTCCAAAAGGGTCTCTGTAGCGGCCTGCAAATCCACAGAAGCAGGCATCAGAGGCTACCACAAAAGGGCCTCACTGAGGACAGAACTGACTACTAGCTTAACGTAAGTTTGGACCTGTGCAGTCTCTGTCTATCTTGATGTTTTTTCGGAAGATTTGCTGTAGGATGGCTTACCGAAGCCATATCGGAATTAGAGGACTGCAAACGAAAATATCTAGCTACAATAAGGGCCTGACGACGTACAGTTCTGGCATTGAACAAAGCACACAGGCGACATTGGGGGACATCATGTTCTGGGCCTCAGCAAGTGATGCAGTAAGAATAGAAGTCAGTGTGTATTTGCTTTCCACAGGTGAGATAATTGTTAACTTTTTCTGACATCTGTTAGTGCAAGAAAAAGGAAGACTTCAGCTTCAGTTCGGAAAACGAAACTCAGGTAAATGGCAGACTGGCACTTGTGCAAACTGCTTCTGGCTCCGTGGCAAGAAAAAAGTACAGTTGTGTACACTTACCATAAATGTAGATGTTAAGAGTGTATTCACTGTTGCAGTCATCACATTTGGGTTATCTGCTTGCAGTAGCCCTCAGTCGGCCTGATTATCAAAGTCTTGGGTCCTGCATCGGTTCATAGGTTTATATTAGGCTAACTGCCCTAGGGCATTTATAAGCCTAGCCCAAAGTTATGTGGCTTACGCCACCCCTTATGTTAGAAATACTGTGCCCATTAGTTTGTTTTGCCTCTGTCCAGTAGTGACACAGAGATGATTCCCGGGGTAAACCTACGATCTCCCATCCACCGGTCAAGATTTCTCTTGAACAGAGCCAGCGAGGTGCTCTGCCTCACATGGACCGGGATTTTATTCCACAGCATGGGGAGTCTTTGGGTGATAAACCTATCCCTCCAGCACGTCCTATTTATATCCATGCTAAGGTTTAAGTCTCTTGCTCTAGTGGTTTTGGTGGATTTGTTTTTTTTGAGGTGGAGCATGTCCATTAATTCCGGGTTGGTCATGGCCTTGTATGTCAGGCACAGGTCACCTCTGAGCAGACGGTATGCAACTGAATAGAGTTGGAGTTTCTTCAGTCTGGCAGCATATGACAGGTTTTGGAGTCCCTTTATCCTTTTGGTGAGGAACTTTTGGGGTCTCTCCAATTGCTGCAGGTGTCGGGTGAGATACATCCCGAATGGGGCATTGTACTCTATCATTGGCCTGATAAGTGAAGAGTACAGGAGAACAACGACTTCACTTGATCTGGATGTGAATCCCTTCATGATCAGGTGGGCAATGTAGAAGGTATTTCGAACCACTTTAGCAACGTGAGTGTCAAACGAGAGGCCACTGTCAACCTGGGTCCCCAGGTCCCTGATAACCTCTTCTGTGCTTAGTGGGTTGCCACCTATATGGTAGCTTGGGGTTACCTTGTTTTTCCAGAAGGGTATGACTATACACTTTTTTGCGTTTAACTTCAGGCCATGGCTCTGGCACCAGCTATCAGTTTCCGTGAGACCCCTCTGAAGGATGTCTGCGTCCGATGTACTATCCACTATGGCACCCAGTTTGCAGTCATCCGCAAACTTTGTCAGCCATAGTCCTCCTATGTTTGCCTGTACTTCTGAGAAGTAGATGCCGAACAATAGGGGGCCAAGGACTGAGCCCTGTGGGACTCCACTTGTAACCGGCTTGGAGTCTGACATGGCTCCAGCAACTCTAACCCTGTGGGTTCTGTCCTTTAGCCAGTTTGCAACCCATCTTGTGACATATGGGTTTACATTTAAGCTGGTAAGTTTCATCTTCTGTGAAGTCAGGGGCATAAAGCACGCAGTCGACGCCATTACATCAGTTTTTCTTGCCCCAGATTATGTCAGGTGCCCCCCTTAATGGGAAGCATTTATATATAGTGCCCCCCTTAATGGGAAGCATATATATATATATATATATATATATATATATATATATATATATATATATATATATATATATATATCTACACACACACACACATACATATATACACACACACAATGTTATACCTCCAACAAAAAAGAAAATACACCAAAAAGCTTTTAAGTACAGTAAAGGAGAATAGAGGTATAGCCAAAGGAAATCAGGGGGCTGGAGGGAGGGTAACCAGGACTGCAACCGTGAACACACTAACATCTACATTTATGGTAAGTGTACACAACTGTACTATGTTCTTCGTGTTTCACTGTTGCAGTCATCACATTTGGGAGGAGGAATTTAGATAGCATTAGGACCAGCTATAAGACCCTGGAAGACAGCAGTGGCAAAGCCAGCTCTGGATTTAGAGAAAATTGGCAAATGGTAATGCTTGGTGAAAGTATGTACAGAACTCCAGGTAGCAGCTTCTAGGAAGTCTCTGGTAGGGACACCTCTGAGAAAGGCTATAGAGGTAGATGGAGCCCTGGTTGAACAGGGTCTAATCCCCTGTGGGATAGGCTTTCCATGGTACTTACAGCAGAAATGAATGCAATGGCCTATCCATTTATTTTTATTTATTTACTTTATTTGCAGTTGGTTTACCATGATAGTCCATTGGGCCAAAATGAACCCGTTTTCAATGGAGTCCTGGGGAGAAAAGCTCCAGACAATATAGATTACAGTAGGTATTAGACATACTTAACATTATAAAAAATCTCAAGTAGACAAATACAAATGCAATGCACAATTACAATTAATTTAACAGTGTTAAAACTGATAGCAGATTAAAAGGATTATACATAAATTCAAAATTCTACTAAAGTTATTTCATAAAGAGAGTTCTCCATGTGAGAGGTAGAGTGTAGAGTATTCTTACACATTCTATAGTAATAACAGGAATGTGAGAGTTATGGATAATGAGAGAGAGAAATCAAGGGTGTAAGCAGGAGTAAGAGGAAATGGGGATGTTCAGTGTAGTTAAGTAGGGTGGGAGCAAGAGCATTCCCACTGGGAAAGTAGATGTGAAGGAAGAGATTTTTTTTAACATAAAATGGTTAGAGGTAGTACAGATAGATTTAGAAATTGTTTGCTTTGAAATGGCCTTCCCCTCTGCCCCTGCAGCAAATGCCACCAGCAGTTCAGATTTCCTTTGAGGTTTAGTCCTGTCCAAGTAAAATCTAAGTTGACTGTGCACATCTAAGGAGTGCAATATCCGTTCCCCTTTGTTCTGTGGATTAGAAAAGAAGGCTGGCAAATTAATGGACTGATGAAGAGCCACACTGGATACCATCTTGGGCATGAAAAAGGGATTGGTCCTGAGGGACACCCTGTCCGCGTGAAAGATGATGAAAGGCTCCACTGCCATAAGGGCCTGTAATTCAGATACCCTTCTTGCTGAAGTGACTGCTAAAAGGAAAGCTGTTTTCCAAGAAAGGAATTTTAACTCTGCAGTTGCAGTGGCTCAAAAGGGGGAAGAGTGAGTGTTTCCAATACAAAATTAAGGTCCCAGGCTGGAGTTGGGGCTCTCCTGGGTGGTCAAATTTTTGGCCCCTCTGAGGAACTACTTGAGCAATGGGTGAGAAAAGAAGGGTGGTTCTGTGTTGTAATGGGCTGAAATGGCTGAGGTGTGAATTTCGATGGAGGAAAAGGAAAGGCCCTTGTGAAGCATCTCAGTTAAGTATTGAAGAATATGAGGGTAAATTGGGCGCTGTTGCGGTCACCCCTTGAGTTTGGTTCCAGGCACAGAATCTTCCATTTTTCAGCATAAGATTTTCTAGTACTAGGCCTCCTTGCATCCAAAATGACATCCAACACTTGTTTACTGAGCGATGATAATGGAGAGATTAGTTAATTAGCCAGGCTGCCAGGTTCAGGGTTTGAAGGTGGGGGTGCAGAATCTGGCTCTCCTGCTGAGACAGCAGGGTAGGGGTCTGAGGTAGGTGCTATGGGGCCAGCTGTAACACACTGCACAAGAGGGGGTACACCAGTGTTGGTGTGGCCAGTCTGGTGCAATCAGAATCATCCTTGATTTGTCCTGTTTGATCTTTAGTAGCACTTTGGAGAGGAGAGGCAGAGGAGGAAAGGCATAAACGGATAGAGTTTTCCAGCTGAAGGACAGAGCATCCACTTTACAAGCTTGTTTGTTGGGAGTCCTTGTGCAGAATTTGTCCAATTGGTAGTTCTGGGGGGAGGCAAACCGGTCTATATCCGGGATCCCCCATTTGTTGATCAACATGTTGAAAATCTTTGGTTCCAGTTTCCACTAGTGTGGGTCCATGAGATTTCTGCTTAGTTCATCTGCCAGTGTATTTAGTTTTCCTGGCAGGAATTGAGCCTGTAGATGCACTTGGTAGCTCAAGGTTGTGTTCCACAGAGCCATGGCTAGTCTGCAGAGGGGGTAAGAATGGGTACCCCCTGCTTGTTTATGTACCACATAACAGTGGTGCTCTGTCTTTACCATTAATTGTCCTGGAAGAATGTGGTCCTTGAAGGCTGTTAAGAGCATTCTGTACAGCTAACATTTCTTTTTAACTGATACGCAGGTGCATTTGACTTGGGTTCTATTTGCCCTGAATGCACTTCCCTGCCAGGTGAGCCCCCCCATGCATAATCTGATGTGTCCGTTCAGGGTTTGGGCAGCAGGGGGTAGATTGAATGACAGTCCCTTGTTTTGGTGGCAGGCCTCTGCCCACCAAAGGAATTCTAACTGTAGGCAAGGTATGACAGGAATAATTTCTTCTAGATCTTGAGAATGTTGACACCATAGGCTTTTTAGATACCACTGTAGTTTCCTCATATGTTGCATATGGAATCAGTAGAATGCACGAGGCCATGAACCCCAAGGATTGTAGTATTTGCCTTGGAGAGCAGGGTTTTTGTGGCCACTAGTTTGAAGAAAGTTGTCAAATTAATTTCTCTGGCATGAGGAAAGCCATCTGGGAAGCTGTGTTCAAGCTTGCTACCACAAATATAACTTGTTGACAGGGTACCAGATGTGATTTATTTTTGTTTATGGTGTACCCCGGACAAGTTAACACCTTTTGTACAAATGCCAGATGATTCAGAAGTATGTCCTAGCTTTCTGCCTGAATTAGACAATCGTCCAGGTATGGGTATATTTGAATATTTATTTGCCTGCAAAATGCAATGACTGGAGCTAGGCACTTTGTGAATACCCTGGACACAGTAGATAAGCCAAAGGGCAGTGCAGAGAACTGATAGTGCATGCAGCCTGCTTTGAAGTGTAGGTATTTTCTGCAAGATTCCCTGATTGGGATGTGCAGGTAGGCTTCCTTTAAATCCACTGTTGCCAACCAGTCATCTTTGCCCATCATGGGAAGCAACTGGTGAAGAGTTAGCATCTTGAATTTTGGAATCACCAAAAAGGTGTTTAGCATAGACAGGTACCAGGACAGGACGCCATGAGTTGCCTTTGCTGGGTACCAGGAAAAGTCTTTAGTAGAAACCTTGTCCCTTTTAACTCTTCTGGTACAGTCTAAATAGCCTTTAATCTCAAGGGAGAGTACTTGCTTTGGAGCCTCTGCCCACTGATTTGGGGGTAGATCTGGCCAACCATTTGGGGTTGGTAGCGTGTAGAAGTGAAATCTGTATCCTTGGGAAACTGTTTAAAACTCATATGTCCTGGGTAATGAGTTACCGTTTTTTTGCTTGCAGAGCAATCTTTCCTCCTAAAGGAGCAATCAGCTGAGAAGTGCTTGGAAATTTTGAAGTCATCATTGAGACAGCTTACCATAGGGAGGAGTCTAACTACTCCCTGATTTGGAAGTGGGAGTCCCCCACTGCTTAGTCCTGCGCGTACCCTGGGTGTTCTGCTGGTTCTGGGTTTGAACTGAGAAGGTCTGGATGAGCCAGGAAAGGACCAATTTTGTGAGTGCCAATGCCTACTAAATCGAAGAGGCTGCACTTCTAAGAAATCTAACAGTTTGCATAGATTTAGCTTTTTCCTCCATCCTTTTAAGAACTTCTGCTTTGTCACCAAACAGGCGGTCCTGATTTAAGGGAGCATCCAGCAATTTAGTTTTAACATATGGCAAAGATTGCTCCTTAAGCCAAGCATGCCTTTTAAAGTACAGACCCGGTGACAGCAGCCCTGCAAGATGCCTCTAGTGAATCAAAACCACACTGCAAAGTATATTTTCCAAACTGTTCAGCTGAATGCATTAAATCCTGTAAATCCTTATTTTCAGCACAATCAGGAATCAACATAATTTTCTGTTTAAGCAATCCAATAATATACTGCTGATACTTTTAACATATGAAACTGGCAATTTAAGGCCCTGATGGCCAAGGTTGCACAGGTATATACCTTCTTACCCCACCTATCCAGGGCCCGGGAATCTATCAGAGGGGGGAGGATTTTTGGCAGTAGTAGCCTTAATGCCATTGGGTCCCTGTGAAATGGTCTCAGGGTCTGCAGTAGGATTTTTAAAAAGGAACTTATGAGAATCAGGAACCCTATATCATCTATCATGTTTTCTGGGAGCAGGAGGTAGAGAGTCAGGGGCCAAGCTAGATTCCAAAAAGGCATAGTCAATGTCCAGCACAGGAGGGATAGCTAAAGGCCTGTGTTGGGGCAAGAGTAAGAAATCTCTAAGCCTCTTTTTAGAATCAGAGTAATCCTGGCTATCCAGTGAAAATGTTCCCTAAGAGTATGCAAGGTTTCACCAAAAGAAAAATCCTCTGGGGGTGAAGCAGAGGGAATAGAGTCCTCTGCACCAGAATCCTCATAGGTAGATAAGGGTAAATCCTGGTCATCAGAGGAGACAGAAATTTCAGAATCCTGGTCAGAAGTATCATAAGCAAATTCAGTCCTACGTCTCAGACAGTGAAGGTTGGCTTCCCCTGATTAAAGTAATAAGGTCTTCAGCCATTCTGATCATTTGTTTTTTAAGCATAGAGGCCTGACCATGCGGTCTGGGCGTCTTGTTTCCTAAGCATGGTTAGAGTTTTAGGCCTAGAAGAAGTTTGCATCGGTTTAATATGCAAGTCAGTAGGCCTGAATACACCCTCAGAAGCCAGTGCCTGCACAGCGACTCCGGACCCATCCAAGGTAGAGACATCCGCAGGTTCCACAGTTGAAGCAACTCGCGGCATACCAGACTCCAAATGGGTCTCAGTAGAGGCCTGTGAATCTGAAGTAGCGAGTATCAGGGGCTGTGAAAGCAGCTCACTGAGTACCGGCAAACTGGCGGCTAGCTTAGGAGAAGCATCGGCAGCTTTGGATTTAGGCGACCTCTGTCTTTATCTTTGCGTTTTTTCAGAATGTCGGTAGTCAGGTGGCTTACCAAAGACATATCTGGATAATTTCAGAGAGTACCAAAATATTTAGAAGCGAAAATGTACCGATGACAAATAGTTCGTGGTTTAAATAAGGCACAAAAACAGACAGCAAGGTACGTTGTGATCACGGCCTAGGCAAGGAATACAGTACGAATGAAAATCTTTGAGGTATTTGCTTTCCACAAGAAATACAATTATTGACTTTTACTGACATCAGTTTACAGCAAGAAAGTTTCCTCAACGGGGTACTTAGCTTTAGTTGAAGACTTTGGTTCTGAAACTCGAAAACCAAAATTTCAGGAGTTGGCCGACTGGCACTTGCGAACTGCTTCTGCTTCGGGCACTGCACGGCAAGAAAAACTGATGTAATGGCGTCAGCTGCATGCTTTATACCCCTGACTACCTGACATCACGAAAGATGAGACAGCAACAGACAGAGGACCCAAGACTTTGATAATCAAGCCGACTGAGGGCTACTGTAAGCAGATAACCCAAATGTGATGACTGCAACAGTGAAACACGAAGAACATTTGAAGTAATGGCATCGGCTGCCTTACTTTATACTACTGATGACCTGATGTCAGTCCTGAAGTGACAGCAACCGACGCAGAAATACCAAGCCTCTGGTATTCGGGCAGGCCAAGGGCTACCCTAGCAGGGACAATCCAAATGTGATGACTGCAACAGTGAAACACTAACATCTGAGGATCTGGACTTGGTCATAATAGCACTTCTTGACCTATGTCATCTCTGTGGAGTCCCACTTGAAATGGTACCACATTTTGGAGATTGTCTCCACAGAAATCTCCCACATGGGAGAATCTGTCCCATTGGGAGTCCTCTTCAGGGGAAGCATAACCCAAAGGGGAGGGGGATCTGGGAGGAATAGTCTAATTCCGCCTCCTCAGAAGAGGAGTCAGAGGTAAGAAGGGGCCAAGGTTTCTCTTCCTAGGGAAAGCCGCAGGCGGAGGGGAAGCACCGTGACCCAACATAGGCCTAAGGGCCATAAAGGCCTTGAAGAGGCCTTGTGAAAAGGTAATCAACTCCCTCTGTGGATCAGGAAGGAGAGAGACAGGTTTGTTTTATTTGTTCTTTGCAGGCATATCTATGCAATGCAAAAAAGGAGGGCCAGACGTAGGCCTGCACTCTACAATATCAGATTCAACATCCTCCCCAATGACTATCTGGGTAATCCCCCCCAAGGCCCTCCAACACTACAAGCCCTTGTTCCCCCTGGACAGAGGCAGTCTGACAAGCCTCTCTGGATGTGTACGTGTCCGGAGCCAAAACGGCCTGTGAAGCAGGCTTGAACTTTGAATCCGGATCTGTCAGCACGTGTCTGAGCTCTCATGCGCATCATGAGAGACACAAGACTCAAGAGACGCAGCTTTGGATTCGGGCATACTTTTGCTTTCCGCTTTACAGGACTGATCATTGGGTCCAGAGGAACATCCATCACGCTTTTTTGCAAGAAGCTTGAGACGTTGGTTTTCAAGTTATATTCCAAGGAAGGATAACAGACTCGATAATTTTAGGGACAAAGTATTGGCAAACAGTACAGGATTTGTGGTCATATTAAGGGCCTAGGCAAAAAAGGCACAGAGTATAACTGACTGTGTGGAATCTGTCATCCACAGTCACTTCCCTTTTCTGGATGACATGAACCTCAAAGAAAAAGAAAGGTAGCAGAGAAAGTACAGTTGTGTGCACTTAACATAAATGTAGATGTTAGAGTGTATTCACTGTTGCAGTCATCACCTGTGGGTTTATCCCTGCTGTGGCAGCCCTCGGCCGGCCCGAATACCAGAGTCAATGTTTTCTGCGTCAGCTCCTGGCACATGTAGAGCGACGTCAAGTCATCAGTGCTATAAAGCAAGGCAGCTGATGCCATTACATCAGTTTTTCTTGCCCTAACCAGTCAGAGGCCCAAAGAAATATGGTAAAGTGGTCCTGGTGGTTAAAAATCAACCTTTGAAGCTTATGTCTCCCTAAGGAAAGAGGATATAAGGGGAAAGGAGGGAGGGAAACCAGGGCTGCAACAGTGAATACACTCTCAACATCTACATTTATGGTAGGTGTACACAACTGTACTAGGTTCTTCATGTTTCACTGTTGCAGTCATCACCTGTGGGAGGATTCCCAAAGCTGGGAAGGGTGGCAGGATTAGTTAAAGACCTAGGCATTGGTAAGCAAGCCCTGCAGAACTGCAGAGGCAAACCCTACCCTAGTCTTGGAGAAGAGAGGAAGGTGGTAATTCTTTGTAAAGGTATGGACAGAGGTCCAGGTGGCAGCTTCCAAGATGTCCCTGGTGGGAACTCCTCTAAGGAATGCTGTGGAAGTGGAGGCTGCCCTAGTACAATGGGTACAAATCAACTTAAGGGGTGGTTTCTCATGTAATCTGTAGCAGAAATGGATACAGTGTGATATCCATTTGGAAATGGGCTTCCTCTCTGTCCCTGAGGCAAAGTTGACAAGAAATTGGTCCATTTTCCTGAAGGGTTTAGTACAGCCCCAGGTAGTATCTGAGTTGTCTGTGCATGTTTAGTGAGTGCAGAATTCTTTTCCCCTTGTTTTCAGGGTTAGGGAAGAAGGTGTGCAGATGAATGGCCTGGTTGAGAGTCTGGTGGTACCTTTTCATAAACTTAACAAAAGGAAGAAACTTGCAGAAAAGAGGAAAATCCCAGGATGCAAAAAACTCCCTTACCAGTATCAGTAAGAAGCTGAGATCCCTCAAAATCCTCCAAAGCTAGTTACGAAAATAAAATTGCCAAAGATTCCAAAGACAACCAAATGTATTATATAGCTATGTCAAGAATCTAAATGGCAATGCTTAGATCTGCTCTGAGCTACAACAGAATGGCATTAAATATACTGAGATCCCAAGGATATTGCAAAATCTTGGCAGACTGATTCAGTGCAAACTTCACCCCCCCCCTCTCACCCCCTAAAGGGCCCATCTCAATACAGAAAGATTGCCAAATTCCGGTAATAATGGCCACACAGGTAAAAAAACGCCCTCTCCAAATCTAAGAATACAGCATCCATGGGATCAGACATTCCAGGCTGTGCACTACATGAACTACAAAATGAACTGGCACCTCACCTGTCATGTTTAATCATAGCCTCACCTCAGGCTTCGTACCCACTGAGTGGCGCACAGCTACAGTTATCCCACTCCACAAGAGGGGATCCACCTTGGATCCCAGGAACTACCGCCCCATCAGTCTGACTAGACTGATCTGTAAGGACATGGAACGTATTATCATGGAAATTATAAACAAAGACATTGGCAACCTTCAAACACTGGACCCCACACAGGTTGGGTTCGTGAAGGGCCGATCTTGTCTCCTGAACCTGACTGACATCTTCGAATCAGTCTCCAGAGCAGTGGACAAGGGTAAGGTGGACCACACAGCCCATCTGGACCTCACCAAGGCCTTCGACACCATCCCCCACTCTGGAATCATAGATAAACTTACTAAGCTGGGCATTAATCCCTACATCACTCTATGGGCTGCCAACTGGCTTACTGAGAACCCACACTGTAAAAGTAGCAGACTCCAAATCCAGCTCCAGACAAGTGATAAGTGGAGTACCTCAGGGTTCAGTCCTGGGACCACTCTTGTTTGGCATCTACGCCTCTGAAGTACAAGCCAACACTAAAGGGACTCTGGCTAACAGTTTGCAGAGGACTGCAAACTAGGAGCCATTATTGAATCCCCAAATGATGTGGATATTCTACAAAAGGGCCTTACAGAAACAGATGCTTGGTGCCAGAGCCATGGGCTCAAGCTCAATGCCAAGAAATGTATAGTTATCCCCTTTGAGAAAAAACATACCCGTGCATTACCACAGAGGTGGCAGTACACTAAACACCGAACGTGTGATGAGACCTAAGGACACAGGTGGACAGTGGCCTCACCTTCGATAAGCACATTGCCACAACAGTCAGGAAACCCTTCTATGTGGCACAACTCATCACTAAGGGCTTTTCCTCCACAAAAAAGGAGGTTATAGTCCCGCTGTACTCATCCCTCATTAGACCCACTATAGAATACAATGCCCAGTTTGGTAGGCACCTCTCAAGACATCTGCAACTGGAAAGGCCGCAGAAATACCTCACGAAGAATCACAGGCCTAAAACAGATTTCCTATGCAGACAGTAAAAAAAAAGTACAGTTTTGTACCTACCATAAATGTAGATGTTCGAGGATTCCATTGCTGCAGTCCTTACTATTGGGTATAGTCCGCGTCCAGTCGGCCCGAATACCAGAGTATAAGGCTGACGTCGGTCATGTCGCCTTAGACTGACGTCAGTACGTCAGGGTACTAATGCGCATGACCGGCGTCATATCCTCAGTCTTTTCTTGCCCCAGATGTCAGAAGACCCTAAAAAGACAAGGCCCAAAATACCTGCACCAAAAACACGTACAATATATACAAGAATATATACAAAAATAGAAGCATGTAAACTCACCTACATAACCACCCCTAAACACAGAGGGGAAGGAGGGAGGGTAAATTGGACTGCAGCAATGGAATCCTCGAACATCTACATTTATGGTAGGTACAAAACTGTACTATGTTCTTCGCTTTCCATTGCTGCAGTCCTTACTATTGGGTAGAATCCCAAAGCAGAGGTAAGGGAGGCTGGCAAATCATAAAGAAGGAGGAGCTGACAACATGCCTTGCAAAACAGCTGTGGCAAAACCAGCCCTAGACTTAGAGTAGATAGGAAGGTGATAATGCTTAGAGAAAGTATGCACAGAACTCCAAGTAGCTGCTTCCAAAATATCCTTAGTTGCCACTCCCTTAGAAATGCTGTTGAAGTGGCCGTAGCCCTAGTGGAATGAGGCCTAATCCCAGCTGGAATCTCCTTGCCATGATGGGAATAACAAAATGCAATGCAAAAGCCAATCCACCTAGAAATAGTTTGTTTTGACACAGGCTTGCCCTGTGAATTCAAAGCAAAAGAAACAAACAACTGCTGAGACTGCCTAAAATCCTTAGTCCTGCTTAAATAATAACGCAGTTGCCTGTGTACATCTAAAGTGTGCAAAATCTTTTCCCCTTTATTTTGAGGGTCTGCATAAAACGTAGGCAAATGAATAGTTTGGTTTAAAGCCACACTAGAAACCACCTTAGGCATAAAGGAAGGATTAGTACGTAATGATACCCTATCCTTATGGAAAACCAAAAAGGGCTCTACTGCCATAAGGGCCTGCAACTCAGACACCCTCCTTGCAGAAGTAATAGCCAACAGAAAAGCAGTCTTCCATGACAAGTATTTCAATTCAGCAGTAGCTGCAGGCTCAAAAGGTTGTAGAGTAAGTTTTTCCAACACATAATTGAGATCCCAAGCAGGAATAGGAGCTCTACGTGGGGGTCTCATATTTTTTGCCCCTCTAAGAAACTGCTTGAACAAAGGATGCGAAAACAAAGGCGGGTCACAATCATAGTGAGCTGAAATTGCTGCAGCATGAATCTTAATAGAAGAGAAGGACAACCCTTTGTCCAATAACTCAGTAAGATATTGAAGAGCCACACTCAAATTAGGCTCAGAAATCTCCAAATTCTTTGCTGTACTCCAAAATAAAAATCTCTTCCATTTTGCTGCGTACACTTTCCTAGTACTAGGTCGTCTAGCTTCCATAATCACATTTAAAACTTTGTTGAGGAAGTTGAGACCTGCTGCGTTTCAACACAGAATATGCCAGGCTGTTAGATGAAGAGAGTGAAGCTTGACATTGAGCAGATGACCGTCCTTCTGAGATAACAGATGAGGAATCAGAGGTAAAGGCCATGGAGGCTTCTTTACCAGACTCCGTAGTAGTGGGTACCAGTGTTGCCGAGGCCAATCTGGAGCTATCAAAATCATCCTTGGCCTGTCTTGTCTGACCTTTAATAGTACCTTTGGAAGAAGAGGCAGAGGTGGAAAGGCATACACATGAAGGTTTTCCAACTGAAAGACAGAGCATCCACTTTCCAAGCTGTGTGATGAAACCCCTTTGTGCAATACTTTGGCAGCTGGTGGTTTAGTGGAGAAGCGAACAGATCTATGTCTGGAGTTCCCCATGACACTGTCAATTTCTGAAATACATGAAGATCCAGTTTCCACTCGTGGGGATCCATGATTTGTCTGCTTAACACATCTGCTAAGGAGTTCTGTGCTCCTGGCAGAAACCTTGCCTGAAGAGTTAGTTGCAAGCTTAGCGCAGTCTCCCATAAAATCATTGCTTGCCTGCATAGAGGATAAGAATGTGTTCCCCCTTGCTTGTTGATGTACCACATGACAGTTGTGTTGTCTGTTAGAATCAACACCTGTCCTGGAAGAAGTAACTCCTTGAAAGCCAGTAATGCGAACTGGACTGCTAACATCTCCTTCATGTTGATATGTAGATGCTGTAGTCTGGCAGGCCACTTGTCTTGTATCCACTGTCCGTTTAGATGAGCTCCCCGAGGCATCTGTCGTTAAAATCTGACTTGCCTCTGGCCGGGTCACAGAGAGTCCCTTGTTTAGGTGACATTCCTGAGCCCACCACAAAAATTCTCTTTGAAGGCAAGGTATTAAGTGAATGACAGTGTCCAAATCCTGGCAGTGCTGTGTCCATACATTTTTGAGATACCATTGTAACTTCCTCATATGCAGTTTGGCATTGGGAAGCACCAGAATACAAGATGCCATGAACCCTAATGCTTGAAGGACTGTCCCTGCAGTCAGCACGGACTGATGAGATAGTTGATGGAAGTAAAGTGATAGACTCATTTGTTTGTCCGGGGTTAAAAGGCCATCTGGGCTGCTGTATTCAGTCTCACACCCAGAAAGCACATGTCTTGAGAGGGTACTAGACTGGACTTTATTTCGTTCACAGAATACCCTAGGCATCTTAGCACTGCTATAACATATTCCAGATGCTGTAGAAGGTCTTCCTTTTCTTGAGCCAAAAGCAGGCAGTCGTCTAAGTAAGGATAGATTTGAATTCCTTGTAGCCTGAAGTAAGCTATCACTGGAGCCAGAATCTTTGTGAATACTCTGGCAGTAGATAAGCCAAAGGGCAATGCAGAGAACTGATAATGAGAATCTCCAGCTCGAAACCGCAGATACTTCCTGCAACTTAGCCTGACAGGCACATGAAGGTAAGCTTCCTTGAGATCTAAAGTTACCATCCAGTGATCTTTGCCCAGCAGAGGTAAAAGCTGTTGTAACGTCAACATCTTGAACTTGGGAATGTCCAGATAAATGTTGAGGAGAGATAAATCCAAAATTGGTCTCCACGTGTTCCCCTTCTTTGGTACTAGGAACATGCGGGAATAAAATCCCAGGCCCCTTTCTGATACAGGGACTGGCTGAATGGCCCCCATTTGGAGTAACTGAGAAACTTGCTTGTGAGCCTCTTTTCTTTGTGGAGGAGGAACGTCTGGCATGCCATGGAAAGGGGGCATCGTATGGAAATAAAACCTGTAACCGTGGTGAATGATGTCCAACACCCATCTGTCTTGAGTAATTAAATCCCAATTTTCTTTGAAAAGAGACAGCCGTCCTCCTAAAGGAGCTGCCAGACGAGAATCTACTGGCAGCAGAAAAGGCAGGTCATTGGGTTTGTTTACGAAAGGACTGACCCCTGCCCTCACCAGAAGTCTGAGCAGGTGAACTCCCTGTTCTAGGCCTAAAAGAACCTTGAGCCCTGCCCCTACCACGTCTAGACCTACCCCTAGACTGGGAGTCATAAGCAGGATACGTCCACCCCTTAGCAGGCCAATTTCTACTAAACTTCGGTGGCTGTACCTGCAAAAAATCCTTAACAGTTTGCATAGACTTAGCTTTGTCCTCCATTTTCTTTAAAACTGCTTCCACAGGTGAACCAAACAACACATCAGACTGTAAAGGTGCATCCAAAATCCTTGTCTCAACATGCTCAGCTAAATTCTGATCCCTCAACCAGGCATGCCTGCGAAGAACAGAACTAGTGGCAGCCACCCTCGAGGAGGCCTGCACAGCATCAAAGCCACATTGCAAAGAATGCTTGCCCACTTGTTCAGACACATAAACCAAATCCAGCAACTCTTTACACTCAATACCTTCCGCCAAAGCATCCACCTTAGATTTCAATTGTGAAAGGAGATAATTTTGATATTTCAGCATGTGAAACTGACAATTCAACGCTCTCATGGCTAGAGTGGAAGAAGTATACAGTTTCTTACCCCACCTATCCAAAGCCCTCGCCTCTTTGTCAGTGGGAACAGGATTTTTAACCACAGAGGCTTTAACACCTTTAGGCCCCTGAGAAACAGTTTCTGGGTCCGCCCTAGGACTCAGAAACAAATACTTATGAGCTTCGGGCACCCTATAGTACCTATAAGGTTTAACAGGAGCAGGAGGCAAAGAATCAGGGTTCAGGGAAGCTTCTGCAAAAACATCTTCTACCACAGGCAACACAGGAGGTATAGCTAAGGGCCTATGCTGGGGTAAAAACAAGAATTCCCTAAGCCTCTTCCTGGAATCAGAGTAATCCTGGCCTTCCCATTTAAAGTGCTCCCTCATGGAATGCAGAGTCTCTGAAAATGAAAAATCCTCAGGAGGAGAAGCCGAAGGAGTGGCATCATCCACATCAGAATCAGAATAAGGAGGATACTCCTGCAAATCTTCCGCAGAAGACTCAGAAGCCTCTGAACCCTGTTCAAAACTGGCAAACTCTGGTTCCACCCTAGGCCTCTTATCAGGAGGGCCCATAGAACCTCTAATCATAGTAATCAAATCTTCTGCCATTTTAAGCATATGTTTCTTAGGTACAGAACCCGAAAAGCTAGGAGAAGCCCCACTGAAGCTGAACTTGGCCTACCTCTAAAAGAAGGTTTAGCAACAGAAGGAGAGGCTCTAACTACTTTGGGAAGAGAGGGAAGAATAGTTACCTGAGAAGCCCCCTCAGCCTGGCCTGCCTCCTGAGATGGTACATCCTGTAACAGTAAAGTTTCTGCCGGAGACTCCATAGAAACTCCTGGCAAAACCTCTGGCTCCACTGAGCCTCCTAAAGAACCGGCGTCTGGGACTGCGGTTCTTCAACCCTAAACTTCGCTGTTTTGTCCTTGCGTTTCTTGACGAAGCGGGCCGGAGCATCCGGCGGCATTTTATAATTGCAACGTTTCCCAAACACTAACCTGGCACAGTCTAACCTCCTCTTAATAGTGCGTTTGTTAAACCTAGCACAAGAGCGGCAACCAACAACGTCGTGCTCAGGCCCTAAACAAGGTATACACAAAGTATGGAAATCCTTATGCGGTATCTGTTTCCCACAAGAAATACAGTTATTCACTTTTTCTGACATCCGGTTAAATACTGAGGCAAGAAAAAGCAAAATGTTGCCCAACGGGGTACTTAGCCAACTCTGATTCGGTCTGAAACTCCGGTTTCGGAAATATCTCAGAACGCCAACCTGCACTCGCAAAACTGCTTCTGCATCGGACCATGCGGCAAAAAAGACTGAGGATATGACGCCGGTCATGCGCATTAGTACCCTGACGTACTGACGTCAGTCTAAGGCGACATGACCGACGTCAGCCTTATACTCTGGTATTCGGGCCGACTGGACGCGGACTATACCCAATAGTAAGGACTGCAGCAATGGAAAACGAAGAACATCTCCACCTATACTCTGCGGCATACCATCTACTCAGAGGCAATCTCTGCTTAACATACAAGGCCATGTCAAACCCAGAGCTGTTGGACATGCTAGGAAATCCCAATCCCTCAGACACGCTCCAGGAAGTAAACCTTGTCATCACAATGAACAAAACATGCTGTAGGGATAGGTTCTTGACCCAGAGACTCCCCACACTCTGGAAAAGACTGCCCATACATGTCAAGCAGAGTTCCTCTTTGGCCCTCTTCAAAAGGAACCTTGATGACTGGATGGGAGATAGGAAATTCACCCCAGGGATCACGTCAGTTGCCCTGCTAGACAGGGGTCCAGGGAAGTAAATACTGTGGGAAGAAATAGCCAGGGAATTGTTATGGCTAGGCTTGTATAGGCCCTAGGGCTGATAGCCTAGTACCAACCTATGAACATTAGATACCACCTTGGGAATAAAAGAGGGGTTTAAGTCCTAAGGGAGACCCTGTCTGCATGGAAAATGATGAAGGGCTTAATGGCCATCAGTGCCTGAAGTTCTGAAACCCTTCTGGCTGAGGTGATAGCAAGAAAGCAGTCTTCCAGGAGAGGTATTCCAGTTCTGAAGCAGCAGGTTTGAAGGGTGGTAAGGTTAGTTTTTCTAAAAACATAACTCAAGTCCACAGGCTGGCGTGGGTGGCCTTCTGGGAGGTCTGATATTAGAAGCCCCTGAGAGGACTTGTTTAATCAAAGGATGAGAGAACAGGGGCTGGCCAGTATCGAAATGAACTGAAATGGCTGAGGCATGGATTTTAACAGAAGAGAAGGAGAGGGCACCATTGATTAACTCCACTAGATAGTCCAGGACAAGAGTGTCAGAAGGTTGAGAGGAATTGGCCCCTCTGGACTGGCTCCAGGAGCAGAATCTTCCATTTCCCTGCATAAGATTTTCTGGTGCTGGGCCTTCTGGCCTCTGTGATAATGTCTATGACCTGCTTGCCTAACAGGTGCCCCTTGTTTACCTTTAGAGTATTAGCCATGCTGATAGTTTGAGTCTGCAAGTCTGGGTGCAACACCCCCCCCCCACTTGAGTCAAGAAGTCTGGGATCAGGGGACGTTGCCTGGGAGGCTGTGATGTCAGGCTGCACAGCAAGGGGTACCAATGTTGTCTGGGCCAATCTGGAGCAATGAGGATGGCCTTTAGTCCCTCCTCCCTTATCGGGATCAGTGCCTTGGTAATAAGGGGCAGAGGAGGGAATGCGTACACGAAGAGGGAGTTCCAGGGGAAGGTCAAGGCATCCGCCTTCCACACATGGTGGTGATGCTCCCTGGCACTTCTAGCTGGTGGTTGAAGTGTGAAGCAGAGAGATCCACCTCTGGATTTCCCCACTCCTGAGTGACTTGCAAAAAGATCTTTCTGTAGAGCTGCCATTCTTGGGGGCCCAGTAAGTTTCTGCTTAAGTGGTCTGCCAGGGTGTTGTCAATCCCTGGTTGGTATTGGGCTATTAGGTGTAATCCCACGGAGGAGGCAGTCAGCCAGAGGTTCATGGCTATCCTGCACAGAGGGTAAGATTGGGTCCCTCCCTGTTTGTTGATGTACCACATTACTGTGGTGTCTGTTTTGATGAGAACCCCTGGCATGAGATGGGGTTGAAGGATGTCAGAGCCTTTTGTACTGCCATCATTCCCTTCTGGTTATGTAAGGGAAGGTGTTGGGCATCCCAA
This sequence comes from Protopterus annectens, assembly GCF_019279795.1. Classification (NCBI taxonomy): domain Eukaryota; kingdom Metazoa; phylum Chordata; order Ceratodontiformes; family Protopteridae; genus Protopterus; species Protopterus annectens. The sequence goes on from NC_056725.1 coordinate 167,164,687, forward strand.
AGACCTTGGGTGCACCTGCCTTCCAGGTGAGTGCCCCAATATCTGAGGAGTCGGTGGTGGACTGCCCGGTAGGGCGAAGGATGAAGGGGATACCCTTGTTCTTAGCACACACCCCTGCCCACCAGAGAAACTTGGCCCTTACACAGGGGATCAGAGAGAGCGCTCTCTAGAGGCAGAGTGTTGACACCAAAGATTCTTTAGATACCACTGAAGCTTCCTCATGTGAAGCCTGGCCAGAGGAATTAAAAGGATGCAAGATGCCATGTACCCAAAGCTTGCAGGAACTTCCTTTCTGTGAAGTGAGTTTTGGATGCCAGCTAGGTAAAGTAGAGAGGCATGAAGCTCTGCTTTTCTGAGGATAGGAAGGCCATTTAGGATGCTGTGTCCAGCAGTGCTCCCAAGAAAATGATCCTCCTGGAGGGTGTTTGTTTTCATTTCTCGATGGTGAATCCCAAGGAGGGTTTTGACAAAGCAGACGTCCTGGAGCAGCTTTTCTTTGCACTCTGCCTGAATGAGGCAGCTGCCCAGATAAGGGTAAATCTGTACATTTCTTTGTCTGCAAAATGCTACGGCCGGGGCCAAACATTCGGTGAACACCCTGAGAGCAGTAGATAAGACAAAGGGAAGCACAGAGAACGGAAAGTGTTGCGAGCCTGCTCTGAAGTGCAGGAACTTCCTGCAGGATTCTCTTATGGGGATGTGAGGTAGGCATGTTTTAGGTCTAGGGTCACTAACCAGGCATTTTGTCAGCATACGAAGCAGCTGCAAAGTTAGCATTTTGAATTTGGGTACCACAGGGAGTTCAGAATGGACAGATCCAGGACAGGGTGTCAAGTTCCCTCCTTTCTGGGAAGAAGGAATAGCCTGGAATAAAAGCCTTTGCCTGTTTGATCCATGAGCACAGGTTCTACCCTGGGATATAAGAGTTTGGACTTCTTTAAATGCTTCTACCCACTGATTTGGAGGCAAGTCTGGGTACCCTCTGGGAATTAGGAGTTCGTTGAAAGTGAATTTGTATCCCTGAAAAATGATCTTTAAAACCCATTGGTCCTTTGTTACAGCCAGCCCATTTTCTTTGCAGAGGGACAGCCTTCCTCTTAGCTTTTGGTGGGTGAAAGGAGGGTGGGGGGGGTGTTAGTCATTGAGAGTTTTTGCCATAGAGGGATGACTTAGAACTCCCTGCCCTTGGGGCAGAAGTGGTCCACTGTGGTTCTCTGCTGTCCCTGGGATAGGGGCCTGGGTGGTCTGTCCCTGCAGGGCTTACCTTGCCAGTCTGCTAGGTGCAGGAAAAGACCAGTGCTTAGAGGGAAAATTCCTGCTGACTCTAGGAGGTTGAACCTGAAAGAAATCTTACTGTTTGCATTGATTTTGCTTAGTCTTCCATCTTTTTAAGCACCTCTTCTGCTTTTTCCTTCAAACAAGCGGTCTTTATCCAAGGATGCATCAATTTAGACTTGACATTATCATGGAGAGGTTAATTCAACATTGCATGTCTCCTAATGACAGATCCAGACACTGCTGCCCTGCTAGAGGCTTCTAGTGCATCATATCCACAGTGTAGAGTGTTTTGCCACTTGACAAGTTGAGTGCAGTAAATCTGCTAACTCTTTAGAATTGGCAGTCAGGAAAGGTAGAAATCTTTTGCTTTAATAGTTCCAAAGTGTGCTGATATTTTAACATATGGAACTGACAGCGGAGTGCTCTGATAGCCAAGGTTGCAGAGGTATAAACTTTTTTACCCCACCTATCCAGAACTCTGGCATCCATGTCAGGAGTAGGATTCTTTGCAGAACTAGCCCTAGCTCCTTTAGGTCCTTGTGTAATGACCTCCGGGTCTGCAGCAGGATTTCTGTACAGGTATTTCTGAGAATCCGGTACTCTAATTACCCACTAAGTTTACTGGAAGCAGGTGTGAGGGCGTCAGGGGCTAAGCCGGATTCATGGAAAACATCATCCACCACTTCTAAGACAGGAGGAATGGTGAGGGGTCTGTGCTGGGGTAGGTCTAGAAAATCTTCTTTTCTAAGACTGAGGGAAGGCCCGAGATTCCCAGTGGAAATGTTCCCTAAGGGTGTGAAGGGTTTTCTCCATAGGAAAGGTCTTCTGGTGGGGAGGCAGAAGGAATGGATTTCCTCTGCATCTGAATCCCCATAAGCAGTCAGAGGTGGTTGTTCCTCTTCAAAAATCTGAATAATCAGATTCCTCAGAATCCTGCTCTGTTATAAGTTCAGGAGAAAGGTGTCTTTTCCTTTTAAAGTTGTGGCCTGACTGCCTCAGATAAGGGAGATAAGATCCTCAGCCATCTTAAACATTTGCGCTTGGGGTGATGGAGCAGGAGTAAGATGGTGGTTAGAGGTCGATTTTCTAGGAGTGGCCTGGCTTCTAGGCCTAAGAATATACATCGGTCTGAGAGAAACTGTAGTCGGATGAGAAGACGTTTTTGGTCTAGAATCAGTAGTGCAAAAGGCCTCCTCGGAAGCCGGTGCCTGCGTCGCGGCTCTGGACCCAACTGAGGCAGAGACCACCAAAGGCTTGGAAGACAAATTTCTGTGGCATTCAGGACTCCTAAAGGGTCTCAGTGGAGGCCTGCATGGATATCATCTCGGGCATCAGGGGCTGCGAAAGTGCCTCACTGAATTCCGGAGAACTGACTACCTGCTTAGCAGTAGTATCGTCGGAAGGCTTAGCCTTGTGTGGTCTGTCTCTACCTTTATCTCTATGTTTTTTCGGAATGTCTATGGATTGCTGGCTGACTGACGTAATTTCAGAATGCGAAGATGGAAGACAAAAATACCAGTCTACAGTAAGAGCTCTACGACTAATGGTTCCTGCGTTACTGGCAATGGGGGACAACGGGGTCTGGGCCTAAAGAAGCGACGCAGTATGAATAAAGTGTGTGGGGGATCTGCTTTCCACACGCGAGACAATTAACTTTTTCAGACATCGGTTAGTCCAAGAAAAAAAGGTTCCCCAACGGGGTTATTTAGCTTTAGACGTTTTCAGCTGTAATCCGAGCTCTGGTAGTGACCGACTGGCACACTTGCAAACTGCTTCTGCTACGGGCTCCACAGCAAGAAAGACTGATGTAATGGGGTCAGCTGCCTTGCTTTATAGCACTGATGACCTGACATCAGTCAACAAGCGAGAGCAGCTGACAGAAAAACATTGACTCTGGTATTTGGGCCGGCGGCTACCACAGCAGGGGCAACCCACAGGTGATGACTGCAACAGTGAAACACTAACAAAGGTTTCCCCAACAGGTGACTTATCTTATCCGGAGAATAGCTTTTCCAACAACAAAATGACATCCAAGACTGGCGATCCGACTGGGGGCAAATTAGCTCTAAGGGTGGTGCACCTGTATGTTTTTTATGGCAGACATCTGCTGTTGGACATAATCCGTACTGTGCACCTTAGGTAGTAAGAGACTTCAGTATATCAGCAGTCACCTTGGCAGGCAACTCCCTTAAGTCAGGAATACTGCAACAGAATAGTACAGAGATTTTGGCTAGAAGTCTTTCAGAATAATGGACTGGACAGAGGATATTGGAAACTATGCCCAGCAATGCGCAGAGTTAATGGTAAATACTGACCCAAACGGACAGAATTTACTAATGAGCGAATTTAGGTCAAACCATCTCCCTCACCCCTGCAATATTCACAAATCACATCCCATATACCCCATACTCAAACCATCCAAGAACAAGTTCAAGGTGATAAGGCCATGAATATTACATTTATGGGACCATACAACATACCATGTTGCCTGCTGGTCAGATTGAACCATGATTGGGATGAATCCCTACTGAAGCTATTCAATATCACCCTCAAAACAAGCTTCATGCTGGACAAATGGAGGACAAGTCCTTCTCTTGCCTGCTGGTCAGATTGAACCATGATTGGGATGAATCCCTACTGAAGCTATTCAATATCACCCTCAAAACAAGCTTCATGCTGGACAAATGGAGGACAAGTCATTCTCTTGCACTAAAGTGGGTCTTCAATGGACTCCAGTAATTATACACACAAGCCTGACCAGTCTCATCTGTAAGGATATGGAAAGGATAGCAAGGCTGTTAGCTGAACTTACCATAACAGATGTTCATAGGCTGGTACTAGGTTATCGGCCCTAGGGCCTAAACAAGCCTAGCCACAATAATTCCCTGGATATTTCTTCCCACATTATTTACTTCTCTGGACCCCTGTCTAGCAGGGCGACTGACATGATTCCCAGGGTGAATTTCCCCCATCTCCCATCCAATCATCAAGGTTCCTTTTGAAGATGGCCAAGGAGGCGCTCTGCTTGACATGTATGGGCAGTCTATTCCAGAGTATGGGGAGTCTCTGGGTCAGGAACCTATCCCTCCAGCATGTTTTGTTCATTGTGATGACAAGGTTTAGATCCCTGGAGCGTGTGGCTCTGAGGGATTGGGATTTCTTTAAGTGGAGCATGTCCAACAGCTCAGCGTTTGACATGGCCTTGTATGTTAAGCGGAGATCGCCTATGAGTAGACGATATGCCAGAGTATAGCTGGAGTTTACAGTCAGCATATGGCATCTGCTTTAGGCCTGTGATTCTTTTAGTGAGGTATTTCTGTGGCCTTTCCAGCTGTTGCAAATGTCTTGTGAGGTACATACCAAACGGGGAATTATACTCTATAATGGGTCTAATGAGGGATGAGTACAGTGGGACAATGACCTCCTTTTTTCTGAATGAAATGCCCTTAGTGATGTGTGCCACACAGGATTTCCTGACTGTTGTGGCGATGTGGTTATCGAAGGCGAGACCACTGTCCACCTGTGTCCAAGTCTCTCAACACACTTTCGATGTTTAGTGTACTGCCACTTATGTGAGAATTCATGTGTACATGTTTTTTTCCAAAGGGGATAACTTTTAGTTATGTACTTACCATAACGTTAGATGTTTGGGATCCATCTCGCCTACATTCTGTACTGATGGGTTCAGAGCCGATCCTCGGCTCCGACTCGGCACGCTATGCTATAGAGCAAAGTCTCTTATTTGCTGAGCTATTCTATATCCCAGGATGCACCACCACTACTACTTCCCCAGATCTTGTTTGTCCGCACTCATGCACACACACAACTGTTTATATAACATTGCCAGATGTTTCAAGATGAAACAATAGTACTCGGACCGTCCGGTCTCTTCTGATCTCCAAGGCAGGGGGAAGGAGGGTGGGTTATTAGGAATGTCGGCGAGATGGATCCCAAACATCTAAAGTTATGGTAAGTACATAATTAAAAGATGTTATGTGATCCTATCTCGCCTACATTCTGTACTGATGGGACAGCGTCCCTAGCACCTGATTCCTGGGTGGCTCACTGGAAAACACTCCTGAGAACTGTGGAACCAAATGAAGCTCGCCCCCGGGATGCCACATACAATTTGTAGTGGGAAATGAAGGTGTGCGGAGAAGACCACGTAGCCGCAGCACAAATGTCGCTAATGGCAAGCTTAGAATGGAATGCTATTGAAGTAGCCATAGCTCTTGTAGAGTGAGCTTTGACAGAGCATGTAATCTCTTTATTAGAAGAGGAATAAGACTGACTAATACAGTCCCTTTGGCAATAGTGACCTTTGTGACGGCTTTGCCCAATTTATTATCCGAAAAGGACACAAACAATTGATCTGTTTTCCATGTTTGTTGGGTCCTATCTAAATAAAAGCGCAATTGCCTGTGAACATCCAATGTGTGGAAGATGTATTCCGCTTTGAGCACTTTGGGAAGAAAACTGGAAGTTCTAATGACTGTTACAGGCAAAAACTGGCGCAAACTTTAGGGACAAAGGATGGGTTAGGCCTGAGGGATACTCTATCTTTGTGAAAAACCAGGTACGGTGGTTTGACAGATAGAGCTTGAAGCTCTGAAACCCTTCTGGCTGAAGTAATCGCGACCAGAAAGGCAGTCTTCCAAGAAAGAAATTTCAAATCACAGGTTGCTGCCGGTTCGAAGGGGGAGGAGGTTAAGGCACGTAATACCACATCGAGATCCCACGGAGGAGCAGGATGAGAAATCTGAGGTCGTAAAAACGCAGCACCTTTCATGAAGGTTTTACACAAGCTGTTGCTCATTAAAGGTGGGTTTATAGATTCATGAAAATTGGAAATAGCTGCCAACTGGACCTTGATGGTAGAGACTGAAGAACCTTGATTGAATAGGGACGTTAGAAACTTCAGGACTTCTGACACCGGGACAGTGATGGGATCTAGACCCCGGAGTTGAGCCCAAATAGCAAATCTCTTCCATTTGCTAGTATACAATTTCCTAGTGGCAGACTTGTGGGCCAAGGATAAGATACGTATAACTTCCGGGTCTATAGTATGATTCCTGACTATAGTCGGAAGAGGAGGAGCCAAGCTGTTAACTTCAAAGAGTGAAGGGACTGATGGAGTTGTCCCGACTGATGAATTAATAGGTCCGGGATCTGATCCAGGAACCCTGGACTGTCCAGTGCATATTTCCGAAGACAGGGAAACCATACCTGACGAGGCTAGTAAGGGGCAACTAAAATCATTTTGCTCCCTAAGTGAGACGCCTTTTGGATCACTCTGGGAAGGAGGGGAACTGGAGGGAAGGCATATAGCAAGCCGGTGGGCCAAGGCGTCCATGGGACTCTCCCCCGGAGCTGGAGTGAGAGAAGAATTTTCTGCACCTCGCGTTCAGCGGGGTTGCGAAAAGGTCGCAACAAGGAGTTCCCCACCTGCTGAAGATCTGAGTTGCCACTGCATCGTTCAGAGACCACTCGTGAGGAGAGAGAATAGTTCTGCTTAATCTGTCGGCTATCACGTTGGATCTCCCAGGGATACGAGTTGCTACCAGAAAGCGTCTGGTCGCCACTGCCCATTCCCAAACTCTCATGGCCTCTCTGCAAAGGGGGTAGGATCTGGTCCCTCCCTGCTTGTTCAGATACCAGACTACTGACATGTTGTCGGACTGAATGGCAATTACGCCCCGAGGAAGGTAATCGTGGAGGGCTTGTAGAGATAGAAGCACCGCGCTCATTTCTAGAATGTTGATGTGAAGGAGACTCTCGTCGGAATGCCAATTGCCTTGGACTGACCTGCCCAGGTAATGCCCCCCCCCCCACCCCGTCTGGGAGGCGTCCGTCGTCAATGTGGCCATAGGAGGTGGAACGAAGGGTCGCCCCTGATCCAGATTGGAGGACACCAGCCAAGGTCCCGTTTGCAGGTTTCCGTGATCCATATGAGGTGTCTGAGAGGGAGATCCTGAAAGGACCACTGGGTCGATAGGAGCCACTGGAGAATTCTCATATGCAATCTTGCTAAGGGGACAAGGAGAACAGTGGCTGACATGGAGCCTAATAGCTGCAGGACCATCCTGGCTGGGGCTTTGGATCTGAGAAGCAAGGCTCGGACTTGAGCCTGTATCGTCTGTATCCTTTCTGTAGGAAGATAGACCCGCATTTGGTTTGAGTCTATCTCTACTCCGATGAACCTTATGCGCTGAGATGGCAGCAACACAGACTTTGGCCAATTTAAGGTGATTCCAAGGGAAGTGCCTAGTGATATGGTGGCTGCTAGGTTCTGCAATAGTAGATGCCTGGAGGTGGCAGTTAGGAGCCAGTCGTCCAGATACGGAAACACCTGGAATCCTAGGCTCCTCAGGTGAGCAGTCACGACCGCCAAACATTTGGTGAACACCCTGGGGGCTGTGGTGAGACCAAAGGGCAGTGCGCCGAACTGAAAATCACTGTCTCCCAGGCTGAAGCGCAAATGTCTCCTGGACACCTGATCTATCAGGATGTGATAATAGGAGTCCTTGAGATCTATGGAGCACATCCAAACACCTTTCTCCAGCAGTGGGAGAATGGATTGTAAGGTGACCATTCGGAACTTGGACTTCTTGACTGATCGATTTAGGTTGCTGAGATCCAAAATGGGCCTCAAGTCCCCGGACTTTTTTGGCACCAAAAAGAATCTTGAGTAAGTCCCTAATCCGATCTGGTCTGCGGGGACCGGTTGGATGACTCCTTTTTGAAGCAGCTTTGAGATTTCTAAGGCTGCGATTTCCCGTTAACTGGGTGGTGGGTCTGGGATTTTCCTGGACGGCGGAGGGGTGTGTGAAAAGGGGATGGCGTAACCTCCGGCGATGATTCGAAGCACCCATTGGTCCTGAGTGATACCTTCCCAGGCTTTTAGGTGCCTCGAAAAATGACCCCCGACTGGCTCCGGAGCTGCACAGTCGGGCAATTCTTCAGGGATTGTGGAAGGCTGAAGAGCCACGAAAGGACTCACGGTCTCCAGTGTTGCGGGGGCCTCTGCCGCCTCTGGGACGGCGTCTTCCAGAAAAATTCCCCCCTCCTCTGCCTCGAAGGGGGATCGTCCTGCTGCGAGGGATAAGACTTCTGGGATTTACGGAACCACATTTTCCCTCCTCTTTTAGCCTTGGGGTAAGGCCGAAAGGGAGTGGAAAATCGTGCCCCTACGGCAGTCAAAGTCTTACCTATCTTCTTGCTCACAGCAGGTCAATGTGTCCTTTACCTTGGGTCCAAACAAAGAGGACCCATCAAAGGGAGCGTCGGCAAAGGAAGACTTAAAGGCTTCCGCAAAATGACACAGGCGGAGCCAGGCTTGCCTCCGTAGAGCAACACCCGTACCCGCCGCTCTACTCGCCCCCCTCGACTGCATATGAAATGAGCCTCATGGAAGAGTTTGATATCGATGACAGAGTAGCCAACTGAGAGCCAACAGTCTGGGCCAGCTGCTCAGGTAGGTTACCCAAGAGGGTATCTGAAAGCTCCTTGATCAGATCCCTCTGAAATCTAGTGAAGTGCGTCAAATAGTTCAGGGACCTTAAGGTAAAGGCCGCTGAACTGAGGTTGCCCTTCCCGTACCGGTCCATGCTCCTAGACTCATTAGGAGGATGGACGGACGTCGAAGCCTCTGCTACATCTTGTTGGGTAGCAGATGCCACCACCAGGGCATCTACAGCCACACCTTTGGTCAGAAACTCCTTCTCTGGGGGTGCTGATAAGAATTTATTTGGGCGAGCTGGCACCGGTTCCACAGAGTCTGGATGCTCCCACGCCCTTCGACAGATCAAATCTAGGAGCTCGAAGGGCGGAGACACCCAGGAGGCGGAGGGCTGAGCCCCGAAGGCCTTGAGGAACACCGACTCGTCAGCGGAAGGGGGTTTGGAAAGCCAGCCGCCTCGTTGTTTGAGGGCTTCCAAGATGTCTGCAAAGGAGACATCATCCGAGGACGACTTAGGGGACCCCTCCACATCATCAAGATCGGTGTCCGACGTGAGACTCATCGGGGGAGTCGACATGCTTCCTCTTGCACAGTCTTTTCCTTGGGGGTTCCTCCGAAGAAGCTTCAGAGGGACCTCCAGGAGGGGGGAAACCCCACTGGGGGTGACCTCAGGCCCCGGGGCTCCGCTGTCTAGCGACAGGGGGACTACAAAAGACCCAGTCTCCGTGTGTAGGGAAGGTACAGGTGAGACCGTGGAGGTAGCCAAAGAAGATTTGGCCAAAGCACTCCTCATGGCCCTGAAGGCTGGACCGCCAGAGTCCTGGGAAGGTCCAACCCCCGGGGCCACAACAGTAGACGGCACCCCCGCAGTCGACGCACCGAGAGGAAGGCTTGGAACCGAAAACATCGGTCCCGAAGCGTCACCCCCAGGGCCGACCGAGGAGGTCCGTGTACCGAACTCAGACCTGAAAGCCGGGGTTGGAGTAAGGGGCAGAGCCGACCCAAAAACCTCCATCGGCTCCACCAGCACCGGCTCCAACGGTGCCGAGGCTGTTGGAGGAGGAACCAGAACTACAGGGTGGGCCATCGGCTCCGAAGCCAATTGGGCTGGAGCCGAAACTAATTTCTGGAATACAGGAGACGGAAAGTGTCTTTGGAGCACCCTGTCGATGTCCGAATCAGACATCTTGGAAGATCGGGAGGAGACCGACCAGGTCCGAGCCGACTTCTCCATCGGCTCCGAAGGACTGGGGGACCGGCTCCGAATAGACTCAACCAATATCGGTGCAGAGGGAGATTCCATAGCAATTTCCCTCGGTGCCAAAGAGGGCTTCGGCGCCGAAGGGGAAGTGTCTGAGCCGGCAACCCTCATCGGCTCCAAAATCAGTGGAGCCGATGAAGGTGACCCGCCTCCCGAAGCCCCAGCCATCGGCTCCGAAACCAGAGGAGTCTAGGCTGGAGGCATCGAGGCAGACCGTTCCGCCCTTGGCTCCGAAGTCCATGGAGCCGATGGAGAAGCCTGCCTAGATTTTTTAGTGGCCTGTTCCGACGGGCTGGTCGGAGCAGATTATTTCTTTTTCTTAGCTGGAGAGGAAGAGGAAGATAAGGCCTCTTCGGAGGAGGGTTTGATAAGCCCTTTTAAGATCAATTTATTCTTCCTCTCTTGGAGGACCCGAGAGGAAAAAGCGTGACATGCTGCAGGACTCCTGAAGGTGTTTGGCGCCTAAGCAGTACACGCAGAAGGAGTGATAGTCCGTGATGGACATTTTGTAGTTGCATCTCGTGCATTTTTTAAATCCGGAGGGTCTATGCTCCTTAGACATAATTGTAGACACTTGTCAGAGAAAAAAACACAATATATGGCTACACAACAATAAAGAAACTTTTTTTTTTTTTTTTAACAAGAGCGAAAGCCCAAGAAACTTAAATGAATGACAAACACCAAAAAGAGGGCCAAGAACCCTCCAACTAAAACAGGTACTTGACCTCTGAAACAACAAGAAGACTCAATAAGAACGAGGGGAAGGCCCCTCTAACTTAAACGGAAACCTTTCCCTGTCAAAACACAAAATTTTACCACAAATTTTTCACAAAAACACAAGTATACACAACAATAGCTGTTAAAACAGCTTTTGGGTAAAGATTTAAGAAATTCCTGACAGAAAACTCAGAAAAAACAGCACTTAGCTCAGCCAAGTTCGAGACCACGTCCTAGCTTGAAAGCGGCAAACGAGATCTGGGGAAGTAGTGGTGGTGCATCCTGGGATATAGAATAGCTCAGCCAATAAGAGACTTCGCTCTATAGCATAGCGTGCAGAGTCGGAGCCGAGGATCGGCTCCGAACCCATCAGTACACAATGTAGGCGAGATAGGATCACATAACATCTATACATTTCTTGCCATTAAGCTTAAACCCATGGCTCTGGCACCAGGCATCTGTTTCTGTAAGGTCCTTTTGTAGAAAATCCACATTATTTGGGGATTCAATAATGGCTCCCAGATTGCAGTCATCTGCGAACTTTGTTAGCCAGAGTCCCTTAGTGTTGGCCTGTACTTCAGAGAAGTAGATGCCAAACAAGAGTGGTCCCATGAATGAACCCTGATGTACTCCACTTGTCACTTGTCTGGAGCTGGATTTTGAGTCTGCTACTTTTACAGTCTGGGTTCTGTCAGTAAGCCAGTTGGCAACCCATCGAGTGACGTAGGGATTTATGTCCAGCTTAGTAAGTTTATCTATGATTCCAGAGTGGGGGGTGGTGTCAAAGGCCTTGGCGAGGTCCAGATAGGCTGTGTGGACCACCTTACCCTCGTCCACAGCTCTGGTGATTGATTCGAAGAAGTCAATCAGATTCAGGAAACCAGATCAGCCCTTCACAAACCCAAACTGGGTGGGGTCTAGTGTTTGAAGGTTGCCAAGGTCTTTGTTTAGAAGTTCCATGATAATGCGTCCCATGTCCCTGCAGATCAGGCTTGTCAGACTGATGGGACGGTAGTTCCTGGGATCCAAGGTGGATCTCCCCCCTAGTGGAGTGGGATAACTGTAGCTGTGTGCCACTCAGCGGGCACGAAACCTGAGGTGAGGCTATGATTAAATATGACACAGGTGAGGTGCCAGTTCATTTTGTAGTTCATGTAGTACACAGCCTGGGATGTCTTCTGGTCCCATGGATGCTGTATTCTTAGCTTTGGAGAGTGCGGTTTCTACCTGTGTGGCAGTGATTACCGGAATTTGGCAATCTTTTGGTATTGAGATGGGCCTTTTAGGGGGTGAAGTTGGCACTAAATCGCTCTGCCAGGATATTGGCAATATCCTTGGGATCAGTATATTTAACGCCATTCTGTTGTAGCTCAGAGCAAATCTGAGCATTGCATTTAGATTCTTGACATAACTATAGAATGCCTTGTGGTTGTCTTTGGAATATTTGGCAATTTTATTTTCATAACTAGCTTTTGAGGATTTTATGAGGGATCTCAGCTTCTTACTGAGGCTGGTGAGGGAGTTTTTTGCACCCTGGGATTTTCCTCTTTTCTGCAACAGTTTCTTCCTTCTGTTGTATAGTTTGTTTATAGCAGGGGACCACCAGATTGGCTTCCTTTTTTTTTTTTGGAGAAGAGCATCTTGTTTCTATTTGGGATGGCACGATTTATGCAGAAGTGGATGTGCTCGTACAGTGCCTTAGTGTAGGATTCTGCAGTTGAACTTTCAGATCCCATCTGCATGGGTGTCGTGAAGCTAGTCACTTCTGACTTCAGTAGCACGAAGTTGGCTTTGGAGAAGTTTAAGGAGGTTTCTTTACTGGGGGGTGGGGGTGGGATGTGGATGTCGAGTGATTTTGCTTATGGTCAGACCTGACCAAGGAGGGGGTCACCACTGGTGTGGAGCATCTATCTCCCATGTTGATAATGACCAGGTCTAGGATATTGGAGCCCCTGGTGGGACAATGGATTAGTTGATCCAGGGCGTTGGAATTTATGAATTCCAAGAACTGTTGGGAAAAAGAGTTGGTACCAGAGTAGTTTTCCCAGTTAATGGCAGGGTAGTTGAAATCACCCAGTATTAGGGTGTTTGGTTGTATCTTAATATTTTCCAGTATGTTTAGAAAGGTGTAGTGAGAATCTTTGGGCATGGTGGGTGATCATGGCTGCAGTAGCCCTAGCTATATGGGCTACAAGCTTGGCAGGATATATAACCCATACACCTATGGCTACTGCAGCAGTGATCAATAAGATAACTATGGAATTAATAGGACATAGAAAACCTACAGACTCTTGATCCAATCGACTCTTGATCCAATCCAGTTCTGATTCATCAAGGGCAGGTCCTACCTACTTACCCTGATCAATGACATTGAAAGAGTGACATAAGCAATGGATAAGGGCAAAACATTGCATGCTCCACAGTCAGTCATAACAGATGAACTCACCCAGCCAAATATCAATCCCTGTGTAACTCACTAGGAAGCAAACTGGCTTACAAATAGAATGCAGAAGACCATGCTGTGCTACCACACCATTTCAAAGCTTTGGACTCCTTGGTTTGTAGCAAAGTGGTAAGTGTACTCCAGGATTCAGTCCTTTGGCATTTACTTCTTACAGATTAAAGCTAATATTAAAGATTTGCAGTTGACCAAGTTTGCAGATTGGTGTCAAACTCCCTGGGGGTGGGGGTCATCCTCCAAGAGCACATGCCCCACACAAATAGTTGGCGTCAAAAACATGGACTAAAATTAAATGCCAAAAAGTGTACAACTATCCATCAACACTCCACTTACCATTGCCAGATTTTGGGGTAGTCTAGGCAGTGGAAATCATGGATAAAGATGCAGTGAACACACCGTCTTTCCTGCCATTGAGTCACCAATCACCCTCGCGGTTTCAGAAATTTTCTTCTGTTCCTCATCAAATTAGTAATTTTCAAAGAGGAGGTGGAGGACTAAAATCCAGTTTTATACAATACTAAAACATTGTTTGAAAGCATCTCATTTTAAGGACTCCCATTTAAGTTCAGTTTACAAAATGCCTCTTAACTGCTCTACAACATCTTCAAAACTACAATGGAATTGGACATCCATGGACCTAGCACTATCACTAGCTAACAGCAGCAGCAGTTAGCCCTACCATAGGATGGAATTTAACTAGCCAGAAGAGAGTTAACATCTTGTATCAAAAGTGTGGTAGCTAAGACCACTGTGCTTAGTAAACCACCTGCCAGACCTTCATGGCACCAGTCTTTGTCTGATGAAGAAAGCCAGACACCTCTCCTAAACGTATTTTTAAGGAAAGATTCATCCTAGTGGCGCACATTATGGATGTATCTGCTCTACTGTAATCACCACTTAGAGATATATTACAATTCAGTATGTACCTGTCCAAACACGTCACAACTGGAGTGACCACACAGAATACTGCTTCTACAGATCAGTCTTCCACTCCCACTCCAGTTTAAAAAAAAAAAAGTACTTGCCTTACTCGGTCTCCTTAGTCTCCCAAGACTGATATTACAAATGCTTTGTGTATGCAGAAGAGGGGGGTATCAGAGATCACTCTTGGAAAATGTAGTTTGACACAGCAACTCCCTTCCCCAGGTGGTGCATTAAGGTCACTTTTCATGGCCCACAGAAGCCACACACTTATGTTTGCACATTACACAGAAGCTTTAAAAGCGATACGAGGTGTGGGACTCCCTTACTCGTAAGCCATCAAGACCTATATCATATTAACAAGGTAAAGGAGTCCCTGCCCACTTCCCATCTAGATGAACCTTCCACTATGGACAGACAACCAGGCTCATAATAATTTGGTCTTGACGCCCTATTCCATCTTCTCTGCATACCTTGCAGAACTGTGGAGAGGAGGCTAAGTCACACTGTTACTCCTTCCAATTAGCCAGTGACTACAAACAGTAACAGTACCCTACAAACAACCCTGACTTCCTGAGCCCCTCAAAGATTGGCACTGCCCTCTACAAATTCCAAATTTACTGGGTAAAGCACTTAACCAATCATCCCAGTGCCGATTCCTATGGGACCTCATGTCTTGTACAGGCTGGAGAAATCACAGCACTTACCACTTTGCTACAAACCAAGGAGTCCAAAGCTTTGAAATGTGGTAGCACAGCATGACCTTCTGCCAACTTGGGGCTTTATGATGCTCAGCTACTTATCTCACCTGTTCCAGTTCCAAACCCACTTATGGAAACTCTGGACAAAAAAACATACTTTGGAACAACCAGTCTATCATATGGTACCTTAACTTCCAACAGGGAGAGGTGTGTGCGTCAAACTCCCTTCCTCAGGGCGGTGATACTAACTTGCTCCTGGGCCACAGAAAAAGGACTTCTTTTCACAGTAGTTTAATGTCTCCTGGGAAGTGACTGAGCTGCTACTCCAGACCTTTCCTGAAGCTGCAGACGCCCATGTAATTCTTGGTTAGGCTCCGATTGCATTAAATATCTCTTGCTCAACCGCAGGGGAATACGGTCCTTTCCTTTTTCTGCTCAGTCTAGCATTACGAGGTGGTGGTAATATAGGATCTCCCATCTATTGTGGAAAATATGCCAGTAAGCATTCCTGCTATAGTTCTGTATCTCCTTGCAATGTTCAAGGACTACCTACTGATTCTTGCAGTCCTTTGACAGCAGAAAATGGCAAATTCCAGCATCTTGGGTTCCTAGAAATGAATCAAATGCTCCTAGGTCCTAGCCAATAACACCTTCTTGGCAAAGGAGAATTATGACCAGGATTGTGATGAACACTACAGCAAACCAGTTGGCAGACCTGAGCCCCAAATATAAAATTTATCAAGATGGGCAAAGTGGTACCCTCTACCACCAGTTGGGCAGCCAGAGACTTCATCTGACACCTGTGTGGTTGGTGCCACAGTTGCTCAATTTCACAGGCATCAACTAATCCACAACTAAAGGTTCACTTCACATGTCATTTTTCTGTGCATCAAAACACTTCACATTGGCAGGACTGTGGTCCAGCACTGTCAGGTTAAGCAGTTCCTTTGAGTGCTGCTTCTTTGTCTTCCTGTGACCTATCCCTGTGCTACACAGGACATGACCTTCATGGGTGAAGCATCACCTGTCTGTCAGTTAGATGAGCTACATTGAATTTAATGTCTAAACTTTTCTAGTGGACATCACCTTTACACAAGGGATATTACCCCTACCAAAGATGCTTACCACAGCTCAAGACTGTCCATACCATACAAACAGCCAGACTTCCAAATGCTCATGTGACTAAGAAAAAGCATTGGCAACGCCATCCTTTACACTATACATTAGACTGATGTCATCATTAAAGATGACAGCTCTGTAGGGGACATCCTTAATCTCTACAGGATAATCACATTACTTTACAGTGTAAATATACTGAACGAATTACCCTTGAAATGAACACTTATGTGCAATCAGAAAGTACAGTTGTGTACACTTACCACAAATGTAGATGTTTAAGTGTATTCACTGTTGCAGTCATTACATTTGGGTTATCTGCTAGCAGGTAGCCCTCAGCCAGCCTGATTATCAAAGTCTTGGGTCCTGCGTCGGTTGCAGTCTCTTCCATGATGTCAGGTATTCAGAGGTATAGCACATGCAGCAGACACCATCACATGAGTTTTTCTTGCCCCAGATGTCAGGTGCCCTCATAATGGGAAGGAATTGTATACAAGGTTACACATCCAACTATAAGCAAATACACCAGAAAACATACATACAGTAAACAAGAAGAGAGGTATAGCAAATAGAAGTCAGGGGGCTGGAGGGAGGGTAAATTACAGTTGTGTACCTACCATAAATGTAGATGTTAAGAGTGTATTCACTGTTGCAGTCATTACAATTGGGTTATCCTGCTGGCAGGCTACCTGCAGTCAGCCCGAGTTCCAAAGTCTAGGTCAGGCGTCTGTTGCTGTCGCCTCCTCCCTGACGTCAGTGCAGGAGGGATATAAAAGATGCAGCAGATGCCATTTTCTTCAGTTTGTCTTGCCCCAGATGTCAGGTGCCCCTAAAAAGGTAGGCTAAATTATGCCAATAAGCATGCATACACAAAAAACTTTTTCTTCATCTACAAGCAAATACACCACATAGGTTGTATAGAATAGAGAAGTACAGATAAGTCCCAGCAAAGAAAAAGGGGGATGGTGGGAGGGTAACCTGGACCTGCAACAGTGAATACACTTGAACATCTACATTTATGGTAGGTACACAACTGTACTATGTTCGTCTTTCACTTTTGCAGTCATTACAATTGGGTTGAATCCCAAAGCTAAGGTAGGGAGGCTGGTGCTAAACAGGATTAGGAGAGGCTACCAGACCCTGCAGAAATGCAGTGGCAAAGCCTGCCCTGGATTTAGAGTAGAGTGGTAAGTGGTAGTGCTTTCTGAAAGTATGCACTGAACTCAAGTTGCAGCCTCTAAGATGTCTTTGGTTGGTACTCCTCTGAGAAAGGCTGCTGAAGTGGCTGCTGCTCTGGTTGAATGTGGCCTAATACCCTTAGGCACCGATTTGCCATGCTGTGAATAGCAGAAACGAATGCTGTGTCCTATCTACTTTGAAATAGTCTGCTTTGAGATGGGCTTTCCTTGTGATCCTGCAGCATATGCCACTAGAAGTTGTTCAGTCTTTCTGAAAGCTTTGGTTCTGTCCAAGTAGAAGTGCAGCTGCCTGTGAATGTCCAAAGAAAGCAGAATTCTCACACCCTTATTCTGTGGGTTTGGATAAAAGGTAGGCAAATAAGTTGTTTGGTTAAGGGCCACATTGGACACTACCTTAGGCATAAATGTAGGGTTTGTCCACAGAGAAACCCTGCCTGGATGGAAAACGATAAAAGGTTCCACAGCCATGAGTGCCTGTAACTCAGACTAGTCTAGCGGAGGTTATTGCTAGGAGCAGAGCTGTTTTCCAGGAAAAGAATTTTATATCAGCTGCAGAGGCTGGCTCAAACTGAGGCAGAGTTTTTCCAAGACATAGTTGAGGTCCCATGCAGGTATTGGTGCTCTCCTTGGAGGTCTTATGTTTTTGGCCAGTCTGACGTACTGCCTTATTAATGGAGGAGAAAAAATAGGTGGCTCTGTATTGTAATGAGCTGAAATGGCAGAGGCATGAATTTTAATTGATGAAAAGGAAAGGCCTTTATCAAGCATCTCAGTTAAGTATTGCAAAATCTGAGGAATATTTGGAACAACCGTGTCAATTCCTTTGTGCCTGGTTCCAAGCACAGAATCTCTTCCATTTTTCTGCATAAGATTTTCTGGTGCTAGGCCTCCTGACCTCCAAAATAACATCCATCACTGCTTTAGAGAGAGCTGCATCTTGAATGGCTGCATTATCCGCCATGCTGCCAGGTTTAAGGTCCTGAATTGGCTGTGCAGTATCTGTCTTGTTGGGTCAATAAGTGAGGAATTTGAGGTAATGTCCAAGCCGGGCACTGAGACAAGCTCTTTAGGATTGGGTACCAGTGCTGGCGGGGCCAGTTTGGGCAATCAGCATCATTTTTGGTTTCTCTTGTCTGACCTTGAGGAGTACCTTGGGGAGGAGAGACAGAGGAGGAAAGGCATATACTGAGATTTTTTCCAGCTGAAAGATAGAGCATCCACTTTCCATGCTTGCTTGTGATAAGTCCTTGTGCAGAATCTATGTAGTTGGTAGTTGTGAGGGGAGGCAAGTAGGTCTATGTCTGGGCATCCCCAGGTCCTTGTTATCATGCTGAAGACTTGTGGATCCAATTTCCACTCGTAGGGATCCATTAGGTTTCGGCTTGTTCGTCTGCCAGAGTATTTGTCCTTCCTGACAGGAATTGTGCTTGCAGATGTACTTGGTAAGTCAATGCTGTATCCCACAAGTTCACGGCTAGCCTGCAGAGGGGGTAGGAATGTGTGCCTCCCTGCTTGTTTATGTAACACATGATTGTAGTATTGTCCGTCTATCAGTAGTTGTCCTGGATGAAGTAGATCCTTGAAGGCTGTCAGGGCATTCTGAACAGCTAGCATCTCTTTTTGATTGATATGTAGATGCATTTGACTTGCGGACCATGTGCCCTGAATACATCTTCCTGCCATATGGGCCCCCCAGGCATAATCTGAAGCATCTGTTGTCAGTGTCTGCCTGGCTGTGGGCAAGGTGAATGGCTGTCCCGTGTTGTGGTGACAGGCTTTTGCCCACTATCGAAACTCCTGTTGCAGGCAGGGAATGAGGGTAATTATTATTTCCAGGCTGTGGCAGTGTAGAGTCCAAACACTTTTTAGATACCATTGAAGTTTCCTCATATGCAGTCTTGCATATGGAATTAGCAGAATGCAGGATGCCATGAAAACCAAGGCCTGCAGAATTTTTCTTGCAGATAACTGGGTCTTTGTTGCCAACATTTTGAAATAAGTTGTCAGTGTTTGTCTGGGGTGAGATAAGCCATCTGGGCAGTTGTATTTAAGCTTGCACCCAGGAATATTATCTCTTGAGAGGGTATGAGTTTTGATTTCTTTTCATTTACTGTGTACCCTAGACCTCTTAGTAATCTTTTTTACAAACGCCAGATGCTGTAGTAGAATGTCCTTGTTCTCTGCTTGAATAAGGCAGTCCAAGTAAGGATATATTTGTATTCCTCTTTGTCTTTAAAATGCAATTACTGGTGCCAGGCATTTTGTGAAGACCCTAGGCACAATAGATAAGCCAAAGGGCAGTGCAGAGAATTGGTAGTGCATTGAGCCAGCTATAAATCTGAGGTATCTTCTGCATGATTGTCTGACTGGGACATGCAGGTATGCCTCTTTTAGGTCTAAAGTCACAAGCCAAGCCTTCTTGCCCAGCATGGGCAGAAGCTGCTGCAGAGTTAACATTTTGAATTTTGGAATATCCAGGAATGTGTTTAGGATAGACAGGTCCAGTATCGGTCTCCAGGCTTTGTCCTTTCTGGGCACCAAGAATAGCCTTGAGTAAAATCCTAGTCCCTGCTCTTGCTGTGGTACTAGCTAAATGGCTCTCATGGCCACGAGGGATGAAAAGTACAGTTTTGTACCTACCATAAATGTAGATGTCCGAGAGGTATGCATCTGCAGTCCTAACAAATGGGTTGTCCTGCCTCAGGCAGCCCTTCGGTCGGCCGGATTCCAAAGTCTGGGTCTGGCCTCGGCTGATGTCGCACTTCACCCGACGTCATAGCTGCTGCGAATTGGGTATAAAGGCATCAGCCGACGCCATTTTCCTCAGTGTTTCTTGCCCCAGATGCCAAGTGCCCTCTAGGAAGGCTAAATTTGGATAAATGTAAATGATTCCAAACAGTAGAGAACAAACAAAAATAAACATGTATATACATATATACAAACAAATACACCATAATAGATTCCCCCAGCTAGCTACAAGATGGGCAAATACCCTAGGATTACTACAGAGGGGAAGGAGGGTGGGTAATCCTGACTGCAGATGCATACCTCTCGGACTGTACTATGTCCTTCAAGGATGCATCTGCAGTCCTAACAAATGGGTAGATTACCATAGCCAAACTGGGGGAGGAGGCACTAAGATGATTATGGTGCAGTTAAGATCCCTTGCAAAACAGCAGTTGCAAAACCTGCTCAGGATCTGGAGTATAAAGGTAGATTATAATGCTTGGCAAATGTATGCACGGAGCTCCAAGTAGCAGCTTCTAAAATGTCTTTGGTGTCTTTGGTAGCCACTCCTCGTAAGAAAGCTGTAGTAGTGGCTGTAGCCCTTGTGGAGTGAGGTCTGATGTCTTTTGGAGTTGTCTTTCCATGAAAAGAGTAACCAAATCTAATGCAATTTCCTATCCATTTTGAGATTGTCGGTTTTGAAATTGCTTTTCCTTCCATTCCTGTTGCATATGCTACCAGAAGCTGGTCAGTTTTTCTTTTGTTCTTGGTTCTGTCCAGATAGTAGCACACCCCCCTGTTCTGTGGGTTGGGGAAGAATATTGGTAGGTGGATTGCTTGGTTCAATGATACCCTGGAGACCACTTTTGGCATAAAAAGTAGGGTTAGTTCTCAAGGACACTCTATCCTGATGGAAGATAAGGAAGGGCTGTACTGCCATTAATGCCTGTAATTCAGAAACCCTTCTTGCTGAAGTGATTGCAAGCAGGAAAGCAGTTTTCCAAGATAAGAACTGTAATTCTGCTGTTGCTGCTGGTTCGAAAGGGGGAAGTGTTAACTTTTCCAGCACAAAGTTAAGGTCCCATGTAGGCAAAGGTGGCTTCTTTGGAGGCTTTACATTTTTAATTCCTCTCAGGAACTGTCTGAGTAGTGGATGAGAGAAGACTGGAGGATCCATGTTGTATTCTGCTGAAATTGCTGATGCATGAATCTTAATGGAGGAGTAAGACAGGCCATTGTGGAAAAGTTCTGCTAAATATTCCAGGATGTTAGCTATGTTTGCTAATGATACATTTTCTCCTTTTGCTGCACTCCAAATGAGGTATCTTTTCCATTTGGCTGAATAAGTCTTCCTTGTGGAGGGTCTGCGAGCCTCCAGGATAATGTCTTTAACCCTCTGAGATAGATCTGGGTTATTTTGTTTTATGTAATATTCCAAGCAGCTAGTTGCAGTGTTTTCAAGTTTGGATGTAGGATCTTGAAGTTGTTCTGTGTTAGCAGTAAAGGAACTAGAGGTAGAGGCCATGCGTGTGTCCGAGACATACTCCTCAGTAGCGGGTACCAATGCTGCCTCGGCCAGTCTGGAGCTATCAGGATGATCTTTGGGTGATGATCTTTGATCTTCAGTAGCACTTTGTGCATCAAAGGAAGAGGTGGGAATGCATATGCTGTCAGGTTTTCCCAACTGAAGGAGAGGGAGTCCACCTTCCAAGCAAGTGGGTGGTATGTTCTTGTGCAGAATTTCCTCAATTGGTGGTTGTGAGGGGATGCGAACAGGTCTATTTCTGGTAGTCCCCATTTCTTTGTAATGGATTTGAAGATGTCTGGATGCAGCATCCATTCTTGGGCATCCGTGGTAGTTCTGCTTAAGGTGTCTGCTAGTATATTTTCTTTCCCTGGCACAAATATGGCCTGGAGCTGAATGTTGAGGTTCAGGGCCACATTCCACAGGTCCATTGCCATCCGGCATAGAGGATATGAGTGTGTGCCTCCTTGTTTGTTGATATACCACATGACTGTGGTGTTGTCCGTCCTTATCAGCAAATGACCCTGTTGAAGAAACGGTCTGAATGTCTGAATTGCCTGTTTCACTGCCAGCATCTCTTTTTGATTTATGTGTAGGTTCAGCTGGTCTTGTGTCCATAGGCCTTGTATACACTTGTCCACCATGTGTGCCCCCCAACCGAGGTCTGAGGCGTCCTTGGTGATAGTCTGGCTTGGGTGAGGCTTGTGGAAAGGCAGTCCTCTGTTCAACTGACAGGTCTGAGCCCACCACAGGAATTCTTGCTTCAGGCATGGAATTATTGGAATTTGGGCTTCTAGACTGTGCTTGTGTTGAGACCATAAATTCCTTAGGTACCATTGCAACTTCCTCATATGCAGTCTGGCATGTGGAATCAATATTATACAGGATGCCATGTAACCCAGGGCTTGCAGGACTTTCCTTGCTGTAAGCTGGTTCTGTGTTGTTAATGCCATGAAATAGAGTGGTAGTTGTTTTTGCTTTTCTGCTGTGAGAAATGCCATCTGATTTGAAGTGTCCAGTTCTGCACCCAAGAATGTTATCCTTTGGGATGGTACCAGCCTTGACTTTTTCATGTTGACTGTGTATCCCAGGGCTTGCAGTAGTTGTATAACCTTTTCCAAATCTTTTGTTAATTTGGTCTTGTTGTCCGCTTGTATTAGGCAGTCGTCCAGGTATGGATAAATCTGAATTCCCTGAAGCCTGCAATGAGCAATTACTGATGCCAGGCATTTCGTGAATACTCTGGGCGCAGTAGATAAGCCAAAGGGCAATGCTGAGAATTGATAATGCTCTGATCCTGCAAGAAATCTGAGGTATCTTCTGCAATCTGGTCGTATAGGGACGTGCAGGTATGCCTCCTTGAGATCTAGAGTCACCAGCCAAGACTCCCTGCCCAGCATGGGAAGAAGTTGCTGTAGGGTCAGCATTTTGAATTTTGGAACAATGAGATATGTGTTCAGAGCGGACAGGTCGAAAATAGGTCTCCATTGGTTTTCTTTCCTTGGTATCAGGAAAAGTCTGGAGTAAAATCCTTGTCCTGGTTCCATAGACGGTACCTTTTCTATAGCTCTCATCCTTAGTAAGTGGTTGATTTGTTCTAGAGCGTTTGTTTTTTGGTTTGGTGGTAGGTTTGGCATTCCTCTCTTCTTTGGTAGAGTGTGGAAGTGAAACATGTAGCCTTTGTCTATTGTCTGTAAAATCCATTTGTCTCCTGTAATATAATGCCAGTTTTACGGAAAATAA
The DNA here is from genome assembly GCF_019279795.1 of Protopterus annectens. Classification (NCBI taxonomy): domain Eukaryota; kingdom Metazoa; phylum Chordata; order Ceratodontiformes; family Protopteridae; genus Protopterus; species Protopterus annectens. Next base: position 167,187,795 of record NC_056725.1, read on the forward strand.
GGCTAGCTTTCCGCCTAAGGGTGCTTCCAGTTGTTCCCTGGTAGGTGGTATCAGAGTCAAGTCATTGTGCCTGTCCTGTGGAAGTGGTAGTAGCTGGATCTGTGGCAGTACTTCTCTGGTTGTTAGGCTGCCACTGACGTCCCCTGTAGGCACCTCTGGATTGGCCTCTGCCTCTTGGGCGCTTATTTCTGCCCCTCTGTGCTCTGGAAGTGTCTGGAAAGGACCAATTCTTCGAAGGCCAATTTCTACTAAACCTCGGAGGCTGGACCTGTAAGAAATCCTTGACTGTTTGGACAGATTTTGCTTTTTCTTCCACCTTCTTTAGCACTTGCTGTGCAGGGGAGCCAAACAAACTTGGTTTCTCCATGGGAGCATCTAGGAGCTTTGACTTTACATGGTCTGGTAAGGATTGCTCTTTTAACCATGCATGCCTTCTGATCACTGTACCAGTCATAGCTGATCTAAAGGAAGCCTCCAGTGCATCATAGCCGCATTTTAAGGAATGATTACTGACCTGCTGAGTGTTATGTACCAAATCCTGAAGGGACTTACGGTCTATAGGTTCAGGAGAGGACAGTTTTTTATTTAGCTGGTCTAACAAAAATTCCTGATACTGAATCATGAGGAATTGACAGTTTAAGGCCCTAGCGAAGAGTAGCAGAAGTATAAACTTTTTACCCCATCTCTCTAATGCCCTAGATTCTCTTTCAGAGGGAGGGGTTTTGGCAGAGGCAGCTGCTACAGCTTTGGGGCCCTGTGAAATAGTTTCAGGATCTGCAATAGGAGCCTTATACAAGTGAAAGTGTGTGTCCGGGACCCTGTAATATCTGTCGGGCTTAGCAGGGGCCAGGGGTAGAGAGTCAGGGGCAGTACAAGCATCATTAAATGCATCATCCACAACTGTTAGTACTGGAGGAATAGCTAAAGGCCTGTGCTGTGGTAAATGTAAAAAGGTCCTCAGCCTTTTCCTTGAATCTGAAAAATCCTGGCCCTGCCATTGAAATTGCTCTCTCATAGCATGCAGGGTTTCCCCAAAGGAGAATTCCTCAGGAGGAGAGGCAGAAGGGATGGAGTCTTCTGCATCAGAGTCCTCATATGGAGAATAAGGGCCTTCTGGAGGATTTGAGTTTTCTGAATCATCCGAGGAATAATCAGTTGAAACTGGCTCAGGGGGCTCTGCTCTAGGCCTCTTCTCTGGAGGGGGTTGAGAGGCCCTGTCAGGGTGAGGTTGGGATCCCCTGATCAAGGAAATGAGATCCTCAGCCAGGCTGAGCATTTTGGAACTAGAGGTAGGCCTGTGTGAGGGGATTTTAGCAGGCAAGGCCTTAGAAGTTTTAGCTGCTTTAGCCCTGGAAAAAGCCTTGATAGACATAGATGCAGGGGGCCTAGCAGCTCCACGTGCAGGAGTAGATATGTCTAAAGGAATAGTATCTGATAAATCCTGGGAACCTGCAACAGCAGGGGAAATTTCAGTAGCAGATTCAGCCATGCTGTGTGAGGCCTCGGCTATAGGAGGTATGCTTTCGGCCGAAGGAAGAACCGTGGACTCGGTTTCAGCTGAAACAGAGACACTCGCGGTTGGCTTAACCGTGGTTTCGGCCGAAACCGCGGACCGCGAGTGTCGGTCCTTTTCCTTACGCTTTTTAGCTAATTGTGAAGTCGGAGTCTCTGACGGCATTTTGTAAGCAAAAGCGGAGCCGAAAAACTCCTCTGCAAACTCCGACCGACGTCTAAGTGTCCATCGGTTGAAGGAAGCACAGGCTAGACAAGCTGCTACGTCGTGGTCTGGGCCTAAGCAAGGAAGACAGTAAGAGTGGAAATCCTTATGAGGTATTTGTTTCCCACAAGTTAAACAGTTATTTACTTTTTCTGACATCGGCTGAGGCAAGAAAGAGTCCCCAACGGGGTACTTAGCTTTTTAGAAGTCTTCGGTAGTAGTAATCTCTGGATCTGACCGACCGGCACTTGCGAACAGCTTCTGCTTCGGGCACCGCGCGGCAAGAAAGACAGAGGAAAACAGCGTCGGCTGATGCCTTTATACCCAATTCACAGCAGCTATGACGTCGGGTGAAGTGCGACATCAGCCGAGGCCAGACCCAGACTTTGGAATCCGGCCGACCGAAGGGCTGCCTGAGGCAGGACAACCCATTTGTTAGGACTGCAGATGCATCCTTGAAGGACATTTTGTTTTTGTGCCTCTGCCCATTGATTGTGTGGCAGGTCTGGCATACCGTTTGGCCTTGGCAGGGTGTGAAAGTGGAACCCGTAGCCTTGTGATATGATATTTAAGACCCATTTGCCCTGGGTGATCATGTGCCAATTTTGTGAAAAAAGTGCTAGTTTTCCCCCCAAAGGGGCTGCCAGAAGATAAGTGTTTGGTGCTGGCAGGAGAAGGTCATTGAGACAGTTTCCTGTATGGCTGTGATTTTTCCTCTCAGCTTTTGGAGGTAGAAGCACCCCACTGTTTAGGCCTGTATAAGCCATGGGGTTGTGATCCGCCTCTAGGGTGTCTGTATCTGCCTCTTTGTGGCCTGTCTGACACTGGAAAGGACCAATTCTTTGTAGGCCAGTTCCTGCTAAATCTGGGAGGCTGTTTGCATAGACTTAGCTTTGTCCTCAATTTTCTTCAACACCTCTTCTGCTTTAACACCAAACAAGGTATCATGCTGTAATGGAGCATCTAATAGTTTTGCTTTAACATGATCAGGCGATTCTGTTCTTTTAACCAAGCATGCCTCCTAATTACAGAACCTGTTACAGCGGCCCTGCAGGAGGCCTCTAGAGAATCAAACCACAATGCAAAGTATGCTTTCCCACTTGTTCAGCTACATGCAATAAATCCTGCATTTCTTTGTTTTCTGCACATTCTGAATTTGTCATAATTTTCTGTTTAAGCAGTGACATAAGATATTGCTGCTATTTAAGCATATGAAACTAGCAATTTAAAGCTCTTACAGCCAAGGTAGCAGAAGTATAAATCTTTTCCCCCCATCGGTCCAGGGCCCTTGAATCCCTATCAGAGGGGATAGGGTTTTTTGCAGTGGAAGCCTTGACCCCTTTGGGACCCTGAGAGATGGTTTCTGGGTCAGCAGCAGGGTTTTTATAAAGAAATTTATGTGAATCAAGAACCCTGTAGTACCAGTCTGGCTTAATAGGAGCTGGTGGTAAAGAGTCAGGAGACAAGCCGGACTCTGAAAATACATAATCTACAATGTCTAAAACAGGAGGGATAGCAAGGGGCCTGTGCTGAGGTAATAAAAGGACGTCTCTGAGCCTTTTCTTGGATTCTGAGTAATCTTGGCTCTCCCAGTGGAAATGCTCCCTCATAGTATGCAGGGTCTCCCCAAAAGAATAATCCTCAGGAAGAGAGGTCGAAGGGATAGATTCTTCAGCATCAGAATCCTCATAGGGAAGAAGAGAATATTCCTGTTCAGAAGAGGAATCAGAAGAAATGGAAACCTCTTGCCTAGGCCTCTTATCAGTAGGGGGATGGGAACCCCTGATCAAAGTAATTAGGTCTTCGGCCATTTTAAGCATCTGTTTTTTTAGGCATGGTGGCCTGTCCAGGAGAATGCTATACTTGTTTCTTTGTCTTTAGAGCTGCTTTAGTCTTTGCCTTTGAAGCTGAAGTTGGTTTCACATATAACTGTGTAGGCCTGAAAACACCTTCAGAAGCCGATGCCTGCTCAGCGGCTCCGGACCCATCTGAGGGAATAGTTTGAGTGTCCAATACCTTGAGTTTCCAGCGGCCTAGTCATCTCCACGTGGGAGTCGGAAGCGGCCTGTGGCTCTGAGGTAGCGGGCATCAGGGGCTGCGAAAGCTCCTCACTGAGAACCGGCGATAGGCCTAGCGGAAGCCTCAGTCTGTTCTGGACCTCAGATGCCTGTCCTTTTTTTCTTTTTCTTTGCGCTTTTTATAAACTCTGGTAGTCGGCTGTTCCTACGGCATTATATAATTGAATCTTCTATCAAAGTAATGAAATGCAAAATCGTACCGACGCTTAATAGTGCGTTGGTTAAATCTAGCACAAAACCGACAACTAGCAACGTCGTTGTCAGGGCCTAGGCAAGGAATACAGTAAGAATGAAAATCCTTATGAGGTATTTGCTTCCCACAAGAAATACAATTAACTTTTTCTGACATCGGTCTGGAGCAAGAAAAAAGTTTCCCCAACGGGGTACTTAGCTTTAATGAATACTTCAGATCTGAAATTCGAATTTGAAAATCTCAGGAGTCGGCCGACCAGCACTTGCTTTGGGCACCGCGCGGCAAAAAAGACTGAAGAAAATGGTGTTGGCTGCATCTTTTATACCCCTGGCGCATTGACATCAGGGAGGAGGCGACAGCAACAGACGCCGGACCTAGAATTTGGAACTCTGGCCGACTGCAGGTAGCCTGCCAGCAGGATAACCCAATTGTAATGACTGCAACAGGGAAACACTATGGACATCCAGGACTGCAACAGTAAATACACTCGAACATCTACATTTATGGTAAGTGTACACAACTGTACTATGTTCTTAGTGTTTCACTGTTGCAGTGCATTTGGGTAGATTCCCAAAGCTAAGGAAGGGAGGAGGCAATTAGAGAGCATTAGGACCAGCTATTAGGCCCTGCAAGACTGCAGTGGCAAAACCAGCTCTGGATTTAGAGAAAATAGGCAAGTGGTAATGCTTGGTGAAGGTATGAACAGAATTCCAGCTAACATCTTCTATGATGTCCCTGGTAGGAACACCTCTGAGGAAGGCTGTTGAGGTAGATGCATCCCTGGTGGAATGTGATCTTATTCCCTGTGGGGTAGATTTTCCATGGTGCTTATAGCAGAAATGAATGTAATGGATTAACCATTTAGAAATGGTTTGCTTTGAAACTGCCTTCCCCTCTGCCCCTGCAGCAAAGGCAACTAGCAGCTGTTCAGTTTTTCTGAGAGGCTTAGTCCTGTCCAAATAAAATCTAAGTTGTCTGTGCATGTCCAAAGATTGCAGTATTTGTTCTCCTTTGTTCTGTGGATTAGAAAAGAAGATTGGCAAATGAATGGACTGATTAAGGGCCACACTGGATACCACCTTGGGCATAAAGGAAGGATTGGTCCTGAGGGACACCCTGTCTGCATGGAAGATGAAGAAGGGCTCCACTGCCATGACGGCCTTTAATTCAGACACTCTTCTTGCTGAAGTGATGGCTAGAAGGAAGGCTGTTTTCCAAGAAAGGAATTTCAACTCTGCAGTTGCAGCTGACTCAAAGGGAGGCAGAGAGCTTTTCCAATACAAAGTTAAGGTCCCAGGCTGGAGTAGGGGCTTTCCTGGGTGGCCTTTAAATTGTTGGCCCCTCTAAGGAATTGCTTCAGCTAGGGGTGAGAGAAGAGAGGTGGGCTCTGTATTATAATGTCCTGAAATGGCAGAGGCATGAATTTTAATGGAAGAGAAGGAAAGGACCCTGTGAAGCATCTGTTAAGTATTGAAGAATATGCGGTAAACTGGGCACTGTTGTGCCTATCCACAGTTTGGCTCCAGGAACAGAATCTTTTCCACTTTTCAGCGCAGGATTTTCTAGTACTAGGCCTCCTTGCCTCCAGAATGACATCCAGCACTTGCTTACTGAGGGATGGCAATGGAAAGCTCAGGTAATTAGCCAGGCTGCAAGGTTCAGGGTTTGAAGCTGGGGGTACAGAATCTGGCCCTCCTGCTGGGACAGCAGGGAAGGGGTCTGAGGCAGGTGCCATGATTCCAGCAGTGACACTGCACAAGAGGGGGTACCCACCAGTGTTGGTGTGGCCAGTCTGGTGCAATGAGTACTATCCTTGGTTTGTCCTGTCTGCTCTTTAGTAGAACCTTGGAGAGGCAGAGGGGGAAAGGCATAAACGGAGAGATTGTCCCAGGTGAAGGACAAGGCATCCAATTTCCAAGCTTGTCTGTGGGGAGTCCTTGTGCAGAATTTGTCGAATTGGTAGTTCTAAGGGGAGGCCAAACAGGTCTATTTCTGGGCTCCCCCATTTGTTTCTCAACATGTTGAATATCTTTGGTTCCAGTTTCAATTCGTGTGGGTCCATGAGATTTCTGCTGAAGTCTGCCAGTGAGTTTAGCTTGCCTGGCAGGAATTGAGCCTGTAGGTACACTTGGTAGCTCAAGGCTGTGTTCCACAGAGCCATGGCTAGTCTGCAGAGGGGGGTAGGAGTGAGTCCCCGCTGCCTGTTTATGTACCACATAACAGTGCTGTCTTTTTACCAATAACTGTCCTGGAAGGATGTGGTCCTTGAAGTCTGTCAGAACAATCTCTACAGCTAACATTTCTTTTTGATTGCTATGCAGGTGCATTTGACTCTGGTTCCATTTGCCCTGAATGTACTGCCCTGCCAAGTGAGCCCCCCCATGCATAGTCTGATGAGTCTGTTAGGGTTTGGGCGGCAGGGGGCAGAGTGAATGGTAGTCCCTTGTCGAGGTAGCAGGCTTCTGCCCACCAAAGGAATTCCGTCTTTATACAAGGGATGTTGGGAATCACTGATTCCAGGTCCTGAGAATGTTGACACTATAGGCTTTTTAGATACCATTGCATTTTCCTCATATGCAGTCTTGCTTATGGAATTAGTAGGATGCAAGAGGCCATGAACCCCAGGGCTTGCAGTTAGCTGGGTCTTTGTGGCCAGTAATTTGAAATAGGCTGTCAACAGTTTCTCTGGCGTGAGGTAGGCCATCTGGGAAGTTGGGTTCAAGCTTGCTCCCAGGAATACAATTTGTTGACAGGGTACTAGATGAGATTTCTTTTCGTTTATGGTGGACCCCAGTGAGTTTATCAGTTTCTTTACAAATGCCAGATGATTTAATAGTATGCCCTGCCTTTCTGCCTGAATTAGACACTCGTCCAGGTATAGGTATATTTGGATATTTCTTTGCCTGCAAAATGATGACTGGAGCTAGGCATTTTGTGAATACCCTGGGTGCAGTAGATAAGCCAAAGGGCAGTGCAGAGAACTGATAGTGCATGTAGCCTGCTCTGAAGTGTAAGTATTTTCTGTAAGAATCCCTTATTGGGATGTGCAGGTAAGCTTCCTTTAAATCCAGTGTTGCCAACCAGGCATTTACCTAGCACGGGAAGCAGCTGATGAGTTAGCATTTTGAATTTTGGAATTGCCAAAAAGGTGTTTAGGATAGATAGCTCCAGGTTAGGATGCCAGTTGTTGTCTTTTCTGGGTACCAAGAAAAGTCTGGAGTAAAAACCTTGTCCCCATTTATCTGCTGGGACAGGTTGAATAGCCCTGATACTTAGAAGGGAGAACTTGCTGTTGAGCCTCTGCCCACTGATTTGGAGGTAGGTCTGGCCAACCTTTTGGGGTTGGTAAGGTGTGGAAGTGGAATCTATCTCCTTGGGAAACTATTTAAAACCCATTTGTCTTGGGTAATGAGTTCCCAGTTTTTTGCATGCAGGGCGATCTTTCCCCCTAAAGGTGTGGTCAGTTGAGCAGGGCTTGGAAGGTTTAAGGTTAAGTCATTGTGACAATTTACCATGGGGTGTCTTACTACTTCCAGCTTTGGAAGTGGGAGCCCCCCAATGCTTAGGCCTGTGAGTACCTTGAGACTGTGGCCTAGGTGGTCTGCTGTTCCTGGATTATGGACTGAAGGCCCGGAAGAGACAGGAAAGGGCCTATTCTTAGAAAGCCAACGCCTACTAAATATGGGAGGCTGTACTTGCAGGAAATCTAACAGTTTGCACAGATTTAGCTTTTTCCTCCATCTTTTTAAGAACAACTTCTGCTTTGTTGCCAAACAAGCGGTCTTGGTTTAAGGGAGCATCCAGTAATTTGGCTTTAACATGATCTGGCAGAGTTTGCTCCTTAAGCCAAGCATGCCTTCTAAGAACAGACCCACTAACAGCAGCCCTACAAGATGCCTATAAGGAATCAAAACCACACTGCAAAGTATGTTTACCAACTTGTTCAGCAGAATGCATTAAATTCTGTAATTCTTTATTTTCAGCACAGCCAGGAATCAACATCAATTTCTGTTTAAGTAATCCAATAATATGCTGCTGGTACTTTAACATATGAAACTGGCAGTTTAAGGCCCTAATGGCCAAAGTAGCATAAGTTTATACCTTCTTACCCCACCTGTCCAGGGTCCTGGAATCTCTATCAGAGAGTGTAAGGTTTTTGGCAGTAGTAGACTTAATGCCTTTGGGTCCCTGTGAAATGGTCTCTGGGTCCGCAGTAGGATTCTTAAAGAGGAACTTGTGAGAATCAGGTACTCTAATACCGGTCAGGTTTCCTGGGAGCTGAAGTAAGGTGTCTGGGGCCAGGCTAGATTCCAAGAGGGCATCATCTACAATGCCCAGTACAGGGGGGATAGCTAAAGGCCTGTGTTGAGGCAGAAGTAAGAATTCCCTAAGCCTCTTTTTGGAGTCAGAGTAATCCTGGCTTTCCCAGTGGAAATGCTCCCTAAGAGCGTGCAAAGTTTCACCAAAAGAAAAATCTTCTGGAGGGGAAGCAGATGGAATGGAGTCCTCTGCATCAGAATCTTCATAGGTAGACAAGGGTAAATCCTGGTCATCAAAAGAAACAAATTTCAGAATCCTGATCAAAAGAATCAGAAGAAAAATCAGTTCTAGGTCTCTTGAAGGGAGAAGGGTGGCTTCCCCCTTGTCTTTCAGCTTTCCCCGGATAGGGGTCGCCACAGCAGAACTCCGGTCCGCTAATGATGGGCAGTAGATTTTCACTAACACAGATGTGCCATCTCGACATTCAACCTTCAGCGAATGCACGCCCATTTATGCAGATCTTTCGAACGCTCATCAAACCACGGGGAGGACATGCAGACTCCACATAGAAGGCACTCCCCGCACTCCAGCAGAGAATCGAACAGGAGAACCTCTTGCTGTGAGGCAACGCTACCGCTGCACCACTGCGGCATAGGTCTTCAGCCATTCTTATTTGTTTTTTAGGCATATGGGACTGACCATGCGGTTTGGATGGTTTTCTAGGCGTGGATCAAGTTTTAAGCCTTGAAGAAGATGGCGTCTGTTTGATATGCAGGTCAGTAGGCCTGAATACACCCTCAGAAGCTGGTGCCTGCACAGCGGTTCTGGACCCATCCAAGGTAGAAACATCCGCAGGTTCCATAGTTGAAGAAGCATCTTGCGGCATACCAGACTCCAAATGGATCTCAGTAGAGGCCTGTGAATCTGAAGTAGCAGGTATCAGGGGGCTGCAAAAGTGCCTCACTGAGTACCGGTAAACTGGTAACTAGCTTAACTAAAGTGTCGTCTACAGCTTTGGACCTATGCGGTCTGTCTTTATCTTAACATTTTTTCGGAATGTCTGTAGTCGGATGGCTTACCAAAGCCATTTCTGGATAATTAAACAGAGTACCTAAATAGTTAGTTGCGAAAATGAACAAACGACGAATAGTACGAGGATTTTTATAAGGCACAAAACTGACAGCGAGGGACGTTGTGGTCTGGGCCTAAGCAAGAAATGCAGTACGAATGAAAATCTTTAGGAGGCATTTGCTTTCCACAAGTAATACAATTGTTAACTTTTACTGACATCGGTTTAGAGCAAGAAAAAGGATCCCCAACAGGGTACTTAGCTTTTTTGAAGACTTCGGTTCTGAAATTCGAAAATGAAAATTTCAGGAGTTGGCCGACCAGCACTTACAAAATGCTTCTGCTTCAGGTACCGCACAGCAAGAAAGACCGATGTAATGGCGTTAGCTGCATGCTTTATACCCCTACCTGACGTCACTGAAGGAGACAGCAACTGACGCAGGACCCAAGACTAATCAGGCCAGCTGAGGGCTACCTGCAAGAAACCCAGATGTAATGACTAACAGTGAAACATGAAGAACATCACATCCTGAACAGACATCAGAGTACACACTTCTAAAAATGAAACACTAACTACAGGGCTTCCCTTAGAATGTATAATCCATGTCTAATTTTGATACAGTCTACAGTTTTGCAGTTAAAATGGGCAAAAGACAAGCACAGCTCTGTAGTATATAGAAATAAAACCCTAACTATTACCAAAATTTGAACAGTTTAAGCGATGAAGGGGATAAGCAGACTGGCTAGTACCTGTTCATCTGTGAAGGGGAGAGTAGTGGTCCAGGTGGCTGCATCACTACATGCAAGTAGCAGTCTGCAAATGATGAAGTTTCAGCTGTTAAATAGGGACATGGGCTGGACTTACCAAGTTGACAATAACACATCATGTAAGAGTGAGCACACATATGGAAGGCGTAGGTAGGTCAGCACCAGGCACTTGGGGTAAGATTAGCAACCAAAATAGAAACACCCTCACTGATCATTGATGAGGTGAATATGGGCAGGCGGAAACGAGAGCAATGTGGAAGACACAGCCAAACAATTCCAATAATGGTAGGAGCAATGGGTCTTATAAAAAAAGAATCTACAATCGTATTTAGATGTCACCAATACATGTAACCCTGTACGAATTGCAGAAGTCATTACTGGGCACACTGCGGGTGCTGCAAAGAGCACTTCTGGCTGACAAAGAATGAAACAATACTAATTTCACGAGCTTTAATTGTACTTTGACTTAGGAATGGAGTCCATTCCAGTCATAGTATTAAAACCCCAAAAGACTGAGAAATTAAAAAAAGGCACACCTTCTTGGCCATTTGGATGATACCCATTGGGGGTCATCTCCCAACTCTACACAAGAGACTACACAGAATGGGAAAAAACTGGATTCAAGATCAGTACAAGACAGATGGTCAGCAGGTACAAACAGGAAAAGTACCTAGAAAAAAGGCCAAACGACAAACTTAACTGCCTTGGTTAACATTGAGTGCAAGTACTTGCCTATGAGGACAGCCTACAAAGCAGCACACATCTTTAAGAGGCAGCTAGAGGACTACTTTCCAGTCTGTAAACCGGGAGTTGACAGAACATAGGCCAGACAACCAATCTTTTCCGCAGCCAAAAGTAATCTTAGTTTGGATGAATCCCACACATGGTTTTCATTTGCAGGTTCTAAATTGTGGGTGTGGGACTAAATTCACCTCTTACGCATACATATTTGATACATACAGTGTCACTCTACATATACAGACACTTTAAATATATATTTACAGTATTTATATTGCATCCAAAAAAGTTGTTGCAAGGCACACTCCCAAAACTGAATAACCAAAACCAAATGCGAAACTGAATCAAGCAGGACAGGAGCCAAACTGCTTCCCACAACAGGTTTTAACCACCAAGGAATAAAGTTCCCTGGTGGTTCAATAAACCTGATATGTTAGGGGATGTGGTTTGGCTCCTGTCACGGTTTCAGTTATTCAGTATTTATTACATGGAAAAGCACACACTATATTCTAGTCGTGTGTGTGTGTGTGTGCTATTATACACAAAATGTTCTAATCATAGATCACAATTCATTGCCAAATGACAAACTGATAACCTACCTCTGTGGGGATTTTACAGTTACCATATATTAGTTCAGATTGCACTTGGGGAAATACTTTGTTACATGCAAGGGAAGTCTATTCAATAAAACAAGGATTGTCAGAGGTTTATATCGTGTCTGAAGGACCTATTTATGCTATGGTGGAAGTTTAGGTCCCTTGAGCTGATGTTTATAGAGTGGTATTTTGTGGATATACAGAAGGTCATATAGTACTGATGGGGTGTGGGTGCAGCTCCCTACATGAAAACACTGGTTTTATTTTACTTTAATTTTTGATCAAGTGAAGAGGAGTTTTCCCGTTTTGTATATACAAATTTGACAAGTAAATGTGAAAAAGGTGTCATTCTGTTACGGGTCTGATGAATAAAGAGTAGTAAAGGATGTAAACTAGAAAATATACCCCTGGTGATAATGTGTGTGACTGTACATATCAATTTCTATTATAAATTACACACACACATATATATATATATATATATATATATATATATATATATATATATATATATATTACACACACATACACATTGTTTATAAATCTGTATATATATACATGTACAAATATACACATACATACACTACATATATTACATATACATACACACCTGTACATGTGCTTACATATACACACACACAACTCCCTTTGTCAGGCGTACGGATGTTCCCATTTCATGCTCTGAGTATAGCAAGTTTGGCATTTATAACTTTAGAAACAAACTCCATTACTGTTAAATATTAACAGCAAAGTTCTACAAGAGACTACAGAATTTCCCAGCTCGCAAACCTCTCTCAACTGATTTGCTGTTTAGTGAAAAGGTCAATAAAACTTTTTGGGAACCAAATTTACTCCCCCACCTCAAAATTTACTTTTAGTTTCTTGCACAGACAGCAACAGCAAGTGCTCCTTTCCTCAGTCAAAGAGGATATTTCAGAGTTTGACTCAAAGACCATTTCAGCCCTCCATCAAATCAGACCTAAAAATTATTTTCTTAGAATACCTTTTTCCTAGTCGCCATTACATCAGGTAGACTAGTATCTGAACTCCAGGCCTTTTGTCTCAGGCTTCATACTTTATGTTTCATAAGGATAGGGTGTCTTTACATACTAAGACATCCTTTTTGCCTGAGTTTTTCTTCTGAGTCCAACATTAATCAGGTCATCAACCTCCCGGTTTTCTTTATGAATCTCTTGGGTGCACACAGACAACTTCAATTATATCTTCGGCAGACCAAAGATTTCAGAAAATATGACCAAGTTGCATTTTCTCATAACATATCAGGCATGGCAGTTTTCAAAGCAACTTTAGCCAAATGGTTGACTGTTTGCCTATCATTTGTCTATGTGCAAGCCAACAAGAGTACATTCAATGAGGTATACAGTGACCTTTTGGTCAAAAGCTTCGATAGAGGTCATCTGTGCAGCTGCCAGTTGGTCAAAATGCTCATACTTTTATTGCTCATTTAGGTTCATAGGTAGGTTTCTAGGGCTATCTGCCCAAAGGCATTTATAAGCCTAACAGGAACGTGTTGGCTTTCGCCACCCCCTTAGATTAGTTCCCTGTGCCTTTGTCCAGTAGAGCCATTGAAGTGATCCCCGGGGTAAACTTTGTTTCCCAGCCACTTGTCAAAGTTTCTCTTGAAGAGTGTTAGTGAGGAGCTTTGCCTAATGTAGATTGGAATCTTGTTCCAGAGCATGGGAAGTCTATGGGACAGGAATCTATCCCTCCAGCACGTCTTATTTATTGCTGTGGTGAGGTTTAGATCCCTAGAGCGCTTGGCTCGAGGGGATATGGTTTTCTTTAGGTGGAGCATGTCCATCAATCCTGGGTTGGACATGGCCTTGTATGTCGGGCAGAGATCACCTCTGAGTAGGTGGTATGCAACAGAGTACAGCTGGAGTTTCTTCAGTCGAGCTGCATACGGCATCTGTTTGAGGCCAGTGATCCTAGGTGAGGTACTTCTATGGTCTTTTCAGCTGTTGCAGGTGTCTAAGGTACATCCCAAATGGGGTGTTGTACTCTATGATGGGTCTGATGAGTGATGCGTAGAGGGGCACAATGACCTCTTTTGATCTGGATGCAAACCCTTTTGTGATGAGGTGGGCCACATAGGATTTTCTAACCACTTTGGCAATGTGATTAGCAAAGGAGAGATTACTATCTACTTTGGTCCCCAGATCCATTATTAGGTCTTCCGTATTTAGGGGGCTACCACCTATGTGGTAATTTGTGGGTACTTTTCCAAAGGGGATGACTATGCACTTTTTGACATTTAGCTCGAGGCCATGGTTTTGACCCCAGGTATCTGTCTCCAGTGAGACCCTTTTGGAGGATGTCTGTCAGCCGGAGTCAACTACAGCCCCCTAGTTTGCAGTAGTCTGCGAACTTCGGTCAGCCATAGACCTCCTGTGCTTGCCTGTACCTCTGAGAAGTATATGCCAAACAGGAGGGGTCCTAGGACTGAGCCCTAGGGAACACCCCTTGCAACCGGTTTACAGTCAGACCTAGATCTCAACTCTTACCATGTGGGTTCTGTCCGTGAGCCAGTTGGCAACCCATCTCGTGACATAGGGGTTTATGCTCAGGCTGGTGAGTTTGCCTATAAAACCAGACTGGGGAATGGTGTTGAAGGTATTTGCGAGGTCTAGGTAGGCTGTGTGGACCACCTTCCCCTAGTCTATAGCCTCGGTAACTGTCTCAAAGTAGTCCACCAGGTTTAGGAGGCATGATCTGCCCTTAAAGCCGAAGTGGGTAGGGTCCAGTGTTTGGAGGTTCCCAATGTCTCTCAATGAGATCCATGATGATGTGGCTCCATAGCCTTGCACACCAAGCTAGTCAGGCTTACAGGGCGATAGTTCCCGGGGTCTGTCATGGCTCCACCTTTGTGGACAGGAATAACCATTGCTGTGCACCACTCTATGGGCAAGTAGCCTGTGGAGAGGCTGAGTTTGAACAGTGTGTTTAGGTGAGGGGTTAGTTCGTCTTAGAGCTCGTGTAGGACACAGCCTGGGACACCATCCGGTCCCATTGATGCTGTGTTTTTGGCTTTGGACAGGGCTGTTTTAACCTGAGTGCCTGTGTTTTCAGGGGCACTACATTCTTCTGGCATGGTTATGGGCCCTTTTGGGGGTGAGAGAGGGTGAAGTTTGCACTGAACCTGTCTCTGCCAGGATGTTGGTGATATTGGTCGGTTCAGTGTATATTGTGCCATTCTGCACCAACTCAGAGCAGATCTGAGAATTGCCACTTAGATTCTTGACATAGCTAAATAATGCCTTGTGGTTATCTTTGGAGTCCTTGGCATTTTTTCTTTCGAAGCTAGCCTTGGATGATTTTTATTTATCTAAGTAATACCCGAAACCCTGGTTTTGCAGGCCACCTCTGCCACGAAGGTGACGTCTTCCATTAGAGTCCCCCTCCCACCTCTTGCAGAACAAACTCCTTATGAGTCTTGAAAAGGACTCTGGGATTTATGAAACCAGCTTCTTCTACCTCAGTGAAAAAGGTCTTTTAGGGATAGAGAAACAGATCACAATGACAGACAAGGTCTTTCCTTCCGGCTCACTTCTGGAGGCCATATTCCTTCACTTTGGGGCTGAAGAGAGAAGATCTATCAAACAGGGCCCTGGTGAACAAAGACTTGAAGGGCTCTACGAATTTGCACAAGTGCATCCAGGAATGTCTTCTGATAGCTATGCCCAAACCTGTCACCCTTGAGGTACCCTATATGCAGCATGGGACCTCATGGATGCATTAGATATGGACTGAAGGGTAGCCAGTTGTGCAGAAACCTTATTCTGGTCCTTCAAGGACATGTATCCAGAAAGATTTGAAGAACTCCATCAAATCTCTTTGCAACCTGGTAAAATATGCCAAGCAATTTTATGACCTTCAGGTAAAGGTTGCTGAGCTGTAGACATGCTTCCCAAATCTGTTCAAGGCCCTAAACTCCTTGTTAGGGGGAAGGGCAGACATGCTCTGAGCTCTCTGGTGGTTGCTGCCACAACCATAACATCTACTGGGACCCCTTTTACTCCAGTGTGCCCTGGCTTTCGGGGGGGGTGCTAAAAATGTATCCGGTCGCTTTGGAACTGGCTCTACAGTACACAGTTCCTTCCATGCATGGTGTGAGAACAGATCTATTAACTTAAAGCCAAAGGGATCACCCAAAACGTAGATAAGCCAGACCTGAAGGACTCCAAAAATACCAACTCCTCCTGGGAAGAGGGATCGGAAAAAACATCCACTTTTTTGCTTTAAATTTCTAGCATTTCTCCAAAGGAAATATTCTTAGGTGGAGATCTGTGGGACCCTTCCCCTTCATCAAAATTAGTGTCTTCTGTGAGAGATTCCTGAGGGGAATCCAGATATCTCCTCTTACATGTCCTCTTCCTAGGGACCTCATCATCAAGAACAAATGAAAATGAAATCAGATCCTCCATTTTAGAGTCAGAAGCCTCACTGTATGCATTTTCCCCCCAGAAGGGAGACACCTCTCGGGTGAGGATCAACTTAAATGTAGCTGGGTGCCTCTAAGGATGTGCATCAGGGAGATGGCTAAAAGCAACTTAAGGTCAGGTTCAGCAGTGTAGCAAAACTCATGCTTCAATGTGTGAATACAATAAACGTGCAGTGGTGTACATACAGTTAAACCAACATATGCAACTGCAGTTTTTAACCTTTTGATTGAAAAATGTCACATTAAACAAAATGGAGGCGCTACAAACTGCTGTATTATTTCCAAGCTTACAAGAGTATAGAAAAAACGCTGAAGAGAACTTTGGTGCAGAGACTGTTGCCCCTCTTAAATGAAAAGTTCTGCCACAAGTTTCAAGTAGGGTAATATGACAATAAAATGCATTAAAACAAAATTACAAAATGCAAGGTGGGGGAAAGACAGAGCACCCATACCAGGCAGTATCCTGTAGAGATAAGGAGAGCCTGGAAATCATCAACTTTGAGTTCCTGTTTGTTTTTGCTCCATGTGGCAAACAAGAGAGAGCAAACACCACAGGATGAAAAAGTTAACATGACAAGAACAGAGCAAGAGACTGGAGGTGCCAGTGTTTTTAATAGAATATAAAATGAAGGATGAACACAGTACAAAAACAGAGAGAGGAGAAACAGAGGAAAGAGTCAAACATTAATACAGCATACACAATTATACAGCATACACTGGAGGTGGTTCTTGATACCTTGTTCTCTGTTTCAACATCGTATCCCAAGCTGATAAGACACGCCTTGAACTCTTCTGCTCCAAGTTTGCCGCTGTGGTCCTGTGGTGGAGGCACAATCAGGAGACACATGCAGGATGAAATGGTTGGGCAGGAACAGGATGGCAGTCATGGTGACCACAGCATGCAGATCACAGGCGTTAAAACATGCAAAAGATGAGGAGGGAAGTTACATTAGACAAGATACAAAAAAACTAGTCAACAATTTTTGAACACAATCTACTTGCAGTTTTCACAAATGCATGCATTTAAACTATACCTTTTGTACACTATTGTAAGCAGACACTGGAATCTAATCCATTTTTTGTACAAGCAGCAGACCTTTTGCATATCTTCCCACTGACTGCTACAGCTTGTGAACTAGACAGTTAAACTAGCAGAACTCTTGAAAGATCAAGAATGGCAAGTAGCTAAATGCATAATACCTTAAATTCAATTCAGGTCAATCGGCCATAACCAGACACATCTGAGAATACATCTTCAGTTCAGCAACTTGAACATTAGCAAAAATAATTTTTGGTACCATTTTGCATTACAATTCAATTAAGATGTGCATAAAATGGCGCATTTCTAACTTCAGCAAATCCTGAACAGTATTACTAAACATGTATGTCAGTACTGTTTACTTTACTATACTTTTAAGACAGGATCTATCCTGCCACTATACTCGGTAGTAGTTCCAATTCTACCTACTAGAAATACATTGGGATGAACAAACATGAGAAACGCCAACTGTTCTCTTGCACAAACACCAGATGCATGAATGTGAAAAATGTGCAACAGATGCAAAAAAAAAAAAGTCACACTAGAGCATGAAAGCTTTTTAAAGTTATTAAAAAAAAAACATATCCCAAAAAAGCCACCATAGTATTACATCTACAACTTCATATTTATGAAGCCTTTGCTGTAGTCATTACATTGTTCCTACCTGCAGCAGAATATCAGCTGCCACCAAGCTCCTCTTCCATCAATTCTACCAGACCCACTTTGTCGTCCTCCTGGATTTAACCAGACCCATGTCCCAGACCAGTGAGGAGATGAGAGGATGCTGCAGCAGCACCATACTAATACAAGTAGTACTTGCCTTACCAGTCTATGCAGCAGATTTGCGAGCTCCACAACTGCTGCCCTCGAGAGGTGTATGCATGCTTCCACACATGTGCAACATCCTGACTAATCATCTTACTGCTTTTACAGACAGGAGCTCCTAAGGCTCATATGCTGCTTATTGAAACAAGCCTAGGCCACCACCCACCCCAGGATAGGCAAGCCAACAATCAACTCCCATCCACCCCCCTGCATCTTCCCACCAAGCACTTGTGCCATTAATCGAACACGTGTTATATGTGGCACAGTAAGGACTTGGTCCTTCTGTACCACTAGGGCTTAGGGGTATTCAGTTAAAAAAAAACAAAAAAAAAAAACAGTGCATCTTCATCTGCATTTCACATTCTTTTTTCAGAGTCTAAAAAACATTTGGAGCAAAAGGCTAAGCTGAATCTGTGGAAAACCCATGGCTCTCATCATTTTAGGACTTGGAGCTCAGATCCCTCTTGCTAATGTGATAGTATGTAAAAGGGAAGTTTTCCAAGACACAGATTTCAGGGATGCAGAAGGAGCCAATGTAGGTTTCTCTAGTGCAAATTTCAGATCCCATGGAGGATGATTTTTTTCCAGCAACAATCTCCAGAATAAAGCTCTGAGAAACTAACAGGTTGCCATGATTCTAAATAAGAATCCACAGGCATTTCATTGGGTTTACTATCAAAACTTGGAAACTGCATCGGTCAACAGGCTTGTGGTCGATTTGCAGTTTCCAAGTCGGCAGAATGTTTACTCAAAATTGATAGACTACACTACAGTGAACGGGTAGTGTAGGTTGATAATTTGGGTTTGACATTGTGCAGAGAGGTTGTGCTTCAGTAAGGAACAGGGAATTAACCAATTTTGCCATCGTAGTGCAATCTCAGAGTTGGTATATTTAATGTGCAGGGGAGTGTGCCCCCCAAATTCGGGGGGGGGGGTGCAGGGGGTGTAGCCCCCTGCAAAATAGTACAATTAACATACTGTTGACTGTAGAGTTCAACAATATGTTAATGTGCATAGCAAGAAGTGAGTGACATCACTTCCTGCCATGTCAAATACATCGAACCATGGTGGTCGAACTCATTTTTGCTTTGGTTTACTTTTCGGAATTTCAAATTCAGCATTTTGGGTCGACATTTTAAACAGTCGACCGAAGTTGATTCAAAATTCCAACAGCAAACCATTTTATTGCCTGAACTGAGTACCTTCACTGATGCATACTTCAGCATTGTATTAAACAGCATAGACAGGAATTGTAGAATCAGACAATGAAGGAGACAAGAGGTCTTGACTCCTCCTGTGGACCCCAATCAATTCTTAAATTTCGCCAAGTAATTTCCTTACTTTGTAGCCTCTTTCATATTTGGCATATCCTCTAAACTGGTGCTTTAAAGGCAGGAGGGTAATATTCATGCTATAAGCTGTTGCAGGGCCCCCTTACCTTAGGTTAATACGACCACTTGCATAGGCAGTGTAAAAGGTCTCACCCATGGATGTTTGTAGAAGGGCAAACCAATTTTATCACTGTGATGAATGAGCTATTAAAACACACCTTTAAATACTCCTCCCTTATTTTTTGAATCACTCTTGGGAGAAGGTGAATTGTCAGTTATACATACAGGAAATGATCTGTTCACTTCAAGGAGAAAGCACCCACTGCCCAAGCCTCTATGTGGTGCTTTGGAGCACAAGTTTTATAATGGTGTTTTGTTCGGAAAAGCTAACGGGTCTATATCTGGAACACCACATCTGTAAACTGCATATATGGGGATGCATCCCTGTACATCATTCATTTATGGGATCTACTGATAAACTCGGTGGCAGACCACCTGAGCAGATCATCAGGGTTGGCTCTTGCACTGCTTTTAGAATAGTCTCTGAATATAGAGCAATTCCCAAGCAGACATTACCAGCTTGCATGGAATGAGGCTATAAGAGTCCATCCTTACTTGTTTACATACCTCATGAGTGCAGTTGTCCATGATCACCTGTACAATTCTCTCTCCTAACATGTCTGGATACCTTGATATCTTAGACCACAGCAAGCATCTCCATTACACTGTCATTTCCCTCTCATTTGTCCTCGAGTGGAAGGCCGCATTCTGAGGCATCTCCAGTCACGGTCAGATTAGGAGGTTCCTGTCTAACAGTACCTTCTAGTTTTCTCGGACTTGAATGGACCACCACTCCAGTTTCTGTTTGATACAGGGGATGGGGCTGTTAACTACAAGTATTTCTAAGGTACCACTGGAGCTCCATCATGTGAAGCCCTAACAAGGTTAGTATTAAAATTGTGCAAGCTACAAAAAATACAGTTGTGTACACTTACAATAAATGTAGATGTTACAGTTTATTCACTGCTGCAGTCATCACACTTGGGTTATCTGCCTGCAGGCAGCCCTCAGTCGGCCCGAATACCAAAGTCTTAGTATATCGGCATCAGATGCTGTCACTTCTTCCATGACGTTAGGTCGTCAGGGGTATAAAACAGGCAGCTAACGCCATTACATCAGTTTTTCTTGCCCTAAATGTCAGCAGGCCCAAATAGACAGCTGGTATATGGTGGGGAACACCATCAGTAAAAAGTAAATACCAACACCATTAGGAATGGCCATAGAGAGGAGAGGTAGAAAGACAGAGAAAGCCAGGGGGCTGGAGGGAGGGAAACCAGGACTGCAACAGTGAATACACTTGAACATCTACATTTATGGTAAGTGTACACAACTGTACTATGTTTTGTGTTTCAATGTGGCAGTCATCACACTTGGGTTGATTCCCAAAGCTGAGGAAGGGTGGAGGCAGTCAAGAGGTATTAGGGCTGGCTAATAGGCCTTGTAAGACTGCTCTAGCAAATCCAGCCCTGGATTTAGAAAAGATAGGCAAGTGGTAATGGCTTGGTGAAGGTGTGTACAGAACTCCAGGTTGCAGCTTCTAGAATGTCCCTAGTAGGGACTCCCTTGAGAAATGCTGTAAAGGTGGAAGTAGCCCTAGTGGAATGTGGTCTGATCCCCTGTGGTGTAGGTTTTACATGGTGCTTGTAGCAGAAATGGACACAGTGTGCTATCCATTTGTAAATGGTTTGCTTTGAAATGGCCTTACCCTCTACCCCCGTAGCAAAGCTGACTAGCAGCTGGTCAGATTTTGAGAAGTTTAGTCCTGTCAAGGTAGAACCTGAGCTGTCTGTGCACGCCCAAGGAGTGCAGGATCCTTTCCCTTTTATTTTGAGGATTAGGGAAGAATGTTGGCAAATAGATGGGTTGGTTTGGAGCCACACTGGACAATACCTTAAGCATAAAGGACGGGTTAGTCCTGAGGGAAACCCTATCAGCATGGAAAATAATGAAGGGTTCCATAACCATTATTGCCTGTAACTCAGATACTCTTCTTGCTGAAGTTATGGCTAAAAAACAAAGCTGTTTTCCAAGAGAGGACTTTTAACTCTGCTGAGGCAGCAGTTTCAAATGGGGGAAGCATAAGCTTTTCCAGTACAAAGTTAAGGTCCCAGGCAGGGGTAGGTGCTCTCCTAGGGGGCCTTAAGTTGTTAGCCCCTCTCAGAAACGGCTTGATGAGGTGAGAAAAAAAGAGGTGGCTCAGTATTATAATGAGCTGAGATGGCAGAGGCATGAATCTTAATGGAGAAGGATAGACCTCTGTGGAGTAGCTCTGCTAGGTAATCCAGGATTAGAGGTAAAGAGGGCACTGCTGTGTCCTTCCTTTGAGCCTGATTCCAACACCATTTCCATTTTTCAGCGTAGGATTTCCTAGTACTAGGCCTTCTGGCTTCAAGAATGATGTCCACCACCTGTTTGCTGAGGACTGCTGATGGGGTATTCAAGGGATAAGCCAGGCTGCAAGGTTTAGAGTTTGCAATTGTGGATGCAAAATCTGTCCCTCCTGCTGAGACAGCAGCGTAGGAGTCTGGTGAAAGTGCCAGGGTGGTACTGTTGTCAGGCTGCATAAGAGTGGGTACCAGTGCTGGCGTGGCCAGTGTGAGGCAGTAAGAATTGTCCTTGGCCTGTCCTGTTATCTTGAGTAGTACTCTAGAGAAGGGGCGGGGGCATAAATTGAGAGGTTTTCCCACTGAAAGGATAGGGCATCCACTGTCTAGGCCCTGCTGTAAGGGTTCCTGGTGCAGTATTTGCTCAACTGGTGGTTCTCGGGGGAGGCAAAGAGGTCCACCTCCGGTGTCCCCCACCTCTGGATCAGAAGGTTGAAGGTGTTGGGGTCCAATTTCCACTCGTTTGGGTCCAGGAAATTTCTGCTTACGTCATCTTCCAGTGAATTTTGTTTGCCTGGCAGGAATTGAGCTTGTAGATGCACTTTGTTGCTCAAGGCTGTGCTCCACAGGGCCATGGCTAACCTGTAGAGTGGGTAAGAATGGGTTCCTCCCCTGCCTGTTTATGTACAACTGTGGTGTTGTTTGTTTTTATAAGCAGTTGTCCTGGAAAGTTTAGTTATTTGAAGGCTGTCAGAGCATTCTGTACAGCTAGCATCTCTTTCTGATTGATGTGCAGGAGAATCTGGTCTGGGCTCCAGTGGCCCTGAATGCATTTGCCTGCCATGCGAGCCCCCATGGATAGTCTGATGCTTCTGTTGTCAGGGTTTGGGCAGCGGGCGGTTGAGTGAAAAACAGTCCCTTGCTGTGGTTGCATGCTTCTGCCCACAAAAGAAACACCGTCCTTAGAGAAGGTATGAAAGGAATGCCTGTTTCCAGGTCCTGAGAATGTTGGCACCATAGACTTTTTAAGTACCACTGAAGTTTCCTCATATGCAGTCTTGCATATGGAATTAGCAGAATACATGAAGCCATGAACCCTAGGGCCTGCAGTATTTTTTTGCAGAAAGCTGGGTTCTGGTGGCCATTTGTTTGAAGTAGTTTGTCAGACAGGCCTGTTTTTCTGAAGTGAGACATGCCATCTGGGAAGTTGTGTCCAAGCTTGCTCCCAGGAATACAATCTTTTGACTGGGTACCAGTAGTGATTTCTTTTTGTTGGTGTACCCCAATGAAGTGAGAAGGCTTTTACAAATGCCAGGTGCTGAAGCAGCAATTCCTGACTGTCCGCCTGAATCAAGCAGTCGTCCAACTATGGGAAAATATGGATATTTCTCTGCCTGCAGTATGCAATGGCTGGAGCAAGGCACTTTGTGAATACTCTGGGCGAAGTAGATAAGCCAAAGGGAAGTGCAGAGAACTGAAAGTGCATAGAACCTGCCCTGAAACATAGCTATTTCCTGCATGATTCCCTTATGGGGATGTGCAGATAAGCTTCTTTTAAGTCTAGAGTGACTAACCAGGCATCCTTGACTAGCATAGGGAGAAGCTGTTGCAGGGTAAGCATCTTGAATTTTGGGACCACCAGAAAGGTGTTGAGAATTGAAAGATCCAGGATTGGGTGCCAAGAGCCCTCTTTTCTGGGCACCAGGAAAAGTCTGGAGTAGAAACCCTGACCCCTTTGTTCTACTGGAACAGTTTGAATAGCTCTGATATTGAGCAGGGAAAGTACTTGCTTTTTAGCCTCTGCCCACTGGTTTGGAGGAAGGTCTGGAAAATCTCTTTGGGTTGACAGTGAATGGATGTAGAATATGTACCCCTGGGATATGTTTTGGACCCATAGGGTCTTGAGTAATGGACATCCAGTTTTTTGCATGAATGGCAAGTTTTCCTCCTAGGGCACAAGCAACTGGGAACGATAATTGAAAACTCGTGAACTTTTTCCATAAGGAGGTGGCTTGCCACTCCCTGTTTTTGGGGTGGGAGCACTCCATTGTTTAGATCTCTGCATACCCCGAGATTGTAGTCTGGGTGGCCTGTTTCCCCTGGGTCTGGTCCTGGAAGGGGCTGGAAAGGACCAGTTTTTAGAAGGCCAATGCCTACTCAATCTAGGTGGCTGCACTTGTAAGAATTCTTTGACAGTTTGCATAGAGTTAGCTTTTTCTTCCATCTTTTTAAGAACTTCTGCTTTGGTGCCAAACAAACCGTCCTTATTTAAAGGAGCGTCTGTGTCTGGTAATTTGGATTTGACATGATCTGGCAAGGTTTGTTCCTTCAGCCAAGCATGCCTTCTCAGTACAGACCTAGTGACTGCAGTCCTGCAAAATGCTTCTAGGGCATCAAAGCCACACTGCAAAGTATGCTTACTAACTTGGTTTGCAGAATGCATTAGCTCTTGTAAATCATTTTCTGCACAATCTGGAAGTAATACAATTTTATGTTTAATTAGTTCCATAATATGTTGCTGGTACTTCAACATGTGAAACTGGCAATTCAACGCCCTGATGGCAAGAGGTATAAACTTTCTTACCCCATATCTGTCTAAAGCTCTGGAATCCCTGTCTGAAGGGGAAAGATTTTTGGCTGTAGTAGCCTTAACACCTTTAAGTCCCTGGGAAATGGTCCCTGGATCTGCAGTAGGATTCCTGGAGAAATTTGTGGGAATCAGGTACTCTGTAGTACCAGTCAGGTTTCCTAGGTGCCAGGGGAAAAGTATCTGGAGTAAGACTAGATTCCATAAAAACATCTATAACATCCAGGACAGGGGGTATTGCTAGAGGCCTGTGCTGAGGCAACTCTAAAAATTCTGAGTCTCTTTGGACTGAGGGTAGTCTTGGCATTCCCAGTGAAAACGCTCAAAGTATGCAAGGTTTCACCAAAAGAAAAATACTCTGGAGGGGAGGCAGAGGGAATGGATTCCTCTGCATTTGAATCCTCATAGGCTGATAAGGACATGTCCTGATAATCAGAAGGGTCAGTCACTGGATTTCTAGTCTGCAGAATCAGAAGGAAACAATTCTTTGTCTCTTAACAGGGGAAGGCTGGCTTCCCCTAATTAGGGTAATAAGCTCTTCAGCCATTCTAAGCATTTGTTTTTGTGGCATGGCAGCTTGAGCATACACTTTGGTCGGTTTTCTAGGCGGAGTGCATACGCTGGGCTTAAGAAACTTGGTCGTTTTGGCTAAAACAAGGTCATCTGCTTGATTTGAACATCGGTAGGACAGAATACACCCTCAGACGCCGGTGCCTGCACAGTGGCTACGGACCCATCCAAGGTAGAGACATCCACAGGTTCCATAGTTGAAGAAACTCAGACTCCGGATGGGTCTCGGCAGAGGCCTGCAAATCCACAGAAGCAGGCATCAGAGGCTGCAAAAGCGACTCACTGAGTACCGGTGGACTGGCAACTAGCTTAACGGAAGCATAGACAACAGTTTTGGACCTATGCGGTCTCTATCTACGTTTTTTCGAAGGATCGGTAGTCTGTCTTATCGAAGCCATTTCGGAATACGGAGACAAAGCAAAAGAATTTAGCGACAAAGATGGCCCGGACGATGAATAATTCGGGTATTAAACAAGGCACAAAGCAGACGGTGAGGGAAGTCGTGGTCTGAGCATGAACAGGTGACTCAGTAAGAATTAAAATCTCTGAGGTATTTGCTTTCCACAGGCAAGACAATTGTTAACTTCTGACATCGGTTAGAGCAAGAAAAAAGGATCCCAATGGGGTACTAAGCTTTAGAAGACTTCAGGATTATAAACTCAAACAAAAATTTCAGCTAGAGGCCGACCGGCACTTGTGAACTGCTTCTGCTTCGGGCTCCTCAACGGCAAGAAAGACTGATGTAATGGCATCGGCTGCCTGTTTTATAACCCTGACGTCATGGAAGAAGCGACAGCATCCGACGCAGAAATACTAAGACTCTGGTATTTTGGCCGTCTGAGGGCTCCCTGGAGGCAGATAACCCAAGTATGATGACTGCAACAGTGAAATGCTAAGAACATCCTAGTGCCACCAGGAATTCCCGGGCCATTACAGGGCTCTTAAAAGAAATGTCAAATACTGGACTTGCTGCTTCCACTTGTATTAAGGGAGAAACCTTTTGATTCCTGGACTCAGAGGGTCCTTAAGTCACTTGAATGTCCTTGGTTCTGTGATGGACAACTGCTGGAACTAGACACTCAACAGCTTTACGAAACAGGAGTGGTAAGTGAGTTTGCAGCATCTGCATCTTGATTTTTGTGAACTTTAGGAAGGTGTTCAACCAGTACAAGTCCAAAATGAGTCTCCAAGGACCATTAATTTTGCCTTTGGTAGAGTTTATCAATCCCTGCTGAAGATCTTCCAGAAGGGAAGCTACAAAATATTTTTGCACTTTTGGTAATGGAAGTTGCCTGCCATTTTTTGGTTTTAACAGAAATTAAGTTGGTAACCCTGGCTGCCTACTTAATGTCTTTACTTATGTTTTTCCAGTTTCGTGAGAAGTGGACTAGATGGATTCCTCTCTTGGTGGAATGGAAAGGGTTTAGGAGATTCCACAAGGGCTGGCCCATCAGGCTTTGGGATGGGGGTAAAAGGAGAGGATGAAGTCTGTAATAAGTCATAGCTGCTCCCTTTGGTGGTGGGGATAGGATAGCCCAAAGGCCTCCACTTTTCTTACTGGCACACTTTCATCTGCTTAGAAACAACCACTGTAGCAAGGGTATCATACCAGTAAGTAGTCAAACTTCTGCATCAAACAGTTTTTCCACTATGTGCTGCTTGCCCTAGAACTGTAATGGTTCTGGGTCAGAGTCCTTCAGTCTCCATTTGCCTACTGCATGAACAAGTTACTTAACCAGGATGCGTTAATAGTTTAGTAGTGCACTGCCTGCAGCCCTACCCCTCTCCTTTACTCTCTTGAATACTTCTGCAGTAGCATAGACAGTGGCTCGTTTCCAACTGGTGTACTACACATCCTCTGGCAGGGACTGAAGCCTCAGCAGACAAGGATCCTTACAACAGAACTTGCTGCTGCTGCCTGGATGCTATATCCATGGTAATACACCATCTCAATGTTTTACCACCTGATCTAGAGTAAAGGTTGGTTTCCTGAGGCTTTTGCCATCAGGTTTGCCAGATCTTTACCCCCATCCTTTCCTTCCTCAGGTTTAAAAACAGCCTGCAAACTTGGTCATATGTTTGACCACAGTAGCTGTTGCTTATACCTTCCTCCCAAAACAGAGAACAATGCTCTCCTTTTCAATGGGACTGTACGAGGACCTGGAACCAATTCCAATCCTTTTCAGCATCTAGAAACACTAATGCTGAGCAACCTGTAAGGATCTCGGAAGTACTTGTGGGATTCCTGAATACCAGAACATGTACCCCTTTTTCGTGTATTGGGGGAATATAGGTTTAAAGGTGTTCAATCCCAGAAGGTTAAAGTAGTGTTTCTGGACCTCAGACACCCTTCTGTCCTTCCATTTGAAGTGTTCCATTTTGTAAAAGGTATTACAAAATGAGATGCACAGGACATAGTGCTAAGTCTCTCATATCTTGGGGAAGATCTCTTTTGACAAATGGGACTCCAATCACTGAAGGTAGATAGTACAGTTTTGTACCTACCATAAATGTAGATGTCCGAATTGGATAGCATCTGCAGTCATAACAACTGGGTTGTCCTGTCGTCAGGCAGCCCTTCAGTCGGCCGGATTCCAAAGTCCGGGTCCGGCTTCGGCTGATGTCGCACTTCACCCGACGTCATCTCTGTTGGACTTCGGGTATAAAAGCATCAGCCGACGCCATTTTCTTCAGTGTTTCTTGCCCCAGATGCCAGAAGCCCTATAGAAGGCTAAAAAATTTTGGATAGATGCCAATGTTTCCAAAAGATAGAGGTAAACACAAAAATAAGCATGTATGTACATAAATACAAACAAATACACCATGAAAGAAATCCCCACTAGCTAGCTATTAGAAGGGTAAACACCCTAGGAGTACCACAGAGGGAAGGAGGGAGGGTAATCCTGACTGCAGATGCTATCCAATTCGGACATCTACATTTATGGTAGGTACAAAATTGTACTATGTCCTTCATGGATGCATCTGCAGTCATAACAACTGGGTAGAATACCATAGCCAACTAGGGAGGAGGATAAAAGTAAATTATGGTGTGTTTAGGATCCCTTGCAGAACAGCAGTGGCAAACCCTGCTCGGGATCTGGAATATAGAGGTAAATTATAATGCTTGGCAAATGTATGCACGGAGGTCCAAGTAGCCGCCTCAATAATGTCTTTGGTAGCCACTCCTCGTAAGAAGGCTGTGGTAGTGGCTGTTGCCCTTGTAGAATGAGGTCTTATGTTCTGTGGAATTGGCTTTCCATGGAAGGAGTAACAGAATCGTATGCAATTTCCTATCCATTTGGAGATTGTCTGCTTGGAAATAGCTTTTCCTTCCCTTCCTGTTGCATAGGCTACGAAAAGTTGGTCAGTCTTTCTGCTATTTTTTGTTCTGTCCAAGTAGTAGCGTAGCTGTCTATGTACATCCAAGGTATGCAGTATTCTTTCCCTCTGTTTTGTGGGTTGGGAAAGAAGGTAGGCAGGTGGATTGCCTGGTTTAAAGACACTCTGGATACCACCTTAGGCATAAATGTAGGATTAGTCCTCATGGACACTATCTTGGTGGAAGATTAGAAAGGGTTGCACTGCCATTAAGGCCTGTAGTTCTGAAACCCTCCTTGCTGAAGTAATTGCCAGTAGGAAAGCAGTTTTCCATGACAGGTGTTGTAGGTCTGCTGTTGCTGCTGGTTCAAAAGGTGATAGTGTCAATTTTTCTAGCACAAAGTTCAAGTCCCAAGCTGGCAATGGTGGTTTCCTTGGAGGTTTTACATTCTTGATTCCTCTGAGGAACTGCCTGAGCAAAGGGTGTGAAAAAACAGGTGGATCAAAGCTGTATTCTGCTGAAATAGCTGATGCATGAATCTTGATGGAGGAGTAGGACAGGCCTGAATGAAGTAGTTCGCCAGATACTCCAGAATGTTAGGCATATCTATGTTTGATACATCTTTTCCTCTTGCAGAACTCCAAATGACAAACCTTTTCCATTTCCCAGCATAATTCCTTCTAGTTGAAGGCCTGCGTGCTTCAAGAATAATGTCTTTAACTCTTTGTGAAAGTTCTGTATTAGCAGCTGCTATGTGATGTTCCATGCAGTCAGTTGCAGCGTTTTTAGGTTTGGATGCATGGTGCTGAAGTTGTTCTGAGTTAGCATCAAAGGCATCAGGGAATTGGCCACATATTGTTCGAGACATGCTCCTCAGTAGTGGGTACCAATGCTGTCTTGGCCAGTTTGGAGCTATCAGGATTATCCTTGGACGTTCCTCCTTGATTTTTAGTAGTACTTTGTGTATCAAGGGAAGAGGTGGGAATGCATATGCTGTTAGGCCTTTCCAGCTGAAGGAGAGCGAGTCCACTTTCCATGCTAGTGGGTGGAATGTCCTTGTGCAGAATTTTTGAGCTGGTGATTGAGAGGTGATGCGAATAGATCTATCTGAGGCATTCCCCATTTCTTGAGATGGTCTTGAAGATATCGAGTGCAGCTGCCATTCGTGGGCATCCGATGTGGTCCTGCTTAACATATCTGCTAGAGTTTTCTTTTCCTGGCACAAATATTGCCTGTAACTGGATGTTGTAGCTGAGTGCCAGGGTCCACAGCTCCAAGGTCATTCTGCATAGGGGGTAAGAATGAGTGCCTCCCTGTTTGTTGATGTACCACATGACTGTGGTGTTGTCTGTCCTTATCATCAAGTGGTCCTCCTTGAGAAATGGTCTGAAGTTTTGGATTGCCAGTTTTATTGCCAGCATTTCTTTTAGGTTGATGTGCAGGTGAAGTTGGTCCTGTGTCCACAATCCTTGTACGCATTTGTCCAGCATATGCCCCCATCCTAGGTCTGAAGCATCTGTTGTGATGGTCTGGCTTGCTTGACCCTTGCGAAAGGGCAGGCCTGGGTTTGACTGGCATGCCTGAGCCCACCATAGGAACTCCTGTTTTAAGCATGGTATTAGTGGGATTTCCGTTTCTAGGCTGTGTCTGTGTTGGGACCATAAATTCTTTAGGTACCACTGTAGTTTTCTCATATGTAGTCTGGCAAATGGAACCAAGATTATGCATGATGCCATGAAACCCAAGGCCTGCAGTACCTTTCTTGCTGTTAACTTGTTCAGTTTTGTTAGTGCCAAGAAGTAAAGAGGGAGTTCTTTTGTTCTTCTGTAGTTAGGAATGCCATTTGTCTTACTGTGTCCAATTCGCTCCCAGGAAAGTCCTTGTCTGGGATGGTATCAGTCTTGACTTTTGTAAATTGACTGTGTATCCCAGTGCTTGAAGCAAGTAAATGACCCTTTGTAAATCTGTTGTCAGCTTGCTTTTGTTGTCTCCTTGTATCAGGCAGTCGCCCAGGTATGGATAAATTTGAATTCCCTGTAGTCTGCAATGGCGATTACTGATGCCAGGCATTCTGTGAATACTCTGGGCAGTAGATAAGCCAAAGGGCAATGCTGAGAATTGATAGTGCTCTGATCCTGCAAGAAATCTGAGGTATCTTCTGCAGATTGGTCGAATGGGGACGTGCAGGTATGCCTCCTTGAGATCTAGAGTTACCAGCCAACACTCCTTGCCCAGCATGGGAAGAAGTTGCTGTAGGGTCAGCATTTTGAATTTTGGGACAATGATGTAAGTATTCAGGGTGGACAGGTCTAGAATTGGTCTCCAACTGTTTTCCTTTCTTGGAACTAGGAATAGTCTGGAGTAGAACCCCTTTCCTTGCTCTGCTGTTGGCACTTTCTCCACAGCTCTCATGTTTGCTAACTCCATTATCTGTTGTAGAACCTCTGTCTTTTGATTTGGAGGTAGATTTGGCATTCCTCTTTTGTCTGGTAAAGTGTGGAAGTGGAACCGGTAACCTTGATCTATGGTTCGTAAAATCCACTTGTCCTTTGTTATGTGGTGCCAGTTTTTTGAAAATAAAGTTAGCTTTCCGCCTAGAGGAGCTGCTATTTGTTCCCTGGTAGGCGGGTTTAGGATTAAGTCACTGTGGCTGTGTTGATGTAGTGGCAGGTGTGGAGTCTGTGCCTCTGTTGTTACCTTGCCACTGTCGTCCTCTGTAGGCACCTCCTCTGGATTGATTTCTGCCTCAGGAACGTCTATTCCTGCCCCTTTGAGGTCTTGTGGAGTCAGGAAAGGACCAATTTTTGGCAGGCCAGTTCCTGCTAAACCTTGGGGGTTGAACCTGCAAGAAATCTTTAACTGTCTGGACTGATTTTGCCTTTTCTTCCATTTTCTTCATAACCAGCTGGGCAGGTGTACCAAACAAACTTGTTTTATCCATAGGAGCATCTAGCAATTTAGATTTAACATGATCCGGTAAAGCTTGCTCCTTTAGCCATGCATGCCTTCTAATTACAGTGCCAGTCATGGCTGATCTAAATGAAGCCTCCAGTGCATCATAGCCACATTTTAAAGAATGGTTACTAACTTGCTGTATGTTATTTACCATTTCTAATACATATTTCTTATCAAGAGATAGATCAGTGGTTAGCTTTTTAGTTAACTGATCAAGCATAAACTCTTGGTATTGTATCATGTGAAACTGACAGTTTAAAGCTCTAGCTGAGAGAGTGGCTGAAGTGTAAACCTTTTTACCCCATCTGTCTAATGACCTTGCTTCCCTTTCTGAAGGAACAGGGTTTTAGCTATGGTCGCTGCAACTGCCTTGGGACCCTGGGAAATAGTTTCGGGTCTGCAAGAGGGCCTTGTAAAGGTGGTGATGAGTATAAAGCACCCTGTAAAATCTGTCTGGTTTGGCAGGGGCTGGGGGTAAAGAATCTGGAGCGAAGCAGACATCATTGAAAGCATCATCCACCACAGAGAGAACAGGAGGTATAGCTAAGGGCCTGTGCTGTGGAAGATGCAAAAGGTCCTAAGTCTTTTCTGGAGTCTGAAAAATCCTGTTGCTGCCATTGGAACTGTTCTCGCATGGCATGCAAGGTTTCCCCAAAGGAGAATTCTTCTGGTGGGGAAGCAGCTGGAATGGATTCTTCAGCATCAGAATCTTCAAAATTGGAGAAAGGAGCCTCTGGCTGGTCAGTTATGTCTGATTCATCAGCAGAATCATCAGAGGACACTGGCTCATGGGGCTCTGCCCTAGGTCTCTTCTCTGGGGCTGAGAGGCCCTGTCTGGGTGAGATTGAGATCCTCTAATTAATGAAATTAAATCTTCTGCCAAAGTAAGCATTTGGGAACTGGAAGAGGGCCTGGTTGAGGGGGGTTTAACAGGCACTGTTTTAGTAGTCTTGGCTGCTTTAGCCCTGGCGAAGGCCTTAATGGACATGGCTGCTGGAGGCCTAGCAGCACCACGTGCTGGGGTGGAGACATCCAAGGGAATAGTGTCTGATAAGTCAGTGGTAAGCACCGTAGTGGGTAAAATTTCTGAGGCCGATTCAAGAGTGTTAGCAGGGACCTCAGTTGTAGAGATAGATTCAGCTGTATTTTGATCAGTTTTCTCGGTTTCGCCGAAACCGAGACACTCCTTGTTTGCTTAACCATGGTTTCGCCAAAACCGCGGACCGCGTGTCGGTCTTTTCTTTGCGTTTTGGCAGAATGCGTAGTCGGAGGATCCGACGGCATAATGTACGCAAAATCAGAACCAAAACTGTACTGCATACTCCGGCCGACGTCTAAGCGTTCGTCGGTTGAAAGAAGCACAGGACGAACAGGCTGCTACGTCGTGGGCTGGGCCTAAGCAAGGCAGGCAGTAAGAGTGGAAATCTTTATGAGGCATTTGTTTCCCACAGGTTAAACAATTATTAACTTTTTCTGACATCGGCTGAGGCAAGAAAGAGTCCCCAACGGGGTACTTAGCTTTAGAAGTCTTCGAAGTAGTATTCGGTAGAAGTAATCTCTGGATCCGACCGACCGGCACTTGCGAACAGCTTCTGCTTCGGGCGCCACGCGGCAAGAAAGACTGAAGAAAATGGCGTCGGCTGATGCTTTTATACCCGAAGTCCAACAGAGATGACGTCGGGTGAAGTGCGACATCAGCCGAAGCCGGACCCGGACTTTGGAATCCGGCCGACTGAAGGGCTGCCTGACGACAGGACAACCCAGTTGTTACGACTGCAGATGCATCCATGAAGGACATCTACAGCTGGTTGTGCATTCATTAAATTAAGGCACGAGCCAGGGAGATCCACTCATTTGGGGGGTACAAAGACCTGGTTGTTAAATGAAACTGGCAACTGCAAGGAGCCCAGGAAGATGGACATGCTAGGTTTGGACTTTTGGTTCCATTTAACTGGGGATGGTATGCCCAAGGTTGGGTGTGCAGTCAAGCACCCCAAACCTGCTCATTCCTGCCACGGATTTCTTCCTTAATTAGCACCGAAGGGGTACCACATTCACCTTAGAAACATGCAAGAATGTATGGTTATCTGGGCAGATCAGTTTGAGCCTTGGGTTCAATTGGCTGTGCGATTCAAAGGGGCAACACCAAAGGCCTCAGACAGCTTAAACAAGCTGGGCAAGGGCAGAAAAGGCAACTCATCAGATCCCTCAACCCAACTCCAAATTAGAAGTTTTGAGCTTTTTAACTGATTGATGTTTAAATCGGTTTGCTCTCGTTTATTACAGAAGCACTGCATTTGCACTGGTTTGCCTTTGTCTTAGCAAAGCTCCACAGAGTTTGGCGAACAGCGACTGCTCTGCTGTGCATCTGATCCAAGGCATCTGCAGATCTCTGCAAAATTTTCAATGAATATTGCACTTTTGAACAGCATTTTCACCATATCACTGCTTATTTGAACTTCTTTTTTTCTGAAATTGTTGCACTCTGCTGTAGCATAGACTAGACTTGGACTGAATTTAGTTCTGTTTGTACACGTTAAGCACTAAACCAGGCCGCCTTTTGTTGAACTGTGCTCCCCTGCACCCTAGTGGTAGGAGTGTGCAGTCAGAACTCATCTAATCGAAGTTTCCTCTTGAACAAGCTCAGTTTTGAGCTTTTTTATTGGTTAATTTGTTTAAATCAGTTTGTTCTCATTTGCTGCATAAACACAGTGTCCGATGAGCAGCAGTGGGCACCACTGGCCGACAGTCTTCTGCCTACAAATTTTTCTTAGCACTCCGCTGCTGCTCCATCAGTGAGTTCTCATAATTGTCCCTCACTGACAGGTGAAAGATTCAGCAAAGCTCCTAAAGTCAACACAGATCTACCCCACAAGTCCTTCGTATTTTTCTCCACTTCTCCTGTCCACTACTTCACCTGGTCCTTCCTGTCCTCTTCCCGTTTTCTGAACGCAACTTACCAAGCATTATGAAAGGACAACTTCCCACAGTTTCGCCAGCCAGCCTGGTCGACATGGGCATCTGGGAGGCAATGTAGCAATTGCCTCATGTACACTGACAACCCACTTCGTCTACACAAATTCCATTACATGAGAGATGCATCTATATCAAGAATCTAGAATCCAGGCTCTCGCTCAGCAGTCCGTTTATCTGATACTAAAGCAGGCTGTCAGCATACACCTCATCTCCTGCACCTACCAAACCAACACCACAAACCTACATATGCAGAGATCCTTACCAGAAGCTTACCTAAACATAGATCTCCCATACAAACACAAGCAGAATTCATGTAATACATCCTCTGCAGAACATAGTACACACATATACACATTACACACAGTGCCTCACCAGTCAAGCCCCTATGGTATAACACAAAAAACACACCAGTCACAGGCAACTCAATTGAGACACACAGATGTCCCTCTCACCAGGCTGGATAAGGAAAAAGTCAGTCAGCTGTCTGTCAGGTGCCAAGATCTGCCACATCACACATGCACTCTCAACAGGCACCGTTATGACTCAGTCATAGTCCATGTTGGTGTGAACGACAGATGTCCCTCACTGGACTATATGAAGAGAGACATGACTGAGCTCAGTCTCTCAGGCAGGTATGTCTCTAGCCTTAAGCAGGATTTTATCTTCACCTAGGAGACTACCTCAATACAAACAAAAAATTATAGATTTCAACAATTGGTTTAGTTCCTGGTGTCATTCAAAGGGGATCCCATATCTGTCAGCCTGGGAT
The DNA here is from genome assembly GCF_019279795.1 of Protopterus annectens. NCBI lineage: Eukaryota > Metazoa > Chordata > Ceratodontiformes > Protopteridae > Protopterus > Protopterus annectens. The sequence continues at coordinate 167,222,430 of NC_056725.1, forward strand.
GACATGGTCAACAGACCACAGGTGCTTTGCCAGAGATGGTGTTCATCTGCCACCCCTGGGATTTTGGTTACTGGCTAAGGCGCTTGTCACCCCCATAGTGCCTTTTTTACATAATGTCACAAGAACAAAATTCCCGATGTAAAAGTACCCTCTAAAAACAACCTCAAGGTTTAAGGCTGCAGAGCGCACCCCAGCTATACCAGGTTACATTTCCTTCCACACATTTAGACCACAAACTGAAGGTGTGAGAACTAAAGGAAATGGTGCATCAATAATCATTAAAGATAAACACACCTCTAGAGTGGTTAAACAGCATTATTTCCTTGAATTACTTCAGGTGCAATTGACTGTAGGCAAGTCCTCTTCTTCAGGACATGGCCAGCTATAGGACCCCCCCTCCATGAATCAGAACATCCACTCAGCCCACTTGGATCTACTTGAGTCAAAATACAACCTACCAAACACCCTGGTTTTGGGTGACTAATTGCCCATCCATTGACTGGGTTAATTATACATGTTCTAACTCGCTTGCCCAAAGGTTCCTGGACTTGGTTAACTCCAATGCCCTGGACCAGCTGGTTGACACATTCACAAGGGGCTCAAACATCCTGGACCTGGTGCGCACCACCATGGGGGACTGCTACACCACCTCCGGTCTGTGGCCAGCCCTGGTGAGATTTGACCATAAATCAGTCTCTAAAACTAACTATAACACAAGACCCCCCCCTTCCAGCAACAACTAGGCTAAAAAAAGCCTCCAAGGCCAATTGCAACCTTTTACGTGACAGCATAAATACATTCATATCCCCTCCCCCACTGATGGAATAGTTGTGTAAAACCTTACCATAACCACAGATGTCCTCTTCTATATGCTGCAGTATTCATAACATGAGGGAGTCCGCCTCTGGGGGCTCACTCATCTGGTCAGTACACAAAAGTCTGATGCTACTGTGAGCTACGTGCGACATCATACTGCATCTAAACATATGGCGGTCAAAGTGATGGCTGGTATAAAATGGTTGTCGGCACATACCAGACCTCAGAACTGAATGCCACAAAGCACCAGCCTGGTCCAAGGCAAGGAAAACGACACCAGTAACAAGCAAGCATCAGTGGGAAGGCGGGGGGGGGGGGGATAATACTGCAGCATATAGAAGAGAAGGGCATCTATGTTTATGGTAACATTCGACAACTATTCTAACATGAGGGAGAGTACCAAAGCTCATGTAGAGGAATAACTGGGCGGAGGAGCAGAAAAGTACAGTTTTGTACCTACCATAAATGTAGATGTTCGAAGAGCCACATTGCTGCAGTCCTTACACTTGGGTAGTCCGCTGTCCTCGGTCGGCCCGAATATCAAAGTATAAGGCTGACGTCGGTCAAGGCGCATTAGACTGACATCAGAACGTCAGGGTACAAATGCGCATGACCGACGTCATATCCTCAGTCTTTTCTTGCCCCAGATGTCAGAAGACCCTAAAAAGAAAGGTCAAAATCAAAAGACAGCAAACAACCAACCAACCACCCTTGCACTAATAATATGTACAATATATACAATATACACAATATTTACAATCCAACCCACACAACCGCCTCTAACTACAGAGGGAAGGAGGAGGGTAAATTGGACTGCAGCAATGTGGATCTTCGAACATCTACATTTATGGTAGGTACAAAACTGTACTATGTTCTTCATCTCACATTGCTGCAGTCCTTACACTTGGGTAGAATCCCAAAGCAGAGGTAAGGGCGGATGGCAAAACTATAAAGAAGCAGGAGCTGCCAAAATGCCCTGTAAAATAGCAGTGGCAAAACCAGCCCTAGATTTAGAGTAAAGTGGAAGGTGATAATGCTTAGAGAAAGTATGCACTGAACTCCAAGTAGCTGCCTCCAAAATATCTTTAGTTGCCACCCCCCTTAAAAAAGCTGTCAAAGTGGCAGTAGCCCTAGTGGAATGAGGCCTAATCCCAGCTGGAATCTCCTTGCCATGATGGGAATAACAGAAAGCAATGCAAAACCCAATCCACTTAGAAATAGTTTGTTTTGACACAGGCTTGCCCTGAGAACTCAAAGCAAAAGAAACAAATAACTGCTGAGACTGCCTGAACCCTTTAGTTCTGCTCAAATAATATCGCAACTGCCTGTGTACATCTAAAGTGTGCAAAATCTTTTCCCCTTTATTTTGGGGATTTGCATAAAAAGTAGGCAAATGAATAGTTTGGTTTAAAGCCACACTAGAAACCACTTTAGGCATAAAAGAAGGATTAGTACGTAAAGATACCCTATCCTTATGGAAAATGAAGAAAGGCTCAACCGCCATAAGGGCCTGCAATTCAGATACCCTTCTTGCAGAGGTAATGGCCAACAAAAAAGCAGTCTTCCATGATAAATATTTCAACTCGGTAGTAGCTGCAGGCTCAAAAGGTTGTAGAGTAAGTTTCTCCAACACAAAATTGAGATCCCAAGCAGGAGTAGGAGCTCTACGTGGGGGTCTTATATTCTTTGCCCCTCTAAGAAATTGCTTGAACAAAGGATGAGAAAACAATGGTGGGTCACAGTCATAGTGAGCTAAAATTGCTGCAGCATGAACCTTAATAGAAGAGAAGGACAAACCTTTGTCCAGTAACTCAGTAAGATATTGAAGAGCCACACTTAAATTAGGCTCAGAAACATCAAAATCCTTTGCTGCACTCCAAAATAAAAATCTCTTCCATTTATCTGCACACTTTCCTTGTACTAGGCCTTCTAGCTTCCAAAATAACATTCAAAACTTGCTGTGGAAGCTGAGACCTCTATGGTTCAAAACAGAATATGCCAGGCTGTTAGGTGAAGAGAGTGAAGCTTGACATTGAGTAAATGACTGTTCTCCTGAGACAACAGGTGTGGAATCAAGGCAAAGGCCATGGAGGCTCCTGCCAGACTTCTCAGCAATGGGTACCAGTGTTTTCGACGCCAATCTGGATCCTGTAAATTCACCTTTGGCTTGTCCTGTCTTACCATTAGAAGTTCCTTTGGGAGGAGAGGCAGAGGTGGAAAGGCATACACATGAAGATTGCTCCAATTGAAAGAAAGAGCATCCACTTTCCAAGCTGTGGGATGAAACCTTTTCGCAAAACTTTGGCAGCTGGTGGTTTAGTGGAGAAGCGAACAGATCTATGTCTGGAGTTCCCCATGACACTGTCAATTTCTGAAATACATGAGGATCCAATTTCCACTCGTGGGGATCCATAATTCGCCTGCTCAACACATCTGCTAAGGAGTTCTGTGCTCCCGGCAGAAACCTTGCCTGAAGATTTAGCTGTAAACTGAGAGCAGTCTCCCACAAAATCATTGCTTGCCTGCATAGAGGATAAGAATGCGTTCCCCTTGCTTGTTGATGTACCACATGACAGTTGTGTTGTCTGTTAGAATCAACACCTGCCCTGGAAGAAGTAAATCCTTGAAAGCTATTAATGCAAACTGGACTGCTAACATCTCCTTCAAGTTGATATGTAGATGTTGTAGTCTGGCAGGCCACTTGTCTTGTATCCACTTTCCATTTAGATGAGCTCGCCAAGCTTTGTCTGAGGCATCTGTCGTTAGAATCTGACTCGCCTCTGGCCGGGTCACAGAGAGTCCCTTGTTTAGGTGACATTCCTGAGCCCACCACAAAAACTCCTTTTGAATGCAAGGTATTATCTGAATGACGGTGTCCAGATCCTGGCAGTGCTGTGTCCATACATTTTTGAGATACCATTGTAGCTTCCTCATATGCAGTTTGGCATTGGGAAGCACCAGAATACAAGATGCCATGAACCCCAAGGCTTGAAGGACTGTCCTTGCAGTCAGCCTGGACTGATGAGACAATTGATGAAAGTAAAGGGAAAGATTCTTTTGTTTGTCTGGGGTCAAAAATGCCATCTGGGATGCTGTATTCAGTCTTACACCCAGAAAGCACATGTCCTGAGAGGGTACTAGACTGGACTTTATTTCGTTCACAGAATACCCCAGGCATCTTAGCACTGCTATCACATATTCCAAATGATGAAGAAGCTCGTCCCTTCCTTGAGCCAGAATCAGGCAATCGTCCAAATAAGGATAGATCTGTATTCCTTTTAGCCTGAAGAAAGCTATCACTGGAGCCAGAACTTTCGTGAACACTCTGGGCAGTAGATAAGCCAAAGGGCAATGCAGAGAACTGATAATGAGAAGTCCCAGCTCGAAAACGCAGATACTTCCTGCAACTCAGTCTGATAGGAACATGAAGGTAAGCCTCCTTGAGATCTAAAGTTACCATCCAATGATCTTTGCCCAGCAGGGGTAAAAGCTGTTGTAACGTCAACATTTTGAACTTGGGAATGTCCAGATAAGTGTTGAGGATAGATAAATCCAAAATTGGTCTCCACGTGTTCCCCTTCTTTGGTACTAGGAACAGGCGAGAATAAAATCCTAGGCCCACTTCTGGCATAGGGACTGGCTGAATGGCCCCTATTTGGAGTAACAGAGAAATTTGTTTGTGAGCCTCTATTCTTTGCTGAGGAGGAACGTCTGGCATGCCTTTGAAAGGAGGCAAAGTATGGAAATAAAACCTGTAACCTTGGTGTACGATATCCAATACCCATCTGTCTTGGGTAATTAAACTCCAATTTTCCTTGAAAAGTGCCAACCTTCCTCCCAAAGGTGCTGCCAGACGAGAAGGCTCTGGCAGCTGAAAAGGTAGGTCATTGGGTCTGTTTACGAAAGGACTGACCCCTGCCCTCACCCGAAGACTGTGCAGGTGAACTCCCTGTTCTAGGCCTGAAAGAGCCCTGAGCTCTGCCCCTACCACGTCTAGATCTACCCCTAGACTGGGAATCATAAGAAGGATACGTCCACCCCTTGGTAGGCCAATTTCTACTAAACTTTGGAGGTTGAACCTGCAAAAAATCTTTAACAGTCTGCATAGACTTAGCCTTGTCTTCCATTTTCTTTAAGACTGCCTCAACAGGTGAACCAAACAACACATCAGATTGTAAAGGTGCATCTAAAATCCTCGTCTTAACATGGTCAGATAAATTCTGATCCCTCAACCAGGCGTGCCTGCGAAGAACTGACCCAGTGGCAGCCACCCTAGACGAGGCCTGTACAGCATCAAAACCACATTGCAAAGAATGCTTACCCACCTGTTCAGAAACATATACTAAATCTTGTAACTCTTTACACTCAATACCTTCCGCCAGAGCATCTACCTTAGACTTCAATTGAGAAAGTAGATAGTTTTGGTATTTCAACATGTGAAACTGGCAATTCAAAGCCCTCATAGCTAGGGTGGAAGAAGTATAGACTTTCTTTCCCCATCTATCCAAAGCCCTGGCCTCTATCTGGAGGAGCCGGATTTTTAACAACAGAAGCCTTAACACCCTTAGGCCCCTGACTAACAGTTTCTGGGTCCGCCCTAGGACTCTTAAAAAGATACTTATGAGCTTCAGGCACCCTGTAATACCTATCCGGTTTAACAGGAGCAGGAGGCAAAGAATCAGGATTAAGAGAAGCCTCTGCAAACACATCTTCCACAACATCCAGAACAGGAGGTATAGCCAAAGGCCTATGCTGGGGTAAAAGCAAAAATTCCCTAAGCCTTTTCCTGGAATCAGAGAAGTCCTTACCTTCCCACTTAAAATGCTCCCTCATGGAATGAAGAGTCTCTGAAAAAGAAAAATCCTCAGGAGGAGAAGCAGAAGGAGTAGAATCATCCACATCAGAATCAGAATAAGGAGAATACTCCTGCAAGTCTTCAGCCGAAGACTCTGAAACATCCAAGCCTGCTCAAAACTCCCCAACTCAGGTTCCACCCTAGGTCTCTTATCAGGAGGGGGCAAAGAACCTCTAATCAAAGTAATCAAATCTTCTGCCATTTTAAGCATATGCTTCTTGGGCACAGATCCTGAAAAACTAGGAGTGACACCAACTGAAGCTAAACCTGGCCTGCCTCTGGGAGAAGCCTTGGAAACAGAAGGAGAGGGCCTAACCACCCTAGGAAGGGAGGGGAGTACAGTAACCTGAGAAGCCCCTTCAGCCTGACCTGCCTCCTGAGAGGCCACATCCTGCAATAACAAGGTCTCCCCCTGGGACTCCAGAGAAACCTCCGGGAACCGCCGCTCCACCGACACCTCTAAAGAACCGGCGTCCGGGACGGACTCTTCTTGCCTGGGCTTAGCTGCTTTATCCTTGCGCTTCTTCGAAGAAGCGGGCCGGAGCATCCGGCGGCATATTATAATTGCATCGCTTCCGAAGACTAACCTGGCACAATCTAACCTTCTCTTAATAGTGCGCTTATTGAATCTAGCACAAAAGCGACACCCAACAACGCCGTGCTCAGGCCCTAAACAAGGAATACACAAAGTATGATAATCTCTATGCGGTATCGGTTTCCCACAAGAAATACAGTTATTCACTTTTCTGACATCCGTAAACCACTGAGGCAAGAAAAACTAAAATATTCCCCAACGCGGTACTTCGCCAACTTTGACTCGGTCTGAAACTCCGAATTCTAAAAATTTCAGAACGCCGAACGGCACTTGCAACGCTGCTTCTGCATCGGACCATGCGGCAAAAAAGACTGAGGATATGACGTCGGTCATGCGCATTTGTACCCTGACGTTCTGATGTCAGTCTAATGCGCCTTGACCGACGTCAGCCTTATACTTTGATATTCGGGCCGACCGAGGACAGCGGACTACCCAAGTGTAAGGACTGCAGCAATGTGAGATGAAGAACATCATTTTTCCACAAACCCAAGCAGAACAGCCTTGGCAAACAGCTCTGGACCTGGAAATGCTCTGGACCTGGAAATGCTATCAAGTTTATAATGTTAGGTGAAAGTATGAACAGAGGTCCAAGTAGCTGATTCCAGGATGGAGTGTGTCCAGGCCTCTAAAGAAGGCCCCATAGGAAGCAACTGCTCTAGTGGAATGCGCCCAAACAGGAAAGGGTATACTTTTTCCATGAACCACATAAAAGGAAATAGTTTTGGAGATCCAAGTGGAGATCTTCTTGGAAACGGGTTGGCCCGGGGCCCTTGGTTGACAGGAAACAAATAGGTGGTCAGATTTCTGAATAGGTTTGTTTTTATCCAGGTATTAGAGTTGTCTGTGCACATGTAAGGTGTGTAGTATTCTCTTGCTAGAAGATTGAGAAGGGGGAAAAGGTTGGAAGATTGATGGACTGATTGAGAGAGAGAACTCAACCAGCTTGGGCATAAAACAGGGGTTAGTGCATAGGGAACCCCTACCTCTGTGGAAAACTGTGAAGGGGAAGACATGACAGCCTGCAACTCAGACACTCTTCTGGCAGAGATAATGGCCACGAGGACGATTGTTTTCCAAGTACAGAGGTGCAGGGAAGCAGAGGTTGCTGGCTCAAAAGGAGCTAGTGTAAGCTTTTCCAAAACAAAGTTGAAAGCCCAAGGAGGGTGAAGTGGTTCCCTTGGTGGTCTGATGTGAAAGACACCTTTCAAAAAGAGTTTAACTTCCAGCTTGAAAGCTAAAGAGGGAGACATAGGCAGACCGGCAGAAAGATGAACTTTTACTGAAATATGACAGCCTACTCTCTTCAGCTCTTCAGTAATTCACACATGTAGGACAGGACCACTGGAATATCCACTAACAGTGGTTGAAAATCCTCATGTACAACCTGGCTAAGGGAAGCATGGGAATTGTGGAAGCCATTAACCCCAAGAGGTGAAGAAACTCCCTGGCAGTCAGGGAGTGTGGGAGCAGTAAGTCCTGGAAGTAGGAGGTGAGGGACAGGACCTTTTCTGGGGGTAAGGAAGACATCATCCTGTTTGACTGGAACATGCAACCCAGAAAAGATGTGATCTTGGGAAGGAACCAAGGAAGATTTCTGGTAATTGATTGTGAACCCTAGACTAACAGTGACATTGTGAAGGAGAGATTCTCCTGAAGAATGTCTGGAATCAGCCTGGAGGAGAAGGTTGTCTGGGTATGGAAAGATTTGTATGCCCTGCAGCCTGCAAAAGGCTATGACAGGAGCTAAGCATTTTGTGAACACCCTCAGGGTCATAGATAAACCAAAGGGCAAGGCACAGAAAGGAAAGTGTGATGAAGCAATAGCAAAGCAATTTTCTGAGCCGCAGATGAATGAGAATATGGAGATTGACATCCTTTATGTCTAGTGACACCATGAATGCCTGAGGAAGTATAAGGGGGGAGAAGGGTAGGCAGGGTTAACATACGAAAAGTAGGAACTTTTAATAAGGTATTTCGATGGGAGAAGTCTAGAATGGGTCTCCAAGTACCATCCTTCCTGGGTACCAGGAACATCCTGGAGTAGAACTCTTTTCCTACTTGGGAGGGGGGGGGGGGGCACCACCTGAATATTGCCCTAAAAAAGAGGTTGGAAATGATTTAGGAAAGAGTTCTAGCTGTTCCTTAGGTGGCTGTGGAATACCCCTGAAAAGGGGAGGAGTCTTCTACACCATAAAGTATCCTTGCAGGATGATGGAAAGAACCTGAGAGCCCTGGCTTACGTTTCCAAGTGGGGAACCGAGGTGTTGATGTCTTGGGAGACGGGTAGTGACAAACAACCTGATTTAGCCTGAAAGGGTTGTTTCTGTGTGGGAGTAGAGAAGGCAGACTGAGGAAAACTGTTTCCTGGAGTCAATCTTTCCTCTGGAAGGTTGGGGCCTAACAGACTTTCCAACAAAGGTGGTCTTGGCAAGATAGTTTCTCTGGAACCTGGGCATGGGCGAGACAAATATATGCTTCAGGTCTTGCAGCCCTTTGGCCTTCTCCTGAAGAGATTTGAAATGTTCTGCAGCTAATGTACCAAACAAGTTCTTGCTGCCCACGGGGGCATCCTTGATTTTTGCCTTAATGTCAACCAGCAAAGGTTGTAGACTGAGCCAAGAATACCTCCCTCAGAACTGACCCAGAAGTAGCCACTCTAGCTGAAGCCTCCACAGCATCACAACTATACTTTACGGAAAGCCAGGTAACCTGAGTTGTGGAAGGAAAGCTTAGCCTTAGCTGGAGAGTCAGGAAGTTCAGACAAGTTTGCCAGCATCTGAAAGCCAAAGAATACATGGCCATGTGGGCTGACAGTTAATGGTCCTGAAGGCTAGAGCAGCAGAAGTATGGACCCTTTTTCACATTTTTCTCTATGACTTTACTCTCCTTATCAGAGGGGAACAGTGAAGTGGAAGGTAGCATCTTGGATGCTTTGTCTGCGGAAACTGAAATGGTAGCAAGGTCTGCACAGAGGGGCATTTGGAGTTCTCCGGCACTTTTGTAAAGTACATCTGACCTTTTGGGTGCTGGAAATTGAGAATCTGGGCACTTGGAAGCAGCAGCAAAGGCATCCAGGAATACTGGCAGGAATGGGGGGTAGGGCAGAAGGGGTGTTCATCTGTAGCAGGTCATAGTACCTTTTCTGGATGTATAATACCCAACAATCCCACTTGAAAAACTCCAATATCTTAAGAATGGTTTCCCCAAATGAGATATCCTTCCCTGGGGAATCAGTACCATTAGGCTTGTCTTCTGGGGAGGCATACCCCAAAGGGGAAGAAATCTGGGCTGAGTAAACTCCCCTGAGGATTCCTCAACATCTGAGGAAAACTCTTCAGAAGCTCTCTTTTGATGAGTGGAAGAAGGAATGGAAGGAGAAAGGAGAGCACTGAAGACTGGCTCAAAGCCATGAAGGCACCGAACAGGCCTTGGGAGAAGGCCTGCCAGCCCACAGGCTGTTCCTGATGGGCTGGTGAAACATGTTTGGTTCTCATCTTTTTCTTTTTGGGAGCCTCCATTTCATTATTTTACATTTGATAACCGGAAAGGCGAGTCTACACAATACAATACTGTAAATAGACATAGTCTATCAGCTTTGGTTAACACTGTTGTAGGGACTAGATGGACATGATGTGGCATAGGTTCCCTATGTCACTTGTTCCCCTGGTGAGGAGCAGGGGCACAGCCTTTTATTAGTGAGGTGGGCTTTTAGGACATTTTTTAAACTCCATTATTGAGGAGTTGTTTGTTAGAATGGTGGGTGGGGTTATTCCAGATTCTGGCTATACAGTAGGAGTCGAGGGATTCTCCTGCAGAGTTAGAGGGCTTTGAAACTTCAAATAATTGTTGGAGCGTAGAACTCCTACCTGTACATGGCTTGAGTAGTTTATTTAGGGCTGGAGTTATTTCTGGATGTAGAATCTCCATGTGGTGGAATGTGGATGGGCCAGACGTCAGCCTACATTCCACAATGTCGGTAGGGACATCCTCACATACGATGTTCCGAATACCACCACACAGGCCCTCAGCACAAGTTGTAGTTTCCCCCCTATGCCAGAGTCAGATGCCTGCAATTCCCTTGAGGACTTGTTGGTAGGGTCCTTCACTGCTTCCACACCGGTACCCATTAACTCCAGAACTGTCTCCAGGCCAACATCGGCCTCGGGAGATGCATCCGGAACAGAGGGAGCAGCAGGTAGATCAGGCCTAGGATTCTTGATCTTTTTAACTAGCAACTTGGCTAAAGGGCCCGAAACAGCTGATTTTTAAAGTATAAGTTGAGAGAAGCTAAGCGACTACATAGGGTCTTGGGTACAAAGGCCTTACAAATAGCACAGATAGTATGGTCGTGATCCAGGCCTAAGCAAAATAAAAGCAGCGAGTGTCATGTGGAATCTGCCTTCCACAATGAGACTTGCCCTTCATAGAGCTAATGTAACCAAGGCAGTACACAGTAGCCAAAAATTCAAGCCCCAGTGGGGTACTTATCTGAACCAATATTCGCAACTAGTCTGATGAGTGATGACCGGAGCATGCGATCGGACAGCAGGCAGAAAAGTTGAGAGGTCTGGTATGCGCCAACGGCTGTTTTACACCAATTTATGACAGACCTATGTTTAGACAGAATAATTGTGTAAAATCATAACCATAGATGTCCTCTTCCATGCTGCAGTATTCTTAGTGTGGAATTTCCTGCCTAGGGCAACCTGAATGTCTGCTCCTATACAAAAGCTTAAGTCTGGTTGTTGTAGGTGTGTGGGGACGTCGCATGTAGAGCCATAAACTAGGGACTTTAAATGTGACGTCTGCATGCACAGACCTCAGAACTTGAAGGCCAGACAGTCCCAAAGAGTAATAAGTGATGTCAACCAGAAGTATCAAGTGTCATATGCTGGCTAGTTGCTCTTGGTGAAGGGTAGAGCTTCCTAGTGCCTGAAAGCATTGTCCGTAGTCCAAACTTAATCCAGGGGGATGGAGGGAAGGAAGGAATACTGCAACATGGAAGAGAAGGACATAGTACAGTTGTGTACACTTACCATAAATGTAGATGTTAGAGTGTATTCAGTGTTGCAGTCATTACAATTGGGTTATCCTGCTGGCAGGCTACCTTCAGTCGGTCTGAATTCCAAAGTCTAGGTCCGGCGTCGGCTGCTGTCGCCTCTTCCCTGATGTCAGTGCGCCAGGGGTACAAAAGATGCAGCAGACGCCATTGCCCCAGATGTCAGGTGCCCCCCAAAAGGGTAAGCTAAAACTATGCCAATAAAACATGCATGCACCAAAGTATATAACTTGCCTTCATCTACAAGCAAATACACCACATAGGTTGTATAGAATAGAGAAGTACAGATAAGTTCCAGCAAAGAAAAGGGGGATGGCGGGTGGGTAACCTGGACTGCAACAGTGAATACACTAACATCTACATTTATGGTAAGTGTACACAACTGTACTATGTTCGTGTTTCACTGTTGGTCATTACAATTGGGTTGAATCCCAAAGCTAAGGTTGGGAGGCTGGAGCTAAATAGCATTAGGGGAGGCTATTAGGCCCCGCAGAACTGCAGTGGCAAAGCCTGCCCTGGATTTAGAGTAGGGTGGTAAGTGATGGCGCTTTGTGAAGGTGTGCACTGAACTCCAAGTAGCAGCCTCTAAAATGTCTTTGGTTGGTACTCCCCTGAGGAAGGCTGCTGAGGTGGCTGCTGCTCTGGTTGAATGTGGCCTAATGCCCTTAGGCCAGAGCAGCAGCCACCTCAGCAGCCTTCTGCTGCTCTGGTTGAATGTGGCCTAATGCCCTTAGGTACTGGCTTGCCATGTTGAGAATAGCAGAAACGAATGCAGTGGCCTATCCACTTTGAAATAGTCTGCTTTGAGATAGCCTTTCCTTGTGATCCTGCAGCATATGCCACCAGTAATTGCTCTGTCTTTCTGAAAGCTTTGGTTCTGTTCAAGTAGAAGCATAGCTGTCTGTGTATGTCCAAAGAATGCATAATTCTCTCCCCCTTATTCTGTGGGTTTGGATAAAAGGTAGGCAGATGAATAGTTTAGTTAAGGGCTACAGTGGACACTACCTTAGCCATAAATGTTGGGTTTGTCCTCAGAGAAACCCTGTCTGGATAAAAAATGATAAAAGGTTCCACAGCCATGAGTGCCTGTAGCTCTGAGACTAGTCTTCCAAAAGTTATTGCTAGGAGCAGAGCTGTTTTCCAAGATAAAAACTTTATATCAGCTGCAGCGGCTGCCTCAAAAGGAGGCAGAGTGAGTTTTTCCAAGACTTAATTGAGGTCCCATGCCGGTGTTGGTGATCTCCTTGAAGGCCTTAAATTTTTGGCCCCTCTGAGGTACTGCCTTAAAGGATGAGAAAAGATTGGTGGCTCTGAATTGTAATGAGCCAAAATGGCAGAGGCATGAATTTTTATAGATGAAAAAGATAGGCCTTTGTCCAGCATCTCAGTCAAGTATTGCAAAATCTGAGGAATGTTTGGTACAGCAGTGTCAATTCCTTGTGCCTGGTTCCAAGCACAGAATCTCTTCCATTTTCCAGCATAGGAATTTCTAGTACTAGGCCTCCTGGCCTCCAAAATGACATCCATCACCGCTTTAGTGAGAGGTGTGTTTTGTATGACTACATTATCCGCCATGCTGCCAGATTTAAAGTCTTGAGTTGGCTGTGCAGGATCTGATTGTTCTGCTGGGACAGTGGATGAGAGGTACTTGAGGTAAGGTCCAAGCTGGGCATTGAGACAAGCTCCTTAGGATTGGATACCAGTACTGGCGGGGCCAGTCTGGGGCAATCAGTATAATTTTTGGCTTCTCCTGTCTGACCTTTAGGAGTACCTTGGGGAGGAGAGGCAGAGGAGGAAAGGCATATACTGTGAAGTTTTTCCAGCTGAAATATAGGGCATCCACTTTCCATGCTTGTCTGTGATAAGTCCTTGTGCAGAATCTCTTTAGTTGGCAGTTGTGAGGTGAGGCAAATAGATCCATGTCTGGGCATCCCCATTTCCTTATCATGCTGAAGACTTGTGGATCCAATTTCCACTCGTGGGGATCCATGAGGTTTCTGCTTAGTTCGTCTGCCAGAGTATTTATCTTTCCTGGCAGGAATTGTGCCTGTAGATGCACTTGTAAGTCAATGCTGTGTCCCACAGTCATGGCTAGTCTGCAAAGGGGGGTAGGAATGAGTGTCTCCCTGCTTGTTTATGTACCACATTACCGTGGTATTGTCTGTATCAGTAGTTGTCCTGGATGAAGTAGGTCCTTGAAGGCTGTCAGGGCATTTTGAACAGCTAGCATCTCTTTTTGATTGATATGTAGATGCATTTGACTTGTGGATCATGTGCCTTGAATACATCTTCCTGCCATGTGGGCTCCCCAGGCATAATCCGAGGCATCTGTTAATGTTTGTGTGGCTGGGGGTAGAGTGAATGGCTGTCCCTTGTTCTGGTGACAGGCCTTTGCCCACCATCGAAACTCCTATTATAGACAGGGAATGAGAGTAACTACTGTTTCCAGACTGACAATGTTGAGTCACAACACTTTTTAGGTACCACTGAAGTTTCCTCATATGCAGTCTTGCGTATGGAATTAGTAGAATGCAGGGTGCCATGAAACCCAAAGCCTGCAGAATTTTTCTTGCAGATAACTGGGTCTTTGTTGCCAACAGTTTGAAATAGGTAGTCAGTTGTCTGTCTGGCATGAGATAAGCCATCTGGGCAGTTGTATTTAAGCTTGCACCCAGGAATATTATCTCCTGAGAGGGTACTAGTTTTGATTTCTTTTCGTTGGTTGTATACCCTAGGCACGATAGTAATCTCTTTACAAACGCCAGATGCTGTAGTAGAATGTCCTTGTTCTCTGCTTGAATGAGGCAGTCGTCCAAGTAAGGATATATTTGTATTCCTCTGTCTGCAGTATGCAATTACTGGTGCCAGGCACTTGGTGAAGACCCTGGGCGCAGTAGATAAGCCAAAGGGCAGTGCAGAGAATTGGTAGTGCATTGAGCCAGCCTTGAATCGGAGGTATGTTCTGCATGTTTGTCTGACTGGGACATGCAGGTATGCCTCTTAGATCTGTCCCAAGCCAAGCCTTCATGCCCAACATGGGCAGAAGTTGCTGTAGAGTCAACATTTTGAATTTTGGAATATCCAGATGTGTTTAGAATAGATAGGTTCAGTACTGGTCTCCAGGCTTTGTCCTTTCTGGGTACCAAGAACAGTCGAATAGAATCATTGCCCCTGCTCTTGCTCTGGTACTTGTTGAATGGCTCTCATGTCCACGAGGGAGGAAACTTGTTTTTGTGCCTCTGCCCATTGATTGCGTGGCAGGTCTGGCATACCATTTGGCCTTGGCAGGGTGTGAAAGTGGAACCTGTAGCCTTGTGATGCTATATTTAGAACCCATTTGTCCTGGGTGATCATGTGCCAATTTTGTGAAATAAGTGGTAGTTTTCCCCCCAAAGGGGCTGTCAAAAGATAAGTGCTTGGAGCTGGAAGGGGAAAGTCAATGAGACTGTTTCCTGTATGGCTGTGATTTTTCCTCACCGCTCTTGGAGGTAGAAGCACCCCATTGTTTAAGCCTGTATGAGCCCTGGGGCTGTGATCTGCCTCTGGGGCATCTGCATCTGCCTCTTTGTGGCATATCGGACATTGGAAAGGACCAATTCTTTGTAGGCCAGTTCCTGCTAAATCTGGGAGGTTGTACCTGCAAGAAATCCTCGACTGTTTGCATAGATTTTGCTTTGTCCTTCCATTTTCTTCAACACCTCTTCTGCTTTAACACTAAAGCATCATGCTGTAATGGAGCATCTAATAGTTTTGCTTTAACATGATCAGGTACATTCTGTCCTTTTAACCAAGCATGTCTCCTAATGACAGAACCTGTAACAGCGGCCCTGCAGGAGGCCTCTAGAGAATCAAAACCACATTGCAAAGTATGCTTTCCAACTTGTTCAGTTGCATGCAATAAATCCTGCATTTCCTTGTCTGCACATTCTGAATTTGTTGACATTTTCTGTTTAAGCAGTGACACAAGATATTGCTGATATTTAAGCATATGAAATTGGCAATTTAAGGCTCTTACAGCCAAGGTTGCAGAAGTATAAATCTTTTTACTCCATCTGTCTAGGGCCCTAGAATCCCTATCGGAGGGGATAGGGTTTTTTGCAGTAGAAGCCTTGACCCCTTTGCGACCCTGAGAGATTGTTTGTTTCTGGGTCAGCAGCAGGGTTTTTATAAAGAAATTTATGAGAATCAGGAACCCTGTAATATCTGGCTTAACGGGAGCTGGTGGTAGAGTCTGGGAATAGACTGGACTCTGAAAATACATCTACAATGTCTAAAACAGGTGGAATAGCAAGGGGCCTGTGTTGAGGCAGTAAAAGGAAATCTGAGCCTTTTCTTGGATTCTGAGTAATCCTGGCTCTCCCAGTGGAAATGCTCCATCATAGTATGCAGCGTCTCCCCAAAAGAATAATCCTCAGGAGGGGAGGCTGAAGGGATAGATTCTTCGGCATCAGAGTCCTCATAGGGAGGAAGAGAATATTCCTGTTCAGATGAGGAATCAGAGGAAATGGAAACCTGGTCTGAAGATTCTTATTCTACCTCTTGCCTAGGCCTCTTATCAGAAGGGGGATGGGAACCCCTGATCAAAGTAATTAGGTCTTCGGCCATTATAAGCATCGGTTTTAGGCATGGAGGCCTGTCCAGGAGAATGCTGTATTTCTTTGTCTTTAGAGTAGCTTTAAGTCTTTGAAGCTGAAGTAGGTTTTACATATAACTGTGTAGGCCTGAAAACACCCTCAGAAGTCGATGCCTGCTCAGCGGCTCCGGAACCATCTGAGGGAATAGTTTCAGAGTGTCCAATACCTTGAGTTTCCAACAGCCTCGTCTCCACGTGGGAGTCGGAAGCGGCCTGTGGCTCTGAAGTAGCAGGCATCAGGGGCTGCAAAAGCGCATCACTGCGAACCGGCGACAGGCCTAGCAGAAGCCTAGTCTGTTTTGGATCTCGGATGCCTGTCCTTTTCTTTTTCCTTGCGCTTTTTATAAACTCCGGTAGTCGGCTGTTCCGATGACATTATGTAATTAAATCTTCTGCCAAAGTAATGAAATGCAAAATCGTACCGACACTTAATAGCACATTGGTTAAATCTAGCACAAAACCGACAACTAGCAACGTTATGATCAGGGCCCTAGGCAAGGAATACAGTAAGAATGAAAATCCTTATGAGGTATTTACTTCCCACAAGAAATACAATTGTTAACTTTTTCTGACATCGGTCTGGAGCAAGAAAAAAAAAAGTTTCCCCAACGGGGTACTTAGCTTTAATGAAGACTTCGGATCTGAATTTCGAAATTGAAAACTCAGGAGTCGGCCGACCGGCACATGCAAACTGCTTTTGCTTCCGGCACCGCGCGGTAAGAAAGACTGAAGAAAATGGCATTGGCTGCATCTTTTATACCCCTGGCGCACTGACGTCAGGGAAGAGGCGACAGCAACCGACGCCAGACCTAGACTATGGAATTCAGGCCGACTGAGGGTAGCCTGCCAGCAGGATAACCCAATTGTAATGACTGCAACAGTGAAACACGAAGAACATCTATGGTTATGGTAAGATTTTACACAACTATTATGTCCTTCTATTCCTACGTTGCACTATTCTTAGTGTGGGAGAGTAACCACTGCTTAGAGGGAAGGGTGGAGGCAGAAGTGGAAGATTCCAGAAAACCCTGCAGGATTGCTCTGGCAAAGCCTGCCCTGGCTCTGTAAACTTGGTCCAGCTTGTAGTGTTGGAAGGTGTGAATAGTGGACCAGGTGTCTGCTTTTCCATAATGGAAGCTGTGTCCAGCCCTTTGAGGAAGGCTTTGGAAGTAGCCATGCCTCTGTTGGAATGAGTTCTCACTCTCATGGGTAAGTGCTTGCCATGGTGTGAGTAGCAGAAGGAAATGGATTTTCTGAACCAACACAAAAGAGTTTGCTAGGACACTACCTTGGCCAGAGCCCTGGGGTGGAAGGAGACATAGTTGGTTAGATTTTCTGAAGGACTTAGTTTTGTCTAGGTAAAATCTCACTTGTCTGTGTACATCCATGGAATGGCAAATCCACTCACTATTGTTAGTTGCAGAGGGGAAGAAGGTAGGCAAGTGAATAGACTGATTCAGAGACAGTTCATTGACAACTCTGGGCATGAAGGAAGGGTTAGTGCGCAAGGTCACCCTATCCTTGTGGAAGATTGTGTAGGGGGTGGGGCAGGCCACAAGATCTTGCAACTCTGATGCTCTCCTAGCAGAAGTGATGGCCACCAACAGTAGTCTTCCATGTTCACAATTGTAAATTAGCACTGCTAGCTGGCTCAAAGGAGGTCAGTGTAAGTTTTCCAGGGCAAAGTTTAGGTCCCAGGGTGGTGGGATGAGTTTTCTAAGTGGTCTGATGTGTAAGACCCTGCTCAGGAAATGTTTTACATCTAGCCTGGATAGCAAAGTGGGGTCTAGAGGCAGGCATGCTGAAATAGCTGAAAGGTGGACTTTCACTGAAGAGTAAGAAAGGTCATCCTTAATGAGTTCACATACATAAGCAAGGACTAGAGAAGGGTCTGGTTGGCTGGGGTCCCTGTCCTTATGTAGACACCATTTGGAGAATCTCTCCCATTTTGATGATTTCCTAGTAGCAGGTTTCCTGGCCTCCCACAGGACTAGGCACATCTTCAGAGTAGTGGTGTCTAAACATGATTAGAAGTTCATCACCTAGAGTGTTGGTGCCAACATCTGTAGGGGAGGGTGGATTAGGGCTCCCTTTTGTGTGAGAAGGTCCACCTTGTGGGGTAACTTGGTGATTGCCCTTGGCTAATGAGAGAATTAGGGGGAACCAGTGTTGCCATGGCCAGTAGGGGATGACTAGCAAGATTTCTGGTTTGTCCTTTGTATACGCTTTTCCACCCTTCCCTCTAATCCAAAAGGTACTACTGAAAATAAGAAACAGTCCCTTCCATGGAATGTTGAAGGCATCTACTCTCCAGGCAAGTGGGGAGTGATCCTTGGTGCAGAATTTGTTCAATTGTCTGTTCTCGGGGAAGGCACAGATCCACTTGGAGTGCCCCACCGGTGGACAAGGTTTAGAAAGGTCTCTGTTCAACATCCACTCGTGCTGCAGAGATGATGTTCTATTGAGAATATCTGCTTTTTTGTTGTCCTGAGGTGGGGATACATGAGGCCTGCAGGGACAAGCTGTGCCTGGAGACGAGGTCCCAAATTTGTAGAGTTATGCTGCAAAGGAGGTAAGCTCTGGTCCCTCGTTTGTCGAGATACCACATAACTGTGGTGTTGTCTGTGAATATTTGAAGGGGGCCCGGTTGGAGGATAGGAAGAAAAGCCTCCAGGGCCAGAAGGCCTAAGCCTCCAAGGCCAGAAGAACTGCAGTCATTTCCCTTACATTGATATGCTTCTTTTGAAGGGTAGGTTTCCATGCCTCCTGTACCCTGGCTCCCTACCCTCGGTCTGATGCATCTGTGTGCATGAATTGGGTTAGGGAGGGGATTTGGAGAGGTAATCCTGGGTTGCGAAGGATTTGTTTAATCAACCACCTTAGTTCCATTTTGAGGCAGGGCAGAATGGGAATTTGTTTCTCCAGGAGTGCTGGTGTTGTGACCACACTTTTTTTTTTTTTTTTTAGGTACCATTGGAACTTCCGTATGTGGACTCTTGCAAAGGGAAGCATAGAAATTGTGGCTGCCATTAGCCCCAGGAGTTGCAGGAATTGTCTTGCAGAAATATGGAGTCTAGTAAAAGACTTTGAAAGTGAGTGGAGAGGGACTGGACTTTGTCCCGGGGAAGAAAAGCTGGCATCAGTTCTGTCCTGATCCTGCAGACCAGAAAGATATTTGTCTTGCTGTGAGAGTAAGGATTTGTTTAAGCTGAGCGTAAATCCCAGGTTTTGAAGGAGGGAAGTGGTGAACCGGACATGATTTTGCAAGGTGGTCTTCTGTCTCTGCTAGGAGAAAGTCGTCTAGACAGGGATAGATGTGGATATACGGGTACTGCAGTAAGCAATGGCTGGGGCTAGGCATTTTGTGAATACCCTGGGTGCAGTAAACAAATCAAAGGGCAAAGCTGTAAACTGAAAATGAGAGCAGGGTCCAGTGAAATGCAAGTATTTTCTGTTGGAGGGTTTTACGGGGATATGGAGATAAGCCTCCTTTAGATCCAGTGTGGCCATGAAGGCCTGGGCTGGGATTAAAGGGAAAGGAGTTTGAAGGGACAGCATTCTGAATGTTGGAACTTTTAGGAAGGATAGATCTAGTATAGGTTTCCAAGGCCCATCTTTTTTGGGGACCAGAAAGTCTCGAGTAGAACCCTTTTCCCTCCTGTTCTGGAGGAACAGGTTCTAGCCTTCCTAATTTTTGGAAGGTGTAGAAGAATGTAAGGCAAGAGGTGGATTTGATTTTTGGGTGGAATGGGGATGGGCCTTGGGAAGTGTTTTTCCTTCCAAGAAAGGAAGTATCCATTTTGAATGATGGTCAGTACCCACTGGTCTGGTGTGTTTTTCAGAAAGGGGAGACAGTAGGGGAGGCGGGCTGATAAAAGTAAATGGGCAAAGCAGTCATGCATTGTTGCCTGCATTTCTATCCTGAAAAGGCTATCTTGGAGTCGGTTGAGAGCCAACAGGTCTGGAGAAGGGTTGCCTTCTGGTTCCTCTCCTGTGTCTGGTAAGAGGAAGGGGTGCCAGAGAAGTTGTTCTCCTCACGAGAGGTTTTTGCAGGGCAATTCCTGTAATACTTAGGAACAGGGGACACAAGTAAATGGCTGATGTCCTGCAGCTCCTTACTTTGCTCCTGCAGGTTTTTAAAAATCTCTGCAGATTGTTTACCAAACAAAAGTTTATGGTCTAATGGGGGGTCCATAATTTTAGTTTTTATGTCCTCGGAGTGGTTTGTAGGCGAAGCCAAGAATATCTGCAGAGAACAGAAGCAGAAGCTGCCAACCTAGCAGAGACCTCTGCCGCATCATAACTGCATCTAATGGAATGTCTGGCTACCTGTGAAACCACAGTTTAGATGCTATGTCAGATTTAGCAGGGCAGTCAGGTTTGCCAGCCAAAAGACTGGAGGCTTGTGAAACAAGGTCCAGGGCATATTTTACCATGCGTCTCTGGTAACTGATAGCACGAAAAGCCAGGGTGGAGGGGGTATACACGTTTTTTCCAATTCTGTCCATGCTTCTATCTTGATCAGTTGGCAGAAGATGCAGAGGGAATCGGTCTGGATTGCTCGTCAGGCGAGACAGCAATAAAGTACAGCGGTTTACACTTACCGTAAATGTAGATGTTCCGAGTGTATTCAATGTCACAGTCATCACACTTGGGTTATCTGCCTGCAGATAGTCCTCAGTCGGCCCGAATACCAGAGTCTTGGGATTTCTGTGTCGGATGCTGTCGTCTTTTCCATGACGTCAGGTTGTCAGGGGTATAAAACATGCAGCAGACGCCATTACATCAGTTTTTCTTGCCCTAGATGTCAGGAGGCCCCAAAACAGGAAGCCATTACATGGTGTGGAACACCTCCAGTAAAAAGTAAATACCCTGCCATAAACTATGGCCATAAAGAGGATAGGAAAAAGGGATAGAGAAAGCCAGGGGGCTGGAGGGAGGGAAACAGACTGGAACAGTGAATACATTCAAACATCTACATTTACTGTAATTGTACACAACTGTACTTTGTTCTTCCTGTTTCACTGTTGCAGTCATCACACTTGGGTTGATTCCCAAAGCTGAGGAAGGGTGGAGGCAGTCAAGAAGTGTTGGGGCTGGCTAGCAGGCCTTGTAAGACTGCTGTAGCAAATCCAGCTCTGGATTTAGAAAAAATAGCCAAGTGGTAATGCTTGGTGAAGGTGTGTACAGAACTCCAGGTTGCGGCTTCCAGAAACCCTCTCTGGATAAAAAATGATAAAAGGTTCCACAGCTATGGGACCCCCCTGAGAAATGCTGTAGAGGTTGAAGTAGCTCGAGCGGAATGAGTTATGATCCCCAGAGGGGTAGGTTTTCCATGGTGCTTGTAGCAGAAATGGATGCAGTGTGCTATCCATTTGGAAATAGTTTGCTTCGGAATGGCCTTGCCCTCTGCCCCTGTAGCAAAGCTGACTAGTAGCTGGTCAGATTTTCTGAAAGGCTTCATCCTGTCAAGGTAGAACCTGAGCTGTCTGTGCACGTCCAAGGAGTGCAGGATCCTCTCCCCTCTATTCTGAGGATTAGGGAAGAAGGTTGGCAAATGGATGGATTGGTTTAAAGCCACACTGGATACCACCTTGGGCATAAAGGAAGGGTTAGTCCTGAAGGAAACCCTGTCAGCATGGAAAATAATGAAGGGCCATTAGTGCCTGTAACTCAGACACTCTACCTGAGGTTATGGCTAAAAAAGAACATTGGTGGAACTTGACTGTTGGTGTGTTTTTGGGCAGAATTGCTTGCTATCGTTTGTTTTGAATTCGTATTTGGATTCATCAGTCCTTCCTATTTGTTCTAATCTTTGGGCATTTACTTATTTGAACCATGTCGCTTCGGAGTACGAGCTCTGAACAGAGCAGCCCAGCTGATTCATTCTTGTTTTCCAATTTTCTAACTGAACGCGACAAAAGGTATTCCCATCTGGATCCATGGAACATTGGAGGTAATAGAGATGTTGATGAGCGCTTTACAGAATTGACTAAATTAATGTCTAAAGAAATAGCATTGTACTTTGACACCCATTTGCTTGAAAAATATATCAGCCTTAATATTACTCCACGGGGTTTACGGATAGAGAAACTGCCAGCAGCCCCGTTTACTGATGAAGAGACAGATTTATTTGATGAATGGAAACAGGGGTCTTTGTCTTGTACTATTGGTTGGCTCAACATTTTGGTTAAGCGCAACCAACGCAATCATGAGAAAATTAAACATGAAATTACGGTTTTGCAGGAGAGCTTGGCAACCGAACTGAACTATGGTACCCAAATTTCAACTATTAATGAAAAAATAAATAAGTTGGAAACTGATATTGTACAGCGGAAGCGTAACAAACTAGTTCGTGACTTAAGAGACTACGAAACTGGTGTCCTGTTCAATTGGCAACGTGAACCTATGCGTAAGACACGTAATAGGTCTAGGGGCAGAGCTTGGAATAGTAACTCTAAACGAAGAGGATTATCAGCATCGTCGGCTTCTTCTGTGGAAGGTAGTACTGGTAAAAATGTTTCCTTTGCAGAAACTGCTATGGCTAACAGAACCTCTAATCGGGAGGTTATTACGGGGTCTGCTGACTGTAGCAGGAATGTGAATTTTCAAACCAACGACCCGAACAGGGGAAGAAACGGGAGAAATGGAAGAAAGGGGAGAAACAAACTTAAATGAAGGTTCGCTTTTAGTGACTCATAATGAACTTCCTTTATATTGTGTAAATTTGTCTAAATTAACACTAAACTCTGACATGTTAAGTGTTTTATATAAGGGAAGTAAGTTTGTGCCTACATTTTTTCCGTCGCTAGCTGATATCTATTTTGAAATTAAAAGCTTTATTAGAAAGCTTTTACTTAGAGTTTATTTTTTCAAAATAGATAAATCTAACACTTGTATTCAAACTATTGATGAGGGTAATAGTGACTCTGAAATGGATGAAGAGTTACTTAATTTGTCTATTTATAATTATGAGTTTGAACAGGATACATTTGATGTTAGTAATGATCTATCTAATGTTGAAAATGCTGATAATGGTGAATTTCTAACTGGTTATGGTAGACTAATGTTACCAGAACTAAAAAAAAGTTAATACTTTTATGCCCCACATTTCTGTACCTGCTGTTTCCACATTTCAAAAAATTCTTTTAAGGGAAATTGAAATTCTGTTCAATGAATTTTGTAAAAAGAAGAAATGTTTTAATTTAAGCATTGATGAATGGCAGGCTTTAAAAGCTTTGAAAAAATCTAAAAATGAGTATATTTTCAAGCCTGCTGATAAAGGTGGAAATTGGGTTATAATGGACAGAAATAAGTATTACAATATGGTTAATGGATTGTTATTGAACTCTGAAGAGTATAAGAAATTGGACAGTGACCCTATTTTGTCATTTAATAGTGAATTAGAAGTTATGTACTCACCATAACGTTCCATCTGAGTAGGTGTATTCATTTGTCTGCAACCTGTGGTTATGGATCCGATATCGGATCCGAACCGGCATGGTTTTCCAGCTATGGATCCAAGCTCTCAGCTCCTCCCCTCACCCATAATGCCCTGCTCTACCCTCATGACCTCAGATCGAGTTTGCCAACAGCAACAACACCCTGAAAAGGGTAACAGATAATATGCAGGAAACTGAAAGGCCAGGGGGATAGGAGGGCGGGATGGTTGCAGACAAATGAATACACCTACTCAGATGGAAAGTTATGGTGAGTACATAACTTCTAAATCTGAAGTAGGAGATTCATTTGTCTGCAACCTGTGGGACAGAGTCCCCAGCTACCTGAATCTTGGGCGGCCATCATGGAAGGATATTCCGGATCACCGCGGAGCCAAAGGATGCTCTACCCCTAGATGCAAGATCCAACTTATAGTGGGAGATAAAAGTATGAGATGAAGCCCACGTGGCTGCTGCACAAATATCATCTAGAGGAATCCTAGCCTTGAAGGCTGCCGAGGTAGATACTGACCGGGTTGAATGGGCATGAACACCCTCCGGTGCGGGCCTTCCTGAAGCTTGATAAGCCAATAAGATGCACTGTGAAATCCAGCGGGACAGAGAAACTTTAGAAATTGGCTTGCCCAAATTAAATTTTGCAAAGGAAATAAACAACTGGTCGGATTGCCTATGACCAGCGTCCTGTTTAGATAAAATCTAAGTTGCCTGTGGACATCTAATGAGTGAAGCTTATATTCACCTTTGTTTTCATATTTAGGGAAGAAAACAGGGAGGTTAATGGACTGATTAATGTTTGCTTCAGAAGCGACTTTAGGAAGAAAGGACGGGTTGGTCCTGAGGTAGACACGGTCCGGATGAAATACCAAGTAAGGAGGTTTAGCTGATAATGCTTGAAGCTCTGAAACTCTCTTGGCCGATGTAATGGCTACCAAAAAGGCTGTCTTGTAAGACAAGAATTTGAGATCCACCGTAGCCGCTGGTTTGAAAGGGGGGGCGGTCAAGGCCTGGAGAACCAAAGAGAGGTCCCAAGGAGGAACTGCTTGTTTTACAGGGGGCCTGAGAAGAAAAGTACCTTTAAGGAAAATTTTACACAACTTGGCCGACATAAGAGGGTTAGAGTCATGGCCAATGTGATAATGAGAAATTGCCGCCAGTTGAACTTTGACTGTGGAACTGCTGGCACCATCGTTAAAAAGAGTGGTTAGAAAGTCAAGCACTAAGGGGAGAGGAACCGTGAAGGGATTCAGGCCTTGCCGCTCCGCCCACAAAGAAAACAGTTTCCACTTGCTGCGGTAGACCTTCCTAGTGGACGGTTTATGAGCTGCCACTAGAATTGCCTTAACAGGTGACGAAATACCGGGAGTCCTGATCAAGAGTGGAACTGGAGCAGCCAAGCGGTCAGCTTCAGGTTGTCCAGATTCGGAGGAGGTATGCAGGATGGATGGGATATCAGATCCGGAATGGGATCTAGAATCCAAGGAGGATTCACCGAGTGAGACCTTAGGAAGGGGAACCAGATCTGTCGAGGCCAAAACGGAGCAATGAGAATCATTCTGCAACCCACCGAGAGGCTTTCTGAAGAACTTGGAGCATCAGAGGCAAGGGTGGATAAGCATACAGAAGACCGGGTGGCCAAGCATGCACCAGAGCGTCTCTTGGGAACCTCCGGAGGAGGTATCAGAGCGAAAAACTGTCGCACTTGGTGTTTGAGGGAGAGGCAAAAGATCGCATGAAGGAGTTCCCCACCGTGCGAATATGCGTTCGCTACTTGACAATTGAGAGACCACTCGTAAGGGGTCAGAATGGTGCGACTGAGCTTGTCCGCTAGGATGTTGGACCGACCGGAATGTGCGTTGCTATTAGAAAGCGGTTGGTGGAGATTGCCCATTCCCAAACTCTCATGGCTTCTCGACAAAGAGGGTAAGACCTTGTTCCCCCTTGCTTGTTGATGTACCAGACCACAGACATGTTGTCCGATTGAATCGCAATTGTTCCCAAGGGAAGAAAGTCCTGAAGTGCTAGCAACGCTAAGAGCACTGCTCTCATCTCTAGAACGTTGATATGCAGTAAGGTCTCTGAATCGCTCCACGTGCCTTGGACGGTCCGCCCATAACGCCCCACCCGAGGCGGAGGCGTCCGTGGTCACCGTGGCGAGAGGGGAGAAGCACAAAATGGGCGGCCCTCGTGGAGAACTGGGGAGTGAAGCCACCACAAGAGGGACCGCTTGCAAGCCTTGCTGATCGCAATGGGATGATGCATAGGGAGAGCAAGGTAAGACCACTGTACTAAGAGAGTCCACTGTAGGATGCATATTGAGCCTGGCAAGAGGGAGAAGTGCTATAGCAGACGCCATGGACCCTAGAGCCCTCAGGACCAACTCCGGAACAGAACTTGAGTGGAGAATGGCCCGCACCTGGAGCTGCAGATTTTGAACTCTGTCCGCAGTGAGGAAGGCTCGTAAACTCCTTGTGTCTAGCCTGGCCCCTATAAAATCTAAGAGCTGTGTGGGCCAGGTTGGATTTCTTTGTATTTATTGTAATGCCCAGAAAAGGAGCAAGATGGAGAAAGGAGTCTCGCGCCAATAATAGTAGATGCCTTGTTGGGGCGGTAAGAAGCCAGTCGTCCAGGTAGGGAAAGACCTGCACCCCCTGAAGCCTCAGGTGGGCCGCTACCACTGCTAATACTTTGGTGAACACCCTGGGGGCTGTGGTGAGACCAAAGGGAAGGAACTGGTAGTGACTGGCTCCCAGCCGGAAGCGGAGGAACCTCCTGGAGCGCCTGTCCATCAGGATGTGGTAGTACGCGTCTGAGGTCTATCGAGCACATCCAGTGATTTTCTCCCAGAAGGGGGAGAATAGATTGCAGAGTGACCATTCGGAAGTTTTCTTTGGGGACTGCCAGATTCAAGAGAGAAAGGTCTAGAATTGGTCTTAGTTCCCCCGTCTTCTTTGGCACTAAAAAGAACCTGGAGTAGAACCCTGATCCGATCTGGTCTGGGGGGACGGGCTGGATGGCTCTTTTCTTTAGCAGATGGCAAATTTCTGCCAAAGCGGCCTCCCGTTGACCGGGTGGAACGTCTGGGAGGGACTTCAACTTTGGAAAGTGAAGAAAGGGGATGCAATATCCTCTGGATATGATTTGGAGAACCCAGCGGTCTGATGTTATGGACTCCCATGCCGCTAGGTGCCCAAAAAAACGCCCCCCGACTGCCCCCAGAGGGGAGCAGCCGGGCAACCCCTCAGGGCTGCTGCGGGCCGTTCAGAGAAAGGTTCCTGGACCCGAAGTTTCTGGGAGCCCCTCTGCCTCTAGGGCGGCGTCCTCCCTGTCCTCCTCTGCCACGGAAGGACTGGTTGTCCGGAGCAGGCTGGGACTGCTGCGACTTCGGAACCACATCATCTTCTGACCCTTTTGGTTCCTAGAGTAGGGCCTCTGGGGTGCAGAGAAGCGGATTCCGACGGCAGACAGCGTCTTCCCGTCCTTCTCTCTCTGGGTCAACGTTTGTGACGGTTTTGCCAAAGAGAGCAGAACCATCAAAGGGGCGTTAAAATGACGCTTTGAAGGGCTCAGAAAAATCGCAGTGATGGAGCTAGGCCTGACGTCTAGTGACTAGGCCTGCCCCTGCGGCTCTAGCGGCGCCTTCCGTAGCGTGGGAGAGTAGCCGCATAGAGGTATTAGTAACTGACCTAAGTGGCCATGCGGGTGGAGTGCAGCACCCTGTCCTCCTCCGACATGGACTCTGGGGGAGATGCAGCGTATTCTTTAATGAGATCTCGCTGCATCCTAATGATGTGCCAAGTAGTTCAGCGCCCTTACCGAGAAGGTCGCTGAACTAAACATCCGCTTCCCCAAGCGGTCCATCATCCGAGACTCCTTGCTTGGGGGATGGACTGAGGGACTCTCCTGAGCAAGTTCCCTCTTGGTGGCCGCCGTCAACATGGCATCTACCGGAGGCCCCTTACTCCAATGGGCACGGTCGGACGGTGGGCTAAGGATCCTATCGGGCCTCTTAGGAATTGGCTCCACGGTGTCCGGTTCCTTCCACGCCCTGGTGGTAATGAGGTCCACCAGGGGGTCGGCAGGAGGGGACACCCAAGAGGTAGACGGGCCCGCTTCAAATGCCTCCAAGAACACGGACTCGTCCGAGGAAGACTTGGGGCAGACCACCCCCCCCTTATACGGAGCATTTCCATGATGTCTCCAAATGAGACATCCTCGGGGGGTGACCGTGGGGAGCCTTCCCCTTCCTCCAAGTCCGTGTCTTCCGTGAGAGACTCGGGGGAGTCAATGTGCCTCCTTTTGCACGTATGCTTGCGAGGGACATCCTCTGGGGGGCTGTCAGAGGACTCCTCGCAAGCAGCAACTTGTTCCATTGGAGCAACTTGGGGCACAGAAGCGGGCTGTCCCAAGGGCCGGATGGTGGAAGCCTGGCACAGTGCAGAGGGAGCGCGGGACAGAGCCGAAGCAAGTGCCGGGGGTCCGGAGACCCTCAACAGGGCCCTCTCCACTACAAACGCCGAAGGGGAGCCGACCTCGACCAAAGGATCCGACAATCGGCTCCCCCCTCGGATCCGAAGAGTGGATCGGAGCCGGCGCCGAAGTGCTCAGATCTGAAGGGACAGTGCGCTCCGACAGATGGCGCCGAAGGAGCACTGATCCCCCCGGATCCGAGGCTCGGATCCAGGCTCCGAGAGGTCGGATCCGATGCACTCGAGGGCAGGGTCGGATCCGAAGTACAAAGTACTATCGGCGCCGACCCACCCCCGGCTCCGAAGCTGCTCGGCTCCAGCTGCTCCGAACCCGGATAGCGGGTCGGAGAAGGAGCAATCGGTTTGAAAAAGGGTGTTGAGCTCCCCCCCAGAGGGGGGGGGGGCAAGAGCACTCCCATCTGCATCTGGGCCTGGATGAACCTTCGCATCATCCGGTCCAGATCAGCATCCGAAGCTATCGTGGATCTCGACGAGGCTACCGAGGTAGGCCTGGAGTGCCTCCTCGATAGCCTCGACGGAGATCGGGTCTCCTCCTCAGGTCCCGGTGAAAAACACACAGGAGACCGGAGCAGAGAAGGAGGAGACCGAGCCGACAACGGAGCAGGGGGAGAAGCCCTGGCTGGCGGGCCGAAACAGAGGTCTCGGCCCGCCGCTTATGGTGCTTCTCCCTCCGTCCTTTAGCATCCCTCTCCTCCAACCAGAAGCGGGAGGTTGAGTCCCAGGAGGAGGAGGGATGCCAGAGGAATAACCGTAGCACGGTTACTCCGAAGGAGCGGAGGTCGGAGCAGAGTCCGGCGGTAAAAGGCCCGCCAAAACAAGCTTGGACCTCCGCTCCTTCAATGCCCTGGGGTTGAACCCTGCACAAATGGAACATCCAGATGTGAGGTGTTCAACCCCCAGGCATCTAACACACAGAGTGTGGCCATCAGCTGGGGAAAGCTTATGGCCACACTCGGAGCATTTAGAAAATATAGACTTGGGTTGGTCTGCCATCCTAGTCTAAAAAAAGTAGTTACCAAACTAAAGTAACTAAACAACCAATACACACACAGGCCCAACACACACACTCTACGCCAACAGCGAGGGGAGGGATAAAACTTTTAGAATAACTCTAAAAAGTAAAAATATCAAAGGGGAAACCTACACTTTCACTCAAAAAATTAATACAAACTTCAAATTTCTGAAATTTAACAATAAAACTACCACTTAGCTTGAGAGCTTGAGAAACAAATCCAGTCACCATGCGCGGCAAACGAGATCTGGGGTCATGAGGGTAGAGCAGGGCATTATGGGTGAGGGGAGGAGCTGAGAGCTTGGATCCATAGCTGGAAAACCATGCCGGTTCGGATCCGATATCGGATCCATAACCACAGGTTGCAGACAAATGAATCTCCTACTTCAGATCTGTTATTTATGCACACCGATGTTAAGTTATATATCCAAAAACCTAGAACACCTATTATATATGCACTACCTAAAATTCATAAAAATTTGGAAGAACCTCCAGGTAGACCGATAATCTCGGGAATTGGTTCCTTTTTGGAAAGTGTCAACTTGTTTTTGGACTCCCAGTTAAAGATGCATTTATATACGGTAACAGCTCACATTAGGAATACACAGGATTTAATCAATAATATTTTGAATTTGAACTGGAATTATGACTATTATTGGGTCACTGTCGACGTTAAGTTCCTATACACCAATATTAGTACCAAGTGGGGCTTGGAATCCATATTAAATATGATGGGTGAGGGAACAAGAACAAATTATATTATTACTCTATTGGAGTTCTGTTTAACTCACAGTTACTTTTGGTTTAGTAATGCATACTACTTGCAGGTTAAGGGTACTGCAATGGGTGCAGCATATGCACCATCATATGCTATCATCTACATGGACTACTTTGAGAAAAAATTCATTTATTCAACAGATTTTTTTAAGAAGAAAGTAGTTCTATATAAGCGTTTTATAGATGATCTTATTTTTATTTGTAAAGGGGACATATCTGACTTTTTGGATTTTTTTGAAATTCTTAACAATGAACATAATTTACAATTCTCATATGAGATTAATAGGAACAAGATCAACTTCTTAGATTTGACTTTATTTGAGAAGGATAGAAAAATTGAATTTAGGCCATTTAAGAAGGAGACGTCAGTTAATTTGTTCCTACATGCTACAAGTATGCACCCCTTGCATCTTATAAATACCCTACCATATGGGGAATTTAAAAGAATTTGAGCTCACACAAGTATTAAAGATATAGATGAAGAACTACATACAGTATTTATGAGACTATTGGAAAGGGGTTATGAATATAATCAATTATTAGAATGTAGGGATAGAGTGAAAAATAACATAAGATTAAAAAGTAATAGGGATAATATCATAACTTACCATGATAAGAGGGAAATTGGTGTAAAGAAAAATGCTGAACAAATATTTTTTATAACCAAATTCTCTCCCTTTTCGGATATATTAGTCTCAGTAGTCCGAAAATTTTGGTACATAATTTGTGAAGATGATAATATTGGTGAGCTATTCCCTAATTATGTTAATTTCTCTTTTAAAAGGGGAAAAAATTTGAGAGAAATTTTAAATAATCTATTACAGCATATTGAACCTACAAAAACTAGAGTGGGCACTTTTGCATGTGGTTCATGTAGCATATGCAATAGGGTGAGCAATTTTGAAGTTATTAATAATATATCTCATATTTCGAAATATTCCTTTAATTGCAAGTCTACCAGTGTAGTATATATATTAGGTTGCTCATGTAAGGACATCTGGTACATAGGACAAACGAAAAGAATGATAAAAATTAGAATTTTAGAACATCTAAAGGACATAAGAAATCTAAATTCCATTAGTCCGGTTGCTAAGCATTTCATGGATACTCATGATGGTTGTAGTGATA
The DNA here is from genome assembly GCF_019279795.1 of Protopterus annectens. Taxonomy (NCBI): domain Eukaryota; kingdom Metazoa; phylum Chordata; order Ceratodontiformes; family Protopteridae; genus Protopterus; species Protopterus annectens. The sequence continues at coordinate 167,253,252 of NC_056725.1, forward strand.
GTTTGAGATATTGTGTATTGGGGAAACCTTTTGTCTGCAAGGGAGATGATATAGTGGGTAAACTGCTAGAATTGGAAACAAGAATGATACTTAAATATAAAACACTGAAACCATTTGGTTTAAATCAGGAGCTGGGCTTATAAAATGTACACAGATTAAATTTTGCACACATATATTATTTATTATATATATTTTTATTTATTTATTTTGTTATAATTCAGTGGATGATACAAAAATAGTATAAGGACAGTAAATTACTTACATTTAGTAATATGAATTTAGCTGTAATAATATTTGTACATAATGAAATTTATTTTGTTATATATACATTTATTTTATGTCTTGGAATAGTTTTTTCCACATATATTTATTTATTTATTTATATATCTAATGAATTTTGTATGTGTTGAAGGGTTATATTATATAAGTATAATTGGTTCATAATATAATTGGTTTAAAATGTTTAAAATAAATTAAATAAGTAAATGCCACTTTTCTATATCTTATATACAGAGATCACTTTAAATTTTGATGAATTGAATTTAATTGTCAATTAATCAATTAGTTATGAAGTATAAAAGGAGTTCATTTTGAAACCTGTAATGTGATCCTTTGAAGGCGAATAGCCGAGGTACCAGATCGCTGATGGAATAAAGAACATTGGTGGAACTTGACTGTTGGTGTGTTTTTGGGCAGAATTGCTTGCTATCGTTTGTTTTGAATTCGTAGTATGGCTAAAAGCACGGCTGTTTCCCAAGAAAGGAATTTTAACTCTACTGAAGCTGCAGCTTCAAAAAGGGGGAGTGTGAGCTTTTCCAGTACAAATTTAAGGTCCCAGGCAGGGATGGTTGTTCACTTAGGGGGTCTTGCGCTGTTAGCCCCCCTCAAACTGTGATGAGTGCGTGAGAGAATAGAGGTGGGCTCAGTATTATGAGCTGAGATGGCAGAGCCATGAATCTCTCTGAAGTAGCTCTGCTAGGTAATCAAGCATTTGAAGTGAGGAGGGTACAGCTGTGTCCTTGAGACAAACAGCAATATATTTTCCACTTTTCAGCATAGGATTTTCTAGCACTAGGCCTTCTGGCCTCAAGAATGACATCCAGCACCTGGTTGCTGAGGGTTGTTGGAGTATTCAGGGGATAAGCCAGGCTGCAAGGTTTAGGGTTTGCAGATGTGGATGCAAAATCTGTTCCCCCGCTGAGACAGCAGGGAGAGTGTCTGATGAAGGTGCCAGGGTGGCACTGTTGTCAGACTGCATAAGAGTGGGTACCAGTCAATCCGTAGCAATAAGAATTGCCCTTGGGCTGTCCTGTCTGATCTTGAGTAGTACCTTTGAAAGGAGGGGCAGAGGGGGAAGGCATAAATTGAAAGGTTTTCCCATCTGAAGGAGAAGGCATCCACCTTCCAGTCCCTCCTGAGGGTTCCTGGTACAAAATTTGCTCAAATGGTGGTCCTCAGGGGAGGCAAAGAGGTCCACCTCCGGTGTCCCCCACCTCTGGATTAGAAGGCTGAAAGTGTTGGTCTCCAATTTCCACTCGTGTGGGTCCAGATTTCTGCTCAAGTAGTCTGCCAGTGACTTGTCTGCCTGGCAGGAAATGAGCTCGCAGATGCACTTGGTTGCTCAAGGCAGTGTTTCACAGGGTCATGGCTAACCTGCAGAGTGGGCAAGAATGGGTTCCCCCCTTCTTGTTTATGTACCACATAACTGTGGTGTCTTTTTATCAGCAGCAGTCCTGGAAGGATCAAGGTATTTTAAGGCTGTCAGAGCATGCTGTACAGCTAACATCTCTTTTTGATTGATGAGCAGGAGGAATGTGTCCTGGGCTCCACTTTCCATGAATGCATTTGCCTGCCATGTGAACCCCCCATGCATAGTCTGATGCGTCTGTAGTCAGGATTTGGGCGGCGAGAGGTTGATTGAAAGGCAGTCCCTTGTTGTGGTTGCATGCTTCTGCCCACCAAAGAACTCTGCCCTTAGACAAGGAATGATCGGAATGACCGTTTCCAGGTCCTGAGAACGTTGGCACCAAAGACTTAAGTACCAGTGAAGCTTCCTCATATGCAGTCTTGCATATGGAATTAGAAGAATGCATGAGGCCATGAATACTAGGGCTTGCAGTATTTTCCTTGCAGATAGCTGGGTTTTGGTGGCCATGTGTCTGAAGTAGTTCAAACAGATCTGTTTTTCTGGAGTGAGAAAGGCCATCTGGGAAGTTGTGTTCAAGCTTGCTCCCAGGAATACAATTTTTTGACTAGGCACCGGTTGTGATTTCTTTTCGTTGATGTAGTAACCCAATGAAGATAGGAGTCTTTTTACAAATGTTGAAGCAGTAATTCCTGACTGTCCACCTGAATCAGGCAATCGTCCCAGTACGGGAAAATTTGGATATTTCTTTGCCTCCAGTATGCAATGGCTGGAGCCAGGCACTTTGTGAAAACTCTGGGTGCAGTAGATAAGCTAAAGGGAAGTGCAGAGAACTGATGGTGCACAGAGCCTGCCCTGAAGCAGAGACCTCCTGCAAGACTCCCTTATGGGGATGTGCAGATAGGCTTCTTTTAAGTTTAGGGTGACTAGCCAGGCACCCTTGACTAGCATAGGGAGAAGCTCTTACAGGGTTAGCATTTTGAATTTTGGTGCCACCAGAAAGGTGTTGAGAATTGATAGACCCAGGACTGGGTGCCAAGAGACTCTTTTCCGGGCATCAGGAATAGTCTGAAGTAGAAATCCTGTCCTCTATTCTACTGGAACAGGTTGGATGGCCCGATGCTGCGCAGGGAATGTACTTGCTTTTTCAGCCTCTGCCCAATGGTTTGGAGGAAGTTCTGGAAACCCATTTAGGGTTGGCAGGGAATGGAAGTAGAATCTGTACCCTTAGGATACAATGTTTAGAACCCATTGGTCCTGAGTAACGGACATCCAGTTTTTGGCATGAAGGGCTAGTTTTTCTCCTAGGGGTGCAAGTAGATGGGACGGGCTGGGAAGGATAACTGACAAGTCATTGTGAACTTTTACCATAAGGGTGTCACTCCCAGTTTGAGGTGGGAGCACTCCATTGTTTAGATCTCTGCATATGTTGAGACTGCAGTCTTGGTGGTCTGGTTCCCCTGGGTTTGGACTGAGAAGGCCTGGAAGGGGCTGGAAAGGACCGATTTTTTGTAAGCCAATGCCTACTGAATCTAGGTGGCTGCACTTATAAGAATTCTTTAACAGTTTGCATAAATTTATTTTTTTCTTCCATCTTAAGAACCTCTTCTGCTTTGGTGCCAAACAGTCCTGATTTAAAGGAGCATTTAGTAATTTTGATTTGACATGGTCTGGCAAGGTTTGTTCCTTCAGCCAAGCATGCCTTCTCAGTACAGATCCAGTGACTGCAGCCTTGCAAGACACTTCTAGGGCATCAAAGCCACACTGCAAAGTATGCTTACTAACGTGGTTTGCAGAATGCATTAACTCTTGTAAATCTTTATTTTCTGCAATATCTGGAATCAACACCATTTTTTGTTTAATTTGTTCCATATTATGTTGCTGGTACTTCAACATATGAAACTGGCAATTCAAGGCTCTGATGGCAAGAGTTGCAGAGGTACATACCCTTCTTACCCCACCTCTCTACATCTCTGGAATCCCTGTCTGAAGGAGTAGGGTTTTTGGCTGTAGTAGCCTTAATATCTTTAAGTCCCTGGAAAATGGTCTCTGGATCCGCAGTAGGATTGTTAGAGAGAAATTTGTGAGAATCAGGTACTCTAGTACCAGTCAGGTTTTCTAGGGGCCGGTGGTAGAGTAAGACTTGATTCCATAAAGACATCAACATCCAGGGCAGGGGGTATAGCTAGGGGCCTGTGCTGAGGCAACTCTAAAAATTCTCAGAGTCTCTTTTTGGGCGGAGGATAATCCTGGCATTCCCAGCAGAAATGCTCTCAAAGTATGCAAGGTTTCACCAAAAGAAAAATCCTCTGGAGGGGAGGCAGAGGGAATGTATTCCTCTGCATCTGAATCCTCAAATGTAGATAAGGGTATGGTCCTGGTAATCACAAGGGTCAGAGTCGTCGGACTCCCCGGTCTGTAGAATCAGAAAGAAACTCAACTCTTGGTCTCTTAGCAGGGAAGGCTAGCTTCCCCTAATTAGGGTGATAAGGTCTTCAGCCATTCTAAGCATGTGTTTTTGAGGCATGGGAGCTTGAGCATGTGCTTTGGTCGGTTTTCTAAGTGTAGTATGTACTCTGGGCCTGAGAAACTCTGTAGTTTTAGCTAAAAAATGAAGTTGCCGGTTTAATGCGAATATCAGTAGGTCGGAATACACCCTCAGAACCTGGTGCCTGCACAGTGGCTCCAGACCCATCCAAGGTACAGACATCTGCAGGTTCCATAGTTGAAACATCTCGCGGCATTCTGAACTCTGAATGGGTCTCAGTAGAGGCCTGCAAATCTGAAGTAGCGGGTATCAGGGGCTGCAAAAGTGCCTCACTGAGTACCAGCGGACTGGCAACTAGCTTAACGGAAGCGTCATCGGCAGTTTTGGACCTATGCAGTCTGTCTTCATCCTTATGTTTTTCAGAAGATCAGTAGTCGGATGGCTTAACGAAGCCATAGTACTGAGATAGAGCACGAAAGTAATTAGCTGCAAAAATAGCCAAACGACAAATAGTTCGGAGGTTGAACAAGGCACAAAACTGACAGCGAGGGACATCGTGGTCTGGGCCTAAACAGGGGATGCAGTATGAATGAAAATCTCTGAGGTATTTGCTTTCCACAGGTACGACAATTGTTAACTTTTACTGACATCGGTTGGAGCAAGAAAAAAGATCCCCAACAGGGCACTTACCTTTTTTGAAGACTTCGGGTCTAAAACGAAAATTTCAGGAGTCGGCCGAATGGAATCCTCTGCATCAGAATCCTCAGAAGTAGAGAGGGGTTGCATGTCTTCACATTCAGAGTCATCCGACTCTTGTTCAGACAAAAAGTACAGTTTTGTACCTACCATAAATGTAGATGTTCGAGGATCCACATTGCTGCAGTCCTAACTATTGGGTAGTCCGCTGTCCAGTCGGCCCGAATACCAAAGTATATGGCTGACGTCGGTCAGGGCGCATTAGACTGACGTCAGTACGTCAGGGTACTAATGCGCATGACCGACGTCATATCCTCAGTCTTTTCTTGCCCCAGATGTCAGAAGACCCTAAAAAGACAAGGCCCAATATACCTGCACCAAAAATATGTACAATATATACAAAATTATCAGCATATAACCTCACCTACACAACCACCCCTAAACACAGAGGGAAGGAGGGAGGTATTGGACTGCAGCAATGTGGATCCTCGAACATCTACATTTATGGTAGGTACAAAACTGTACTATGTTCTTCATTCCACATTGCTGCAGTCCTAACTATTGGGTAGAATCCCAAAGCAGAGGTAAGGGAGGCTGGCAAATCATAAAGAAGCAGGAGCTGACAACATGCCTTGCAAAATAGCTGTGGCAAAACCAGCCCTAGACTTAGAGTAGAGAGGAAGGTGATAATGCTTAGAGAAAGTATGCACTGAACTCCAAGTAGCTGCCTCCAAAATATCCTTAGTTGCCACCCCTTAGAAATGCTGTTGAAGTGGCAGTAGCCCTAGTGGAATGAGGCCTAATCCCAGCTGGAATCTCCTTGCCATGATGGGAACAACAAAATGCAATGCAAAACCCAATCCACCTAGAAATAGTTTGTTTTGACACAGGCTTGCCCTGAACTCAAAGCAAAAGAAACAAACTGCTGAGACTGCCTAAAATCCTTAGTCCTGCTTAAATAATAACGCAATTGCCTGTGTACATCTAAAGTGTGCAAAATCGTTTCCCCTTTATTTTGGGGTCTGCATAAAAGTAGGCAAATGAATAGTTTGGTTTAAAGCCACACTAGAAACCACCTTAGGCATAAAGGAAGGATTAGTACGTAATGATACCCTATCCTTATGGGAAAATCAAAAGGGCTCTACTGCCATAAGGGCCTGCAACTCAGACACCCTTCTTGCAGAAGTAATAGCCAACAGAAAAGCAGTCTTCCATGACAAGTATTTCAATTCAGCAGTAGCCGCAGGCTCAAAAGGTTGTAGAGTAAGTTTTTCCAACACAAAATTGAGATCCCAAGCAGGAGTAGGAGCTCTCATTGGGGTCTTATATTCTTTGCCCTCTAAGAAACTGCTTGAACAAAGGATGCGAAAACAATGGTGGGTCACAATCATAGTGAGCTGAAATTGCTGCAGCATGAATCTTAATGGAAGAGAAGGACAAACCTTTGTCCAATAACTCAGTAAGATATTGAAGAGCCACACTCAAATTAGGCTCAGAAATCTCCAAATTCTTTGCTGTACTCCAAAATAAAAATCTCTTCCATTTTTCTGCGTACACTTTCCTTGTACTAGGTCTTCTAGCTTCCATAATCACATTTAAAACTTGAGGAAGTTGAGACCTGCTGTGTTTCAACACAGAATATGCCAGGCTGTTAGATGAAGAGTGAAGCTTGACATTGAGCAGATGACCGTCCTTCTGAGATAACAGATGTGGAATCAAAGGTAAAGGCCATGGAGGCTTCCTTACCAGACTCCTTAGTAGTGGGTACCAGTGTTGCAGAGGCCAATCTGGAGCTATTAAAATCATCCTTGGCTTGTCTTGTCTGACCTTTAAGAGCACCTTTGGAAGAAGAGGCAGAGGTGGAAAGGCATACACATGAAGATTTTTCCAACTGAAAGACAGAGCATCCACTTTCCAAGCTGTGTGATGAAACCCCTTTGTGCAAAACTTTGGCAGCTGGTGGTTTAGTGGAGAAGCGAACAGATCTATGTCTGGAGTTCCCCATGACACTGTCAATTTCTGAAATACATGAAGATCCAGTTTCCACTCGTGGGGATCCATGATTTGTCTGCTTAACACATCTGCTAAGGAGTTCTGTGCTCCGGCAGAAACCTTGCCTGAAGAGTTAGTTGCAAGCTGAGCAGTCTCCCATAAAATCATTGCTTGCCTGCATAGAGGATAAGAATGTGTTCCCTCTTGTTTGTTGATGTACCACATGACAGTTGTGTTGTCTGTTAGAATCAACACCTGCCCTGGAAGTAGTAACTCCTTGAAAGCCATTAATGCAAACTGGACTGCTAACATCTCCTTCATGTTGATATGTAGATGCTGTAGTCTGGCAGGCCGCTTGTCTTGTATCCACTTTCCATTTAGATGAGCTCCCCAAGCAATGTCCGAGGCATCTGTCGTTAAAATCTGACTCGCCTCTGGCCGGGTCACAGAGAGTCCCTTGTTTAGGTGACATTCCTGAGCCCACCACAAAAATTCTTTTTGAAGGCAAGGTATTATTTGAATGACAGTGTCCAAATCCTGGCAGTGCTGTGTCCATACATTTTTGAGATACCATTGCAGCTTCCTCATATGCAGTTTGGCATTGGGAAGCACCAGAATACAAGATGCCATGAACCCTAAAGCTTGAAGGACTGTCCGTGCAGTCAGCACGGACTGATGAGATAGTTGATGGAAGTAAAGGGATAGACTCTTTTGTTTGTCCGGGGTTAAAAAGGCCATCTGGGCTGCTGTATTCAGTCTCACACCCAGAAAGCACATGTCTTGAGAGGGTACTAGACTGGACTTTATTTCGTTCACAGAATACCCTAGGCATCTTAGCACTGCTATAACATATTCCAGATGCTGTAGAAGATCTTCCTTTTCTTGAGCCAGAATCAGGCAGTCGTCCAAGTAAGGATAGATTTGAATTCCTTTTAGCCTGAAGTAAGCTATCACTGGAGCCAGAACCTTTGTGAATACTCTGGCAGTAGATAAGCCAAAGGGCAATGCAGAGAACTGATAATGAGAATTTCCAGCTCGAAAACGCAGATACTTCCTGCAACTTAGTCTTATAGGCACATGAAGGTAAGCTTCCTTGAGATCTAAAGTTACCATCCAGTGATCTTTGCCCAGCAGAGGTAAAAGCTGTTGTAACGTCAACATCTTGAACTTGGGAATGTCCAGATAAGTGTTGAGGATAGATAAATCCAAAATTGGTCTCCACGTGTTCCCCTTCTTTGGTACTAGGAACAGGCGAGAATAAAATCCTAGGCCCCTTTCTGATACAGGGACTGGCTGAATGGCCCCTATTTGGAGTAACATTGAAATTTGCTTGTGAGCCTCTTTCCTTTGTGGAGGAGGAACGTCTGGCATGCCTTTGAAAGGGGGCAATGTATGGAAATAAAACCTGTAACCGTGGTGAATGATATCCAACACCCATCTGTCTTGAGTAATTAAATCCCAATTTTCTTTGAAAAGAGACAGTCTTCCTCCCAAAGGAGCTGCCAGACGAGAATCTACTGGCAGCTGAAAAGGCAGGTCATTGGGTTTGTTTACGAAAGGACTGACCCCTGCCCTCACCAGAAGTCTGAGCAGGAGAACTCCCTGTTCTAGGCCTAAAAGAACCTTGAGCTCTGCCCCTACCACGTCTAGACCTACCCCTAGACTGGGAATCATAAGCAGGATATGTCCATCCCTTAGTAGGCCAATTTCTACTAAACTTCGGTGGCTGCACCTGCAAAAAATCTTTAACAGTTTGCATAGATTTAGCTTTGTCCTCCATTTTCTTTAAAACTGCTTCCACAGGCGAACCAAACAACACATCAGACTGTAAAGGAGCATCCAAAATCCTTGTCTTAACATGCTCAGATAAATTCTGATCCCTCAACCAGGCATGCCTGCGAAGAACAGAACTAGTGGCAGCCACCCTCGAGGAGGCCTGTACAGCATCAAAACCACATTGCAAAGAATGCTTACCCACTTGTTCAGACACATGAACTAAATCCAGCAACTCTTTACACTCAATACCTTCCGCCAAAGCATCCACCTTAGATTTCAATTGTGAAAGGAGATAATTTTGATATTTTAGCATGTGAAACTGACAATTCAACGCCCTCATGGCTAAAGTGGAAGTATACACTTTCTTACCCCATCTATCCAAAGCCCTTGCCTCTTTATCAGTGGGAACAGGGTTTTTAACAACAGAGGCCTTAACACCTTTAGGTCCCTGAGAAACAGTTTCGGGTCGCCCTAGGACTCTTAAAAGATACTTATGAGCTTCAGGCACCCTATAGTACCTATCAGGTTTAACAGGAGCAGGAGGCAAAGAATCAGGGTTCAGGGAAGCCTCTGCAAAACATCTTCCACCACATTCAACACAGGAGGTATAGCTAAGGGCCTATGCTGGGGTAAAACAAGAATTCCCTAAGCCTTTTTCTGGAATCAGAGTAATCTTGGCCTTCCCATTGAAAGTGCTCCCTCATGGAATGCAGAGTCTCTGAAAATGAGAAATCCTCAGGAGGAGAAGCTGTAGGAGTGGAATCATCCACATCAGAATCAGAATAAGGAGGATACTCCTGCAAGTCTTCCGCAGAAGACTCAGAAGCCTCTGAACACTGTTCAAAACTCTCAAACTCAGGTTCCACCCTAGGCCTCTTATCAGGAGGGGGCATAGAACCTCTAATCATAGTAATCAAATCTTCTGCCATTTTAAGCATATGTTTCTTAGGCACAGAACCTGAAGTGCTAGGAGAAGCCCCCACTGAAGCTAAACTTGGCCTACCTCTCAAAGAAGTTTTGGAAACAGAAGGAGAGGCTCTAACTACCTTGGGAAGAGAGGGAAGAACAGTTACCTGAGAAGCACCCTCAGCCTGGCCTACCTCCTGAGAAGGCACATCCTGTAACAGTAAAGTCTCTGCCTGAGACTCCAAAGAAACTCCTGGCAAAACCTCTGGCTCCACTGAGCCTTCTAAAGAACCGACGTCAGGGACTGCCGGTTCATCAACCCTAGGCTTCGCTGTTTTGTCCTTGCGTTTTTGGCGAAGCGGGCGTCGGAGCATCCGACGGCATTTTATAATTACGCTTCCCAAACACTAACCTGGCACAGTCTAACCTTCTCTTAATAGTGCGTTTGTTAAATCTAGCACAAGAGCGGCATCCAACAACGCCGTGCTCAGGCCCTAAACAAGGTATACACAAGGTATGGTAATCCCTATGAGGTATCTGTTTCCCACAAGAAATACAGTTATTCACTTTTTCTGACATCCGGTTGAATACTGAGGCAAGAAAAAACAAAATGTTCCCAACGGGTACTTAGCCAACTTTGATTCGGTCTGAAACTCCGACTTCAGAAAATTTCAGAACGCCAACCTGCACTCGCAAAACTGCTTCTGCATCGGACCATGCGGCAAAAAAGACTGAGGATATGACGTCGGTCATGCGCATTAGTACCCTGACGTACTGACGTCAGTCTAATGCGCCCTGACCGACGTCAGCCATATACTTTGGTATTCGGGCCGACTGGACAGCGGACTACCCAATAGTTAGGACTGCAGCAATGTGGAATGAAGAACATCTACAGGGGACAGATCTCCCTTTCGGAGGGGGTAGCTTGGCTTCCCCTGATCAGCATAATCAGGTCTTCTGCCATTTTAAGCATTTGAGACTGAGGCAAGGAAGCAGGCACATGAAAGTGGGTCTGTTTCTTGGGTTTGGTTCAAACCCTGGGCCTTAGAAACTCTGTTTTTGACAGAATGGTAGTCGTGAAAGAAGACGTCGGTTGGTGTTGAGAATCGATAGTGCGAAGGACTTCCTTGGAAGTCTGTGCTTGCTCAGCGGCTCCAGACTCATCCAAGGTAGAGATGACCGCAGGATCCTTAGTCGCAGAAGACTTCTGCAGCATACTGGACTCCGAAAGGGTCTCTGTAGCAGCCTTCGAATCCAGAGAAGTGGGCATCATGGGCTGCGAAAGCACCTCACTGAGGACTGGAGAACTGATGACTAGCTTAACGGAAGTGTCGTCAGTAGGTTTAGATTTTTTTTACATTTTTTCGGGACATCTGCTGTCAGATGGCTTACCAAAGCCATATCGGAATTAGAGGACTAAGAGAAAATATCTGGCTACAATAAGGGCCTGATGACGGAAAAGTTCTGGCGTTGAACAAAACACAGAAGCGACAACGGAGGACGTCGTGGTCTGGGCCTAAACAAGTGAAGCAGTAAGAATGGAAGTCTCGGTGTGGTATTTGCTTTCCAAAGGTGAGACAATTAACTTTTTCTGACATCGGTTAGTGCAAGAAAAAAGGATCCCCAATGGGGTACTTAGATTTAGAAGACTTCAATTCGGTAGACGGAACTCGGGTAGCGGCCGATTGGCACTCGTGCGAACTGCTTCTGGCTCCACGGCAAGAAAGACTGATGTAATGGTGTTGGCTGCCTTAAAGTTATACTGACGACCTGACGTCAGTCCTGAAACGACAGCAACAGATGCAGAAATACCAAGTCTCTGGTATTCGGTCCAGCCGAGGGCTAACCTGGCAGGGATAACCTAAATGTGATAATTGCAACAGTGAAACATGAAGAACATCTCCCTGCCTTTGAGGCATCAGTGGTCCAACTGTTTGGTTCTCTGATGTCCCTGGGATAGGGGCCTGGGTGGTTTTCTGTTGTACCTGCGGGGCTTAACTTGCCGTCTGCTAGGTGCAGGAAAAGCCTACTGCTTAGAGGGAAAATTCCTGCTGAATCTAGGAGGTTGAACCTGAAAAATCTTTTACTGTTTGCACCGATTTTGCTCTTCCATCTTTTTAAGCACATCTTCTTTTTCTCCAAACAAGCGGTCTTTATCCAAGGGTGCATCAATTAATTTAGACTTGGGGTGCATCAATTAAATTAGACTTGACATGATCAGGGAGAGGTTGTTCCTTCAACCATGCATGTCTCCTAATGACAGATCCAGACACTGCTGCCCTGCCAGAGGCTTCTAGTGGGTCATATCCACACTAAGGAGCATTTTGCCACTTGACAAGTAGTGCAGTAAATCTGCTAACTCTTTAGAATTGGCAGTCAGAAAAGGCAGAAATATTTTGCTTTGATAGTTCCAAAGTGTGTTGCTGATATTTTAACATATGGAACTAACAGTTGAGTGCTCTGACAGTTAAGGTTACAGAGTTGTAAACTGTTTTACCCCATCAAGAGCTCTAGTCATCCTTGTCAGAAGTAAGATTCTTTGCAGAACTAGCCCTAGCTCCTTTAGGTCCTTGTGTAATGCAGTAGGATTTCTTTACAGGTATTTGTGAGAATTCTGAACTTTGCAATACCTGCCAGGTTTACTGGGAGCAGGTGGGAAGGCGTCAGGGGCTAAGCTGGATTCATGGAAAACATCAAAGATAGGGGGGATGGCCAGTGCATCTGTGCTGGGGCAGGTCTAGAAACACTTTGCCTTTTCTTAGGCTGAGGAAAGTCCTGAGATTCCCAATGGAAATGTTCCCTGAGGGTGTGAAGGGTTTCCCCAAAGGAAAGGCCTTCTGATGGAGAGGCAGAAGGAATGGATTCCTCTGCATCCTCATAAGCAGTCAGAGGTTGTTCCTCTTCAAAATCTAAATAATCAGATTCCTCAGAATCCTGCTCCGTCATTAGTTCAGGAGAAGGGTGTCTTTCCCTTTTAGAAGTTGTGGCACGAATGCCCCTGATAAGGGAGATAAGATCCTTCGCCTTCTTAAGCATTTGGCCTTGGGGTGGTGGAGCTGTGGCACGACTGCCCCTGATAAGGGAGATAAGATCCTTCGCCTTCTTAAGCATTTGGCCTTGGGGTGGTGGAGCTGGAGTAAGATGGTGGCTAGAGGTAGATTTTCTCAGAGTGGCCTGGCTTCTAGGCCCAAGAGTATCCATCGGTCTGAGAGAAACTGTAGTCGGATGAGAAGACGTCTGTTTTTGTCTAGAATAGGTAGTGTGAAAGGCCTCCTCGGAAGCTGGTGCCTGCGTAGTGGCTCTGGACCCAATCGAGGCAGAGACACAACCAAAGGCTTGGAACACTAACATGATTTCTGAGGCATACAGGACTCCGAAAAGGTCTCAGTAGAGGCCTGAGTAGATATTGTATCTGGCATTAGTGGCTGCGAAAGCGCCTCATTGAATTCCGGAGAACCGACTACCTGTTAAGTGGTAGAGTAGTCGAAAGGCTTAGCCTTGTGTGGTCTTGTCTTTATCCCTACATTTATTTCGGAATGTCTATGTATTGTTGGCTGACTGACGCCATTTGCGAAGACAGACGATGAAAATACCAGTCTACAATAAGAGCTGTATGACAAATGGTTCTCACATTAAAGAGGACACAGAACAGGCAACGGGGGATATCGTAGTCTGGGCCTAAACAAGTGACGCAGTATGAATGCAAGTCTGTGGAGGATCTGCTTTCCGCAGGTGAGACAATGGTTAACTTTTACGGACATCGGTTAGTGCAAGAAAAAAGGATCCCCAATGCGGTACTTGGCTTTAGACGTTTTCAGCTGTAATCAGAGCTCTGGTAGCGACCGGCACACTTGCGAATTGCTTCTGCTACGGGCTCCACAGCAAAAAAGACTGATGTAATGACATCAGCTGCCTTGGTTTATAGCACTTGACTACCTGATGTCAGTCTACAAGTGACAGCAGCTAATGCAGAAAGTACAGTTGTGTACACTTACCATAAATGTACATGCTAGAGTGTTATTCATTTGTTGCAGTCACCACACTTGGGTTATCTGCCTGCAGGTAGCCCTCAGTCGGCCCGATTACCAGTGTCTTGGGATTTCTGCATTGGATGCTGTCGCCTCTTCCACGATGTCAGGGATATAAAAACATGCAGCAGACGCCATTACATCAGTTTTTCTTGCCCCAGATGTCAGGAATCCCCAAAATAGGAAGCTATTACATGATGTGGAACACCTCCAGTAAAAAGTAAATACCACTGCCATAAAAGATGTCCATAAAGAGGACATGTAGAAAGGATAGAGAAAGCCAGGGGGCTGGAGGGAGGGAAACCAGGACTGCAACAGTGAACACACTTGAGCATCTACATTTATGGTAAGTGTACACACTGTACTATGTTCTTCGTGTTTCACTGTTGCAGTCATCACACTCTGGTTGATTCCCAAACTTGAGGAAGGGTGGAGGCAATCAAGAAGAGTTAGGGCTGGCTAGCAGGCCTTGTAAAATTGCTGCAGCAAATCCAGCTCTGGTTTTAGAAAAACAAGTAAGTGGTAATGCTTGGTGAAGGTGTGTACAGAACTCCAGGTTGCAGCTTCTAGAATGTCCATGGTAGGGACTCCCCTGAGAAATGCTGTTGAAGTAGCTCTAGTGGAATGAGTTCTGACCCTGAGGGGTAGGTTTTCCATGGTGCTTGTAGCAGAAATGGATTCAGTGTGCTATCCACTTGGAAATGGCCTTACCCTCTGCCCCTGTAGCAAAGCTGACTAGTAGCTGGTCAGATTTTCTGGACAGCTTAGTCCTGCCAAGGTAGAACCTGAGCTGTCTGTGCACGTCCAAGGAGTGCAGGATCTTTTCTCCTTTACTCGCAGGATCAGGGAAAAAGGTTGGCAAATGGATGGATTGGTTTTAAAGCCACGCTGGATACCATCTTGGGCATAAAGGATGGGTTAGTCCCGAGGGAAACCCTGTCAGCATGGAAAATAACGAAGGGCTCCACTGCCATTGGTGCCTGTAACTCGCACTCTTCTTGCTGAAGTAATAGCTAGAAGTAAGGCAATTTTCCAAGAGAGAAATTTTAACTCTGCTGAAGCAGCAGGTTCAAAAGGGGGAAGTGTGAGCTTCTCTTAGGGGGCCTTAAATTGTTAGCTCCTCTCAGGAACTGTCTGATGAGAGGGTGAGAAAAACAGGTGGCTCAGTATTATGAGCTGACATGGCAGAGGCATGAATCTTAATGGATGAGAAGGATAGGCCTCAGTGGAGCAGCTCAAGGATTTAAGGTAAGGTGGGCACAGCTGTGTCCTTCCTTTGAGAGAGACTCCAAGAACAATATCTTTTCCACTTTTCAGCATAGGATTTCCTAGTACTAGGCTTTCTGGCCTCAAGGATGAGGTCCAGCACCTGTTTGCTGAAGGATGCTGGTGGTGTATTTAGGGGATAAGCTAGGCTGCAAGGTTTTGGGTTTGCAGCTTTGGATGCAAAATCTGTCCCTCCTGGGAAGGTGTCTGATGCCAGGGTGGCACTGCTGTCAGACTGCGCAGGAGTGGGTACCAGTGCTGGCGTGGCCAGTCCAGTGCAAGGATTGCCCTTGGCCTGTCCTATTTGATCTTGAGTAGTACTTTTGAGAGGAGGAGCAGAGGAGGAAAGGCATAAAATGAGAGGTTTTCCCATGTAACTGATATGGCATCCACCTTCCAGGCTCTGCTGTGAGGGTTCCTGGTGCCAAATTTGCTCAATTGGTGGTTTTGGGGGGAGGCAAAAAGGTCCACCTCTGGGTTAGAAGTTTGAATGAGGTGGATTCCAGCTTCCACTCGTGAGGGTACAATAGATTTCTGCTCAAGTCGTATGCCAGTGAATTTTGCTTGCCTGGCAGAAATTGAGCTTGTAGGTGCATTTGGTTGCTCAAGGCTGTATTCCACAGGGCCAATGCTAATCTGCAGAGTGGGTAAAAATGAGGTCCCCCTGCTTATGTACCACATAACTGTGGTGTTGTCTGTCTTTATCAGGTGCTGTCCCGGAACGATAAGGTAAATGAAGGCTGTCAGAGCATTCTGTACAGCTTGATACGCAGAGGAATTTGTTCTGGGCTCTATTTGCGTTGAATGCATTGCCTGCCATGCGAGTCCCCCAATGCATAGTCCGATGAGTCTGTTGTCAGGGTTTGGGCGGTGAGGGATTGAGTGAAAGGACGTCCCTTGTTGTGGTTCCATGTCTCTGCCCACCAAAGGAACTCTGCCCTTAGACAAGGTATGATGGGAATCGCTGTTTCCAGGTCCTGAGAATGTTGACACCAGAGACTTTTTAAGTACCACTGAAGTTTCCTCATATGCAGTCTCGCATATGGAATTAGCAGAATGCATGAGGCCATGAACCCTAGGGCTTGCAGTATTTGCCTTGCAGATACCTAGGTTTTGTTGGCCATTAGTTTGAAATAGTCTGTCAAATGGACCTGCTTTTCTGGAATGAGGAATGCCATCTGGGAATTTGTGTTCAAGCTTGCATCCCAGGAATACAATCTGTTGGCTGGGCACCAGTTGTGATTTCTTTTCGTTGATGGTGTATCCCAGGGAAGTTATAAGTCGTTTTACAAATGCCAGGCGTTGAAGTAGCAATTCTGGACTGTCCGCCTGAATCAGGCAATTGTCCAAGTATGGGTAAATTTGAATATTTCTCTGCCTGCAGTAAACAATGGCTGGAGCCAGGCATTTTGTGAATACTCTAGGGGCAGTAGATAAGCCAAAGGGAAGTGCAGAGAAAGTACAGTTGTGTACACTTACCATAAATGTAGATGTTCGTGTATTCACTGTTGCAGTCATAACATTTGGGTTGTCTGCTTGCAGGAGCCCTCAGTCAGCCTGATTAACAAAGTCTTGGGTCCTGCATCGGTTGCTGTCATCTTCCATGATGTCAGGTAGTCAGGGGTATAAAGCATGCAGCTGACGCCATTACATCAGTCTTTCTTGCCCTACTATATCTATCTATATATATATATATATGTATATATGTATGTATATATATATATATATATATATATATATATATATATGTATATATGTATATATATATATGTGTATATATATATATATATATATATATATATATATATATATATATATATGTATGTATATATATGTATATATGTGTATGTATATATATATATATCTATATATATATATATATATATATATATATATATATATATATATATATATATATGTGTATATATATATATATATATATATATATATATATATATATATATATATACACACACACACACACACACATGGTTGCACCTCCAACAAAAAAGCAAATGCACCAAAAAGCTTTAAACACAGTAAGCAAGAATAGAGGTATAGCCAATAGAAGTCAGGGGGTGGGAGGGTAACTAGGAATGCAACAGTGAATACATTCGAACAATAACATTTATGGCAAGTGTACACAACTGTACTATGTTCTTCGTGTTTCACTGTTGCAGTCAGCGCATTTGGGTAGATTCCCAAAGCTAAGGATGGGAGGAGGAAATCGGACAGCATTAGGACCAGCTATAAGGCCCTGCAACACTGCAGTGGCAAAGCCAGCTCTGGATTTAGAGACAATAATGCTTGGTGAAAGTATGTACAGAACTCCAGATAGCAGCTTCTAGGATGTCCCTGGTAGGGACACCTCTGAAAAAGGCTGTAGAGGTAGATGCAGCCCTGGTTGAATGTGATCTAATCCAGTGTGGGGTAGGATTTCCATGGTGCTTATAGCAGAAATGAATGCAACGGCCTATCCATTTAGAAATGGTTTGCTTTGAAATGGCCTTCCCCTCAGCCCCTGCAGCAAATGCAACCAGCAGTTCAGATTTCCTGAGAGGTTTAGTCCTGTCCAAATAAAATCCAAGTTGCCTGTGCACATCTAAGGAGTGCAGTATTCGCTCCCCTTTATTCTGTGGATTAGAAAAGGTTGGCAAATGAATGGACTGATTAAGGGCCACACTGGATACCACCTTGGGCATAAAGGAGGGATTGGTCCTGAGGGACACCCTATTCACATGAAAAATGACAAAAGGCTCCACTGCCATGAGGGCCTGTAATTCAGACACCCTTCTTGCTGAAGTGATGACTAAAAGGAATGCTGTTTTCCAAGAAAGGAATTTCAACTCTGCATTTGCAGCTGGCTCAAAAGGTGGTAGAGTGAGTTTTTCCAATACAAAGTTAAGGTCCCCAGCTGGAGTAGGGGCTCTCCTGGGAGGTCTTAAGTTCTTGGCCCCTCTGAGGAACTGCTTCAGCAGTGGATGAGAGAAGAGGGGTTCTGTGTTGTAATGAGGTGAAATGGCTGAGGCATGAATTTTGGAGGAAAAGGAAAGGACCTTGGTGCAGCATCTCAGTTAGGTATTGAAAAGACAGAGAAATTGGGCGCTGATGTGCCCATCCCGAGCTTGGTTCCAGGAACAGAATCTTTTCCATTTTTCAGCATAGGATTTTCTAGTACTAGGCCTTCTTGCCTCCAGAATGACATCAACACTTGCTTAATGAGGGATGGTAATGGAGAGATTAGGTAATTAGCCAGGATGCCAGGTTCAGGGTTTGAAGCTGTGGGTGCAGAATCTGGCCCTCCTGCTGGGACAGCAGGACAGGGGTTTGAGGCAGGTGCCATGGTGCCAGCAGTGACACTGCGCAAAAGGGGGTACCCAGTGTTGGCGTGGCTGGTGCAATCAGTATCATCCTTGGTTTGTCCTGTTCGATTAGTAGTACCTTGGAGAGAAGCAGAGGGTGAAGGCATAAACAAAGATTTTTGCAGGTGAAGGACATGGCATCCACTTTCCAAGCTTGTTTGTGGGGAG
This sequence comes from Protopterus annectens, assembly GCF_019279795.1. Taxonomy (NCBI): domain Eukaryota; kingdom Metazoa; phylum Chordata; order Ceratodontiformes; family Protopteridae; genus Protopterus; species Protopterus annectens. The sequence continues at coordinate 167,271,579 of NC_056725.1, forward strand.
TCCTTGTGCAGAATTTTTCCAAACTGATAGCTCTGGGGGGAGGCAAACAGGTCGATATCTGTGCTCCCCCATTTGTTTCTCAACAAGTTGAATATCTTTGGTTCCAGTTTCCACTCGTGTGGGTCTATGAGATTTCTGCTTAGGTCGTCTGCCAGTGTGTTTAGCTTTCCTGGCAGGAATTGTGCCAGTAGGTTCACTTGGTAGCTCAAGGCGGTGTTCCACATAGCCATGGCTAGTCTGCAGAAAGGATACGAGTGGGTTCCCCCCTGCTTATGTACCACATAAGAGTGGTGTTGTCAGTCTTTACCATTAATTGCCCTAGAAGGATGTGGTCCTTGAAGGCTGTCGGAGCATTCTGTACAGTTAACATTTCTTTCTGACTGATGTGCAGGTGCATTTGACTTGGGTTCCATTTGCCCTGCATGTACTTCCCTACCAAGTGAGCCCCCCATGCATAGTCTGATGCATCTGTTAGCGTTTGGGCGGCAGGGGGTAGAGTGAATGGCAGTCGCTTGTTTTGGTGACAGGTGTCTGCCCACCAAATGATCTATCTGTAGACAAGGAATGATGGGAATCATTGCTTCTAGATCCTGAGAATGTTGACACCATAGGCTTTCGATACCATTATAGTTTCCTCATATGCAATCTGGCATATGGAATTAGTAGAATGCAGGAGGTCATGAACCTCAAGGCTTGCAGTATTTTCCTTCAGATAGCTGGGTCTTTGTGGCCAGTAGTTTGAAGGAGCCTGTCAAATGAACGTGTTTTTCTGGCATGAGAAAAGCCATCTGGGAAGTTGTGTTCAAGCTTGCTCCCAGGAATACAATGTGTTGGCAGGGTACAAGATGTGATTTATTTGCGTTTATGGTGTACTCCAGAGAAGTTAGCAATTTCTGTACAAACGCCAGATGATTCAATAGTACGTCCTGGTTTTCTGCCTGAATTAGACAATCGTCCAGATATGGATATATTTGGATATTTCTTTGCCTGCAAAATACAATGACTGGAGCTAGGCACTTTGTGAATACCCTGGGCACAGTAGATAAGCCAAAGGGCAGTGCAGAGAAATGATAGTGCATCTAGCCTGCTTTGAAGCGTAGGTATCTTCTTAAGGATTCCCTTATTGGGATGTGCAGGTAAGCTTCCTTTAAATCCAGTTTTGCCAACCAGGCATCTTTGCCTAGCATAGGAAGCAGCTGGTGAAGTTAGCATCTTGAATTTTGGAATCACCAAAAATGTATTTAGGATACAGAGGTCCATTATAGGACGCCAGGAGTGGTCTTCTGGGCACCAAGAAAAATCTTGAGTAGAAACCTTGTCCCCGTTCCTCTTCTGGAATAGGCTGAATAGCCCTGATGCTTCAGAGAGCGAGATGTTGCTTTTGAGCCTCTGCCCACTGACTTGGGGGTAGGTCTGGCCAACCATTTGGGGTTGGTAAGGAGTGAAAGTGGAATCTGTATCCTTGGTGGAAACTATATTTAAAACCCATTTGTCTGGGTAATGAGTTCCCAATTTACTGCCTGCTGGGCAATCTTTCCCCCTAAGGGAACAGTCAGTTGTGCAGGGCTTGGAAGATTTAAAGTTAAGTCACTGAGACAGTTTACCATAGGGTGGGGGAAGTCTTACCACTCCCTGCTTTGGAAGTGAGAGCCCCCCACTGCTTAGCCCTGTGAGTACCTTGGGACTGAAGCCTGAGTGTTCTGCTGGTTCTGGGTTTGGACCGAGAAGGCCTGGAAGAGGCAGGAAAGGACCAATTTTTAGAGGGCCAATGCCTACTAAATCTGGGAGGCTGTACTTGCAGGAAATCTAACAGTTTGCATAAATTTAGCTTTTTCCTCCATCTTTTTAAGTACTACTACTGCTTTATTGCCAAACAGGTGGTCTTGGTTTAAGGCAGCATCCAGCAATTTAGCTTTAACATGATCTGGCAAAGATTGCTCCTTAAAGCCAAGCAAGCCTTCTAAGTATAGACCCAGTGACAGCAGCCTTGCAAGACGCCTCTAGAGAATCAAAACCACATTGCAAAGTATGTTTTCCAACTTGTTCAGTAGAATGCATTAAATCCTGTAAATCTTTATTTTCAGCAGTCAGGAATCATCATTTTCTGTTTAAGCAATCCAATAACATGCTGCTACTAACATATGAAACTGACAGTTTAAGGCCCTAATGGCCAATGTTGCAGAAATGTATACCTTCTTACCCCATCTATCCAGCACCCTGGAATCTCTATCAGAGGGGGTAGGATTTTTGGCAGTAGTAGCCTTAATGCCCTTGGGTCCCTGTGAAATGATCTCAGGATCTGCAGTAGGATTTTTAAAAAGGAACTTGAGAGAGTCAGGAACCCTGTAATATCTATCAGGTTTTCTGGGAGCAGCATGTAGAGGGTCAGAGGCCAAGCTAGATTCCGAAAAGGCATCAACAATGTTCAGTACAGGGGGGATAGCTAAAGGCCTGTGTTGGGGCAGCAGTAAGAAATCCCTAAGCCTCTTTTTAGAGTCAGAGTAATACGGGCTTTCCCAGCAAAAATGCTCCCCAAGAGTATGCAAGGTTTCACCAAAAGAGAAATCCTTTGAAGAGGAAGCAAAGGGAATAGAGTCCTCTGCATCAGAATCCTCAGAGGTAGATAAGGGTAAATCCTGGTCATTAGAGGAAACCAATTTCAGAATCCTAATCAGAAGAATCATAAGCAAACTCATTCCTAGGTCTCAGAGGGGGAAAGGTTGGCTTACTCTGATTAAAGTAATAAGGTCTTCAGCCACTCTTATTTGTTTTTTAGGCATAGAGACCTGACCATGCGGTTTGGGCTTCGGTTTTCTAGGCATGGATCGAGTTTTAGGCCTTGAAGAAGCTGGCGTTGGTTTAATATGCAAGTCAGTAGGCCTGAACACACCCTCAGAAGCTGGTGCCTGCACAGTGGCTCTGGATCCATCCAAGGTAGAGACATCCGCAGGTTCCACAATTGAAGCATCTCGCGGCATACCGGACTCCAAATAGGTCTCAGTAGAGGCCTGCGAATCTGAAGTAGCAGGTATCAGGGGCTGCGAAAGCGGCTCACCGAGTACCGGCGAACTGGAGAAGCGTTGTCGGCAGCTTTGGACCTATGCAGTCTGTCTTTATATTTGCGTTTTTGGTAGTCTGGTAGCTTACCGAAGCCATTTCTGGATAATTGAACAGAGTACCAAAATATTTAGAAGCGTAAATATACCGGCGACAAATACTTCATTGCTTAAATATGGCACAAAACCGACAGAGGTATGTTGTGGTTAGGGCCTAGGCGAGGAATACAGTACGAATGAAAATCTTTGTGAGGTATTTGCTTTCCACAAGAAATACAATTATTGACTTACTGACATCAGTTTAGAGCAAGAAAAAGTTTCCTCAATGGGGTACTTCGCTTTAGTTAAAGACTTTGGTTCTGAAACTCAAAAACGAAAACTTCAGGAGTCTGCAGACAGGCACTTGGAACTGCTTCTACTTCGGGCACTGCACGGCAAGAAAGACTAATGTAATGGTGTCAGCATGCTTTATACCCCCCGACTACCTGACATCATAGAAGATGAGACAGCAACCGACGCAGGACCCAATAGTTTGATTCAGGCTGACGGAGGGCTACTGCAAGCAGATAACCCAAATGTGATGACTGCAACAGTGGAACATGAACATCTAAACTGTGATCCAGACACAGAAAACCCTTAAAACATCTGAAATCTGGAGCTACAGATATGCAATACTTGTCTTTTAAATCTTATGTCACAAGAAAACTCAAATGGAATAAAAAGGTAACATGCTGAACTTGGGCACCATCAAAAACTGATTTAGAAAGGAAAAATCCAGAACTGGTATTCTGGAGTCTTCTTTCTTTTGCACTAGAAACATTCTTGAATAAAAGCTTTCTATCTAGGAAGAAAGAGTTTCTCTTATACACTGAGACAGCAGATGCTTAATAAAAGCAGGGAAAACTGGAGTTTCATCTGTCAGATATGGGGGGGGGGGAGAGATACCTTGGAAAGGAGGGAGAGATTTCTGTTATCTGTAACCATGATGAATCATTTCCAAAATGAATTTGCCTGAAACTGTTTCCAGAGAGAAAGAGGCTCATTTTCTGGAAGGATTAAAAATTTGCCAGCGTGGGAAATGGGGTGGGAGTCTCAGAGTAATTCAGATATGTTAGACCATCCTTTACTCTGAGGGGGGGGGGGGGTCCTTTCTTCTTGGAACCTCCCTGCATGAAGTCTGCTTAGCAGCTTGCTGTGTCTGCTTACCTTGCTTTTTGTAAAAAAAAAATATTGTAAAGGTAGCATTAAATCCACTGACAAACTGATGAAGGTTGGCATAATGGTTAAGGTGTTTACCTTACAAACAAAAGGTGCAGGGTTTGATTCTCACATGGGGTAATTGGCTAGGCTTAAAGTGGTCCACAAGACCAGTTATAGCCTAGTACTAATCTATGAACCTATGAATCAGCTTGCCTCTCATCACATGCTTTAAGTATCTCTGTAGCATATGGTCTAACTACCACCTCTCTGTCTAAGGGAGAATTCAAAATATCAGCTTTAACTTCCTTGGGAAGATTTCCAGTATGCAACCAAGCAAACTTCCTCATGACAGACCCAGTAGCAGCAGCAGCCTTGAAGTTGATTCATCTAAATTATAAGCACATTTTCAACAGTATGTAACCACTTGAGACAGAAGTGAATGTTACACACACTTTCCTCAAAAGAGGGAAGAGATGTCTTATTAACATGAGGAACATTATGGCAAGCATAAATTTTATATGAACTCAACAGTTCTAAACATGTTTCAGGGGAATAACACCCACTTCACCCCAAATCAAAAGCCTTTCCATCCATGTTGGAAGGGGAGGGATGGGCATTAATTAGATGGGTTGTCAGCTGCAGGGTTTAGCAAAGAAATCATTGCAGAGTCTGACCTTGGGTTGGAATATAAAAACTTTGGAGAAACATTATGCAGGCTGGCTGTCAGGCAAGTTATGAACAGACACTCCAGTGCTGAAACAGCAGCAGAACTGGAGTAAGCTCAGGAAATTCTAATCAAGATAAATCACAGTATTTCCTCAGAAACGGTGGAATGTCACTGTTTTCCAAACAACTTTCTTCTGAAACAGTTTGGGACTGAAACCACAATTTCCCTTGCATCAGAAACCTACAGAGAGAGAGAGAGAGAGAGAAAGAAGCTGCCCCTTCACACACATTGTGCTTTAAAATCTTTGAACTTCTTCAGCAAAATGAATAGCCCTTTATTCCCTTGCCAAAAACAGAACTGGGTAGGTCAACAGCATAAACTAAACCATGAGCTAAACCCAATAACTCACTTCTGTCCAAAGTAACTTTCTTCTTTTTGTCAGGAAATTGTCTGAAGCAGCCACTTTTGCCAGCAAAGTACACTAGGGAGAGGCATTTCAGTCCAGCTGCACAGAAGAGCACTCCCTGCTCCTTTGCTCAAGACCAACCAGAGTGGTTCACCCCGGCCTACCAGGGTCACTCCAGCAACCGCACAGGACGTGTCTAACCCCTGGTTCATGGCAGCTCAAGGGATTACACCACCGGGAGATGAGGAAAAACATGGCCTGAGGAACCAAAAATCAACCAGGTAAGGCAAACCAGTAGCCTGCTGTAGGGGGGCAAAGGCAGTTTGGAAATGTTATTTTTGTCTAAAAGAAAGTTAAGAACCAGCAGGTGTTCCATGGTTAAACCAAAACTATTTCTGACGCCTGAGTAAGACTGTTAGCAATAATAAATAAAATGGGTATTACGTTTTTCCCTCCAGCCAAAAAACAAAGGGAACACACTAAAACATGTTAAATTCCTTTTGGCAGCCGGAGTGTTTACCTGCAAAAATAAACCAACTAGTCACAGCAACGGTTGACCTCCCTCCACATACCATTATTTTGCTACCCATTGCACTTGGTCTTTACAAGATTGTGTGAACTTTGTTCTTTTACAGTGCATGTGTGTAACTAAGGCTCTGGCTGAAAATGAACCTTTGAGTACATATGTTTATCAGCAAACACAGAATAAATACAAATTTTCAAATCAGAGATTTTCCATCTATATTTTATAACACCAGGACTAAACTTTCTATACTTAGCTGTACTCCGCTTACACAGAAAGCAGATGTCTGACAGACATAAGGTACGATACTGTACTTGCATAAGGACATAGCAACTGTGATCCATCTGCTGCACATTATAGCTGTTATCCACACAAAACCAAAACCCTTGTTTTATATACGACCCTAGGGACATCTCTGCACGTTGCTCCTCTGGTTGAATCCTTAACCATTGTGTGGATTATGTGACTTCTGGTCTCCAATTCAACTCCACATCATCTTTCTCCATCTGCATGTGCTAGACAGGTCCAACTGACTACTTAAATTGTTTGTACTAGACTTACACTATTGTTTGATAACTGCACTACCAACGTGTTGACAAGCTACTCATAACTCTCTCTATACCAGACTTGTGACCACATTATAAACATATAGCTCTTCTAAAGCTACTAGTTCTGACAGCTTTGTCCAGACTTTCAGTCTTACCCATTACCTCACCTCTTTTGCACAACTGTAATACGCTTGCTCCTTTCCACCTCATAAGGTCTCAACTGATTGGACCTCTCATGACCTCACTCAACTACACTCATGGTTTTAGACAGCAAAATTCATTATTTTTTTTTCTTAAGGAAACAGTTTGAATTCCTGTTAAATGAACAGGAACCCCATCTCCAAGGATCCTTGTTTTCCTCAGGAACATATACAGACAGACAGTATAGTTCTACATTTCTTTAAACTGATCCACAATGACAAATAAAACCATCACATTTGTGCAAAAATAAATTTGCTGTTAGCGCTTATATGGGCATCTAGCATCCCACTGTATGTAACTATTGTGATCCTGAGGAATTGCTACCAGTTGCTCCTAAATATGGTGCAAGACAGGAAACTCATTGGACTGATGTTTTGAGTGAAGGAGACAGAGAAAAGTACAGTTGTGTACACTTACCATAAATGTAGATGTTACAGTGTATTCACTGTTGCAATCACACTTGGCACCCTATCTTGGATCTATCAATTCTCAACACCTTTCTGGTGGTCCCAAAATTCAAAATGCTTACACTGCAACAGCTTCTTCCTATGATAGCCAAGGATGCCTGGTTAGTCACCCTAGACTTAAAAGTAGTTTATCTGCACATCCCCATAAGGAAGTCTTGCAGGAAATATCTAAATTTCAGGGCAGGCTCTATGCACCATCAGTTCTCTGCACTTCCCTTTGGCTTATCTACTGTGCCTAGAATATTCACAGACTGCCCGGCTCCAGCCATTGCATACTGCAGGCAGAGAAATATTCAAATCTACCCCATACTTGGGACGACTGCCTGATTCAGGCAGTCAGGAATTGCTACTTCAGCACCTGGCATTTGTAAATAGACTAACTTCATTGGGATACACCATCAACGAAAAAAAATCACAACTGGTGCCCAGCCAACAAATTGTATTCCTGGGAGCAAGCTTGAACACATCTTTTCAAATGACATTCCTCACTCCATAAAAGCAGGTCCATTTGACAAACTATTTCAAACTAACTGCCAGCTATCAGCAAGGAAAATACTGCAAGCCCTAGGGTTCATGGCCTCAGGCATTCTGCTAATTCCATATGCAAGACTGCATATGAGGAATCTTCAATGGTACTTAAGTCTCTGGTGTCAACATTCTCAGGATCTGGAAACAGCGATTCCCTATCATACCTTGGTCTAAGGGCAGAATTCCTTTGGTGGGCTGAAGCATGCAGCCATAACAAGGGACCTCCTTTCACTTAACCCCTCTCCGCCCAAACCCTGACAACAGACTCATCAGACTACGCATGGGGGGACTCACATGGCAGGCAAACTCATTCAAGGCAAATGGAGCCCAGAACAAATTCCCTTGCATATCAATCAAAAAGAGATACTAGCTGTACAGAATGCTCTTGATAGTCTTCAAATACCGTATCCTTCCAGGAGCTTTTCCAGTACAAAGTTAAGGTCCCAGGCAGGGGTGGGTGCTCTCCTAGGGGGCCTTAAATTGCTAGCCCCCCACAGGAACAGTTCGATGAGAGGGTGAGAAAATAGAGGTGGCTTAGTATTATAAAGAGTTGAAATGGCAGAGGCATGACTCAATGGAGAAGGATGGGCCTCTGTGGAGTAGCTCTGCTAGGTAATCCAGGATTTGGGGGTAAGGAGGGCACTGCTGTGTCCTTTCCTTTAGGCTGAATCCAAGAATATCTTTTCCACTTTTCAGCATAGGATTTCCTAGTACTAGGCCCTCTGGCTTCAAGAATGACATCCAGCACCAGTTTGCGGAGGGTTGCTGGTGGGGTATTCAAGGGATAAGTCAGGCTGCAAGGTTTAGGGTTTGCAACAGTGGATGTAAAACCTGTCCCTCCTGCTGAGACAGCAGGGTAGGGTTCTGGTGTAGGTGGCACCGATGTCAGGTTGCACAGGAGTGGGTACCAGTGCTGGCATGGCCAGTCCGAGGCAATTGCCCTTGGTCTGTCTTGTTTTATCTCGAGTACTCTTGAGAGAAGCGGCAGAGGGGGAAAGGCATACACTGAGAGGTTTTCCCATTGAAAGGATAGGGCATTCACCTTCCAGGCCCTGCTGTCAGGGTTTCTGGTGCAGTATTTGCTTAACTGGTGGTTCTTGGGGGAGGCAAATAGATCCACCTCCGGTATCCCCGACGTCTGGATCAGAAGGTTGAAGGTGTTGGGCTCCAATTTCCACTCGTGTGGGTCTAGGAGATTTCTGCTTGTCGTCTGCCAGTGAATTTTGTTTGCCTGGCAGGAACTGAGCTTGTAAGATGCACTTGGTTGCTCAAGGCTGTGTTCCACAGGGCCATGGCTAACCTGCAGAGTTGCAAAAAAAACAAGCTAACGCAAGTCGTCACACCACAAATCAGGCCTGATTTGTGGTGTGGTGACTTGCGTTACTCAGCTTTTTTTTTGCCTTTCTTTGTGAGCTTTCCTAGTTTGTGCTTAACCTGCAAAGAATGCCCCCCCCCCCCGCTTGTTTATGTACCACATAACTGTGGTGTGTTTTTATCAGCAATTGTCCTGGAAGGATTAGGCATCTGAAAGCTGTCAGAGCATTCTGTACAGCTAGCATCGCTTTTTGATTGATGTGCAGGAGAATCTGCCTTGGGCTCCAGTGGCCCTGAATGCATCTGCCTGCCATGTGAACCTCCCATGCATAGTCTGATGCGTCTGTTGTCAGGGTTTGGGTGGCAGGGGGTTGAGTGAAATGCAGTTGCTTGTTGTGGTTGCATGCTTCTGCCCACCAAAGGAACTCTGCCCTCAGACAAGGTATGATAGGAATGACTGTTTCCAGGTCTTGAGAATGTTGGCACCAAAAGACTAAGTACCACTGAAGTTTCCTCATATGCAGTCTTGCATATGGAATTAGCAGAATACATTAGGCCATGAACCCTAAGGCTTGCAGTATTTTTCTTGCAGATAGCTGGGTTCTGGAGGCCATTTGTCTGAAGTAGTCTGTCAGACCTGTTTTTCTGAAGTGAGAAATGCCATCTGGGAAGTTGTGTCCAAGCTTGCTCCCAGGAATACAATCTTTTGACTGGGTACCAGCTGAGATTTCTTTTCATTGATGGTGTACCCCAATGAAGTGATAAGGCATTTACAAATGTCAGATGCTGAAATAGCAATTCCTGACTGTCCGCCTGAATCCGGCAGTCGTCCAAGTATGGGTTAATTTGGATATTTCTCTGCCTGCAGTATGCAATGGCTGGAGCCAGGCACTTGGTGAATACTCTGGGAACAGTAGATAAGCCAAAGGGAAGTGCAGACAACAGATGGTGCATAGAGCCTGCCCTGAAACAGACATTTCCTGCATGACTCCCTTATGGGGATGTGCAGATAAGCTTCTTTTAAGTCTAGAGTGACTAACCAGGCATCCTTGGCTAGCCTAGGGAGAAGCTGTTGCAGGGTAAGCATCTTGAATTTTGTGACCACCAGAAAGGTTTTGAGAATGGAAAGATTCAGGATTGGGCACCAAGAGCCCTGTTTTCTGGTCACCAGGAAAAGTCTCGAGTAGAAACCCTGACCCTTTTATTCTACTGAATAGCTCGGATATTGAGCAGGGAAAGTACTTGCTTTTGAGCCTCTGCCCACTGGTTTGGAGGAAGGTCTGGAAACCCGCTTTGGGTTGACAGTGACTGACAATGCTGAGGACCCATCAGTTCTGAGTAGACATCCAATTTCTTGCATGAAGGGCAAGTTTTCCTCCGAGGGGCACAAGCAGTTGGGCAGGGCTGGGAAGGAGATCTGAGAAGTCATTGTGAACTTTTTCCATGGGGGGGTGGCTTACCACTTTGTTTTTGGGGTGGGGGCACTCCATTGTTTAGATTTCTGCATACCCAGAGACTGTAGTCTTAGTGGCCTGTTTCCCCTGGGTCTTGTCCGGGAAGGGCAGGAAAGGACCAGTGTTTTGAAGGGCAATGTCTACTGAATTTAGGTGGTTGCACTTGTAAGAATTCTTTCACAGTTTGCACAGTTTTAGCTTTTCCTTCCATCTTTTTAAGAACTTCTGCTTTGGTGCCAAACAGTTCTTATTTAAAAGTGCGTTTAGTAATTGGATTTGACATGATCTGGCAAGATTTGCTCCTTCAGCCAAGCAGGTCTTCTCAGTACAGAACCAGTGGCTGCAGCCCTGCAAGATGCTTCTAGGGCATCAAAGCCACACTGCAAAGTATGCTTACTAACTTGGTTTGCAGAATGCATTAGCTCTTGTAAACCTAGATTTTCTGCACAACCTAGAAATACCATTTTTTGTTTAATTAGCTCCACAATATGCTGCTGGTACTTTAACATGTGAAACTGGCAATTCAATGCCCCGATAGCAAGAGTTGGAGATATATACCTTCTTACCCCATCTGTCTAAAGCTCTGGAATCCCTGTCCGAAGGTGTAGGATTTTTGGCTGTAGTAGCCTTAATACCTTTACGTCCCCAGGAAATGATCTCTAGATCAGCAGTAGGATTCTTGCAAAGAAACTTGTGGGAATCGGGTACTCTGTAGTACCCCCCATCAGGTTTCCCAAGGGTCGGGGGATAATGCATCTAAATAAGACTGGACTCCATAAAAACATCTACAACATCCAGGACAGGGGGTATAGCTAGAGGCCTGTGCTGAGGCAACTCTAAAAATTCTGAGTCTCTTATAGGATTGAGGGTTGTCTTTGCATTCCCAGTGGAAATGCTCTCAAAGTATGCAAGATTTCATCAAAAGAAAATTCCTCTGGAGGGGAGGCAGAGGGAATGGATTCCTCTGCATCTGAATCCTCATAGGCTGGTAAGGGCATGTCCTGATAATCAGAAGGGTCAGAGTCATCGGATTCCTGGTCTATAGAGTCAGAAGGAAACAATTCCTTGTCTTTTAGCAGGGGAAGACTGGCTTCCCCTCATCTTCTTCTTTTGGCTGTTTCCGTTAGGGGTTGCCACAGCGGATCATCAGTTTCCATTTCTTCCTGTCCTCTGCATCATTGTCTTTCACACCAACCGCCTGCATGTTCTCTCTCACCACATCCATAAACCTTATCTTAGGCCTTCCTCTTCTTTTCCTCTTAACTGGCAGCTCCATCCTTAGCATCCTTTTCCCAATATACCCAGCATCCCTCCTCAGCACATGTCCAAACCAATGTAATCTCACCTCTCTTGCTTTGTCTCCAAACTGTCCAACCTGAGCTGACCCTCTAATATACTGATTCCTAATCCTGTCCATTCTAGTCACACCCAGTGCAAATCTTAACATCTTTAACTCAGCCACATCCAGCTCTGACTCCTGGCTTTTCGTCAGTGCCACATCCAGCTCTGACTCCTGTCTTTTTTGTCAATGCTACAGTCTCCAACCCATATAACATAGCTGGTCTCACTACCCCCTTGTAGACCTTCCCTTTCTCTTATTGGTACCAGTCTGTCACAAATCACTCCTGACACTCTTCTCCACCCATTCCACCCTGTCTGTACTCTCTTCTTCACCTCTCTTCCACACTCACCATTACTCTGAACTGTTGGATCCCAAGTACTTAAACTCATCCACCTTTACCAACTCTACTCCCTGCATCCTCACCATTCCTCTACCCTCCCTCTCATTTACACACATATATTCTGTTTTAGCCCTGCTGACCTTCATTCCTCTCCTCTCTAAAGCATATCTCCACTTCTCCAGGGTCTTCTCAACCTGGTCCCTACTCTCACTACGTATCACAATGTCATCTGCAAACATCAGTCCACAGGGCCTCCTGTCTAATCTCATCTGTCAACCTGTCCATCACCACTGCAAATAAAGGGCTCAGAGCTGATCCTTGATGTAATACCATCTCCACCTTAAACTTATGTCACTCCCACCGCAGTCCTCACCAATGTCACACTACCCTTGTACATATCCTGTACCACACTTACAAACTTCTCTGCCACTCCCGACTTCCTCATACAATACCACAACTTCTCTCTAGGCACCCTGTCATATGCTTTCTCTAAGTCCACAAAGACAATGCAACTCCTTCTGACCTTCTCTGTATTTCTCCAACACTCTCAGCAAATATTGCATCTGTAGTGCTCTTTTCTGGCATGAAACCATACTGCTGAAAACTAATCATCACCTCCCTTCTTAACCTAGCTTCCACTACTCTTTCCCATAACTTCAAGCAGTGACTGATCAATTTTATCCCTCTGCAGTTACTGCAGCTCTGCACATCACCCTTATTCTTAAAGATAGGTACCAAAACACTTTCTCCACTCCTCAGGCATCCTCTGACTTTCCAAAATTTCATTAAACAATCTGGTTAAAAATTCCACTGCCATTTCTCTTAAGCACCTCCATGCTTCCACTGGTATGTCATCTGGGCCAACAGCCTTTCCATTCTTCATCCTCTTCATAGCTGTCCTTACTTCCTCCTTGCTAATATGCTTCACTTCCTGATTCACTATCCCCACATCATCCAACCTTCTCTCTCATTCTCCTCATTCATCAGCCCTTCAAAATACTCTTTCCATTTACTCAACACACTCTCCTCACTTGTGAGTGGCTTCCCCTAATTAGCGTAACGTCTTCATTTATTCTAAGCATTTGTTTTTGTGGCATGGGAGCTTGAGCATGCACTTTGCTCGGTTTTCTAGGTGTAGTGCATACCCTGGGCCTAAGAAATGCACTAGTTTTGGCTAAAAAAGTCGGTTTGATTTAAACATCAGTAGGACGGAATATACCCTCACAAGCCAGTGCTTACACAGCGGCTCCAGACCCATCCAAGGTAGAGACATCCGCAGGTTCTATAGTCGAAGCATCTCGTGGCATACCGGACTCGGAATGGATCTCAGCAGAGGCCTGCAAATCCACAGAAGCAGGTATCAGGGTCTGCAAAAGTGCCTGAGTACCGGCGGACTGGCGACTAGCTTAACAGAAGTGTCGTCGGCAGTTTTGGACCTACGCGGTCTATCTTTGCGTTCTTTCAGATGATCGCTAGTCGGATGGCTTATCGTAGCCATTTCAGAATATGGAATACGGAGAACGAGAGCGAAAGAATTTAGCGACAAAGATAGCCAGACGACGAATAGTTTGGGTGTTAAACAAGGCAGAAAAAACAGCGAGGGATGTTGTGGTCTGGGCCTAAACAGGTGATGCAGTAAGAATGAAAATCTCAGAGGTATTTGCTTTCCACAGAAGACAATTGTTAACTTTTTCTGACATCGGTTAGAGCAAGAAAAAAGGATCCCCAACGGGGTACTTAGCTTTAGAAGACTTCAGGATTATCAACTCGAAAACAAAAATTTCAGGTAGCGGCTGACTGGCATTTGCGAACTGCTTCTGGTTCCTCCTTGGCAAGAAAGACTGATGTAATGCGACGGCCACCTGTTTTATACCCCTGACGACCTGACGTCATGGAAGAAGCGACCGCATCAGACGCAGAAATACTAAGATTCTGGTATTCGGGCTGACTGAGGGCTAACTGCAGGCAGATAACCCAAGTGTGATGACTGCAACAGTGAAACACGAAGAACATCTTCAAACTCCTTACTCTGCTATTAAAAGTTTTTGAACTGCAACACTTCTGCAACTGGTCCATCTTGCACAAAAAGTTAAGTAGACTGCATCAAAACAGTACTTGTCTGGTTATAAATCTCAATATACAAATTTCAAGCATAGAGAAACAGGATGAACTTACCTTATCAAAGTGATTAAATGATGTCCGGAACTCATGCAGCTGCTCTTGGCTAATACCCTTGGCATCACGAGTGAGAATCTGGTTCTCTATTTCATTAATTGTTCTGGCAATTGTGGTGTGTAGTTGTTCCCAGCCAACACGGATGTGCTAAGAAGACAGAAAATATTTCTGAAAAAAGGGTATGTATTAACACATCAAATGATACATATAATTTTATAATATAAACTGCAATAATGACAAGCAATATTTATGTAAAGCGAAGAATCAAAAGACTTTGACATTTGGGAGAAAATCCCTCTAATCTGTACACTGTGCAGTTAACATTGCCCCTTAAAGGCTCATACAATTCAAAAATTGAGCTACTTCAGGTAGCCCAGCTACTGTCAAACAACTTTTCAAACACCTTGGAATGATCTCCATTTTATATAACTGTCAGATCCCATCTACAGCTTGCAAATGGGAGTGTTTTAAATGATTAAATCAGCTAGAACTTTAGATTTTCTTTTAACTGCTCTTTTTTCACACCTGCCTTGGAAATTTAGGCTTAAAATTTAACTGGCACCATTCTGACAAAACTGTGGAGATGGTGTCAAACTTCTAAGATTATGTACAGCAGACATACTCTCACAGGAATACCCATGAACCAAGCAGTAGATTGAAATAATTCAGTCTTGAGGTCTTCTGCAGTTACACACACCCTAATGCAAAGGACAATGCCACTAAGATGCAGCACTTACAACATGAAGGGTAGGAGGGACTGAGCAAGAAAGTTACCCCAAACAAAGATGCAGTAAGATATGCAAAAGACTGGCTACATAACTAGAAGTTGTTTATAGTGCTATGTCCCATATTCTACAAATCCTGCATGACTACCAAAATCACAATGAGACACTGTGAAATAATGGAAGGTAAACCAATAATACAACATAAGCAAAAGTGAAAATGAGAAGAGCTAGTGCAAATATACCACTGAAAGAACTGCACTTTTACGCAGTTTAAAATTTTTAACACAATTACCCCAACTTAAAACATTCTTAAAAAATAAAGTTTTACACTAATTGCTTTAAGTCTTGACTGGCATATAAATAGAAAATAGTAATGCCATCAGCTCCTTCTCCTAATGCTGCAAGATGACAATTTCTGGGGATTTCTAGTACGGTGCTGTCTAGAATGCATTAAGGGGAGTTGTTTCAGAGTGGGTACATAAGACATACTACTTTAAGCTATGCCACATCAAACTACTACTTCTTTTGGCTTTTCCCGGTTAGGGGTCGCCACAGCGGATCATCTGTCCGCTCATGATTGGCAGTGGAGTTTTACAGTGTCGAGTTGCCAGCCCGGCGCCCAACCTTCCACAGAAGGCACACACATGCACACACTCACACCTAGGGCCAATTTAGAGTGTCCAATGCCACATCAAACTAAGCCAGCTAAAAAACCTTGAAGCATAATGCTGCAGGGAAAGACGTCATGGCTAACAGTCCTGGGACAGAGGTTGCTGAATGAATCAAATTACAAAAAAATGTTTTTACAGAAATAAAACAAAAAACAAACATTATGTACTTACCATAAAGATGGATCATTGTTGTCAAAACAAAAAGTTATGTACTCACCATAACGTTCCATGTATGTAGTCCATCTCGCCGATTATTACGTGTGGGTTCGGAGCTGATCCTCTGCTCCGACTCGGCCGATTTTAGAAAGCCTGAAAACTTCTGATTGGCTCGTGGCTAGGAAATATCCCATGGTGCATGAGCACACTCCCCAGATCTTGTTTGCTGCTAGTCTATACAAGGAGAAAAAGTAGAAAGGAGAACATAGGTTCAGAAGAATAAACCCTAATAAGTGTCCTTTATGACAGAAACCACCATAGAAAACTGTTTGCAGATCCTCCGGGAAGGGGGCTGGTGGGTGGGTTTGTAATAATGTTTGGTGAGATGGACTACAAACATGGAACGTTATGGTGAGTAGATAACTTCTTTATGTTATGTAGTCCTATCTCGCCTCCATTATTACGTGTGGGACAGCATCCCTAGCATCTTGTATGGGTGACTCGCTGGAAAATACTACTGAGCACAGTGGAACCAAATGAGGCCCTACCCCTGGAAGTTAGGTCCAATTTATAATGGGAAATGAAGGCATGAGGGGTAGCTCATGATGCTGCTGCACATATATTATCAATAGGAGTCCTGGCTTGGAAGGCAGCAGAAGTAGAAAATGATCTGGTAGAATGTGCTTTGACTTTAAGGGGTAACTCTCTTCCCTCAGAAGTATAAATAAAAGAGATACAGTTAGAGATCCAGTTTGATAGTGTGACCTTAGAAACTGGCAAGCCCATTCTTGTTTCAGAAAGGAAACAAATAGCTGGTCTGATTTTCTAAATCCTTTAGTTCTGTGGATGTAGAAATGCAATTGCCTATGCACATCCAATTGGTGAAATCTATACTCTACTTTATTGGTGTGATTGGAGAAGAATACTGGCAATTCGATAGTTTGATTCAAGTGAAAATGGGAGCAGACCTTGGGGATAAAGGAAGGATTCATCCTGAGAGAGACCCTATCTTTGTGAAAAATTAAGTATGGTGGTTTAACTGATAGGGCTTGCAGTTCGGAAACTCGTCTGGCTGAAGTTATCGCCACCAGAAAAAGTCTTCCACAACAGAAATTTTAATTGACAGCTATGGGCTGGTTCAAAAGGTGGCAAAGTAAGTTCAGAAAGGACTAGATTTAGATCCCAGGGAGGAATGGGATCTTGAATAGGCGGTCTTATCATAGAACCTTTGAGAAAGGTCTTGTAAAGTTTGTGGGACATAAGGGTAGAATCATTAATTCCCACATGAAAATCAGATATTGCTTCTAGCTGAACTCTTGAGTATAGCAGCTGCTGATCCCTGGTGAAAAAGTTCTGATAGGAACTCAGACAATAGGAATGGGAGCTGTAAATGGATTAACCTGTTATCTTGTCCATATGGAAAATCTCTTCCATTTACTGATATACAATTTTCTAGTCGAGGGCTTATGAGAAGAGGTAATGATATGGGTTACAGCTGGAGACAGATCGTGAAGCCTGACTAATGATGGAACTGGAGCAGCCATGTGGTCAATTTGAGTGTGTGGAGACAGAGATGAAGAGAACCTGACATGTGTCAAGAGGTGTATATTCACTGTTGCAGTCATGACATTTGAGTAATCTGCTGGCAGGTTGCCCTCAGTCGACCTGATTAACAAAGTCTTGGGTCCTGCGTCGGTTGCTGTCCCTTCTTCCATGATGTCAGGTCAGGGGTATAAAACATGCAGCCGATGCAATTACATCAGTTTTTCTTGCACCAGATGTCAGGTGCCCCCCAAATGGGGAGCAAATAAAATAAAAAAAATATATACCTCTAATCCCAAAAGCAAATGCACCAAAAGGGCTTTTAAGCATAGTGAAAGAAAGCAGAGGCATAGCCAGAGTAAAAAAGGGGGCTGGAGGGAGGGTAACCAGGACTGCAACAGTGAATACCCACTTGAACTTCTACATTTATGATAAGTGTACACAACTGTACTATGTTCTTCGTGTTTCACTGTTGCAGTCATTACATTTGGGTAGATTCCTAAAGCTATGGTTGGGTGGAGGAAATTATACATCATTAGGACCAGCTATAAGGCCCTGCAGGACAGCAGTGGCAAAGCCAGCTCTGGATTTAGAGAAAAGTGGTAAATGGCAATGTTTGGTGAACGTACGAACTGAGCTCCAGGTACCACCTTCTAGAATGTCCCTGGTAGGAACACCTCTGAGAAAGGCTGCAGAAGTAGATGCAGCCCTGGTGGAATGGGATCTGATCCCCTGGGGGAGAGTTTTTCCATGGTGCATATAGCAGAAACGAATATAATGGCTTATCCATTTGGAAATGGTTTGCTTTGAAATAGCCTTTCCCTCTGCCCCAGCAGCAAATGCCACAAGCAGGTTCAGATTTTCTTTGAGATTTTGTTCAGGTTAAGTAAAATCTAAGTTGTCTGTGTACATCCAATGAATGCAGAATCCGCTCCCCCTTGTTCTGTGGATTGGGAAAGAAAGTTGGCAAATGAATGGTCTCATTAAAATCTAAGTTGTCTGTGTACATCCAATGAATGCAGAATCCGCTCCCCCTTGTTCTGTGGATTGGGAAAGAAAGTTGGCAAATGAATGGTCTCATTAAGAGCCACACTGGATACCACCTTAGGCATGAAGGATGGATTGGTCCTGAGACACCCCCTGTCCGCATGAAAAATGATGAAATGCTCCACTGTCGTAAGAGCCTGTAAATCGGAAATCCTTCTAGCTGAAGTGACTGCTAAAAGGTAAGCGGTTTTCCAGGAGAGAAATTTTAAGTTTGCAGTAGCAGCTGGCGCGAATGGAGGGAGAGTGAGCTTTTCCAATACAAAATTGAGGTCCCAGGCAGGGGTGGAGCTCTCCTGGGTGGTTTTAAGTTTTTGGCCCCTCTGAGATACTACTTTAGCAGAGGATGAGAGAAGAGGGGAAGTTCTGTGTTGTAATGAGCTGAAATGGCTGGGGCATGGATTTTTATGGAAGAAAATGACAGGCCCTTGCGAAACATCTCATTAAGTATTGTAAAATCTGAAGAATGTTGGGCACTGCTGTGCTTATCCCTCGAGACTGATTCTAGGCACAGAATCTTTTCCATTTGTCAGCATAAGATTTTCTAGCACTAGGCCTTCTCGCTTCCAAAATGACATCCATCACAGGTTTGCTGAGGGATGTTAAGGGGGTATTTAATTGATTAGCTATGCTGCAAGATTCAAAGCTTGGAGCTGCGTGTGCAGAATTTGGTTGTTCTGCTGAGACAGTAAGGAGTCTGAGGCAGGTGCCACAGTGGAAGGTGTGACGCATTGTGCAGGAGTGGGTACCAGTGCTGGAAAAGTCAGTCTGGCGCAATCAAAATCATTTTTGGTTTGTCCTGTTTGGCTTTTAGTAGAACTTTGGAGAGCAGAGGCAGAGGGGGAAAGGCGGAGACTGAAAGGTTTTTCCAGCTGAAGGATAGAGCATCCACTTTCAGGCTTTTTTGAGATGAGTTATTGTGCAAAATTTGTCCAACTGATAGTTGCAGGGTGAGGCAAAAAGATCTATGTCTGGGGCTCCCCCATTTGCATGTCAACATGTTGAAAATCCATGGTTCCAGTTTCCATTTGTGTGGGTCCATGATATTTCTGCTTAGTTCGTCTGCCAGAGTATTCAGCTTGTAGTTGTATTTGATAGGTCAAGTCAGTGTTCCACAATGCCATGGCTAGTCTGCAAAGGGGGTACGAGTGTGTACCCGCCTGCTTATGTACCACATAACTGTGGTGTTGTTTGTCTTTATCATTAATTTTCCTGGATGAAGGTAGTCCTTGAAGGCTGTCAGTGCATACTGTACGGCTAGCATTTCTTTTTGATTGATATGAAGGTGCATTTGATTTGGGTTCCATTTGCCCTGAATGCACTTCCCTGCCAGATGTGCCCCCCAAGCATAGTCTGATGAGTCTTTAGTTAGGGTTTGGGCGGCAGGGGGTGGTGTGAACGACAGTCCCTTGTTTTGGTGGCAGGCCTCTGCCCACCATAGGAACTCTAGTTGCAGGCAAGGAATGATAGGAATCATTGTTTCCAGGCTGCAACAATGCTGACTCCATAGACTTTTTAAGTACCACTGAAGTTTCCTCATATGCAGTCTTGCATATGCAATTAGAAGAATGCAGGAGGCCATGATCCCCAAGGCTTGCAGTATTTGCCTTGCAGAAAGTAGGGTTTTTGTGGCCACCTGTTTGAAGTAAGTCACCACATGAATTTGCTTCTCTGGAACAAGGAAAGCCATCTGGGCAGTTGTATTCAAGCGTGCACCCAGGAATGTAATTTTTTGAGAGGGTACCAGTTGTGATTTCTTTTCGTTTATAGTGTACCCTAGACAAGTTAGAACCCTTTTTACAAACCCCAAATGGTTTAGAAGAGTGCCCTTGTTTTCTACTTGAATTAGACAATTGCCCAGGTATGGATATATCTGAATATTTCTTTGCCTGCAAAATGCAATTACTGGAGCCAGGCACTTTGTAAGGACCCTGGGCTCAGTAAATAAGCCAAAGGGCAGTGCATAGAAAGTACAGTTGTGTACACTTACCAGAAATGTAGATGTTAGAGTGTATTCACTGTTGCAGTCATTACATTTGGGTAATCTGCTGGCAGGTTGCCCTCAGTTGGCCTGAATAACAAAGTCATGGGTCCTGCATCTATTGCAGTCTCCTCTTCCATGACATCAGGGGTATAAAACATGCAGCCGATGCCATTTTATTCAGTTTTTCTTGCCCCAGATGTCAGATACCCCCCAAATGGGGAGCAAAAATATACACACACACACATACATACATGTACATATACACATAAACAGCAATATAAGTAAATGCACTTTTAGCAACAAACTTTACCTACATCTAAAAGCAAATGCACCACAAAGTCTTTAGAATATAGTGAAGGAAAGAGGCTCTAGAAAAGGGGGATGGTGGGTAGGTAACCCGGACTGCAACAGTGAATACACTCCAACATCTACATTTATGGTAAGTGTACACAACTGTACTATGTTCTTTGTGTTTCACTGTTGCAGTCATTGCATTTGGGTAGAATCCCAAAGCTATGGATGGGAGGATGGAACTAAATAGCATTTGGAGCGGCTGTAAGGCCCTGCAGAACTGCAGTGGCAAAGCCTGCCCTGGATTTGGAGAAGAGAAGCAAATGATAATGCTTTGTGAAGGTATGAACATAGCTCCAAGTAGCAGCTTCTAGAATGTCTTTGGTTGGAACTCCTCTGAGAACGGCTGCTGAGGTAGAGGCAAGCCCTGGTGGAATGTGACCTGATCCCCTTGGGCACAGGTTTACCATGGTGCAAGTAGCAGAAACGTATGCAGTGGCTTATCCACTTAGAAATAGTCTGCTTTGATACAGCCTTCCCCCTCTGATCCTGAAGCAAATGCCACCAGTAGTTGCTCAGACTTTTAGAGATTTGGTCCTGTTTAAGTAGAATCTTAGTTGTCTGTGTACATCCAATGAATGCAGAATCTGCTCCCCCTTGTTCTGCGGATTTGGGTAAAATGTTGGCAAGTGAATTGTTTGGTTAAGAGCCACACTGGATACCACCTTGGGCATAAAGGAAGGATTGGTCCTGAGGGACACACTGTCCAGGTAAAATGTAATAAAAGGCTCCACAGCCATGAGAGCCTGTAGTTCTAAAACTAGTGATTGCTAAGAGGAAAGCTGTTCTCCAAGATAAAAATGTTATATCTGCAGTAGCTGCCGATTCAAAAGGAGGCAGGGTGAGTTTTTTCCAGCACAAAACTGAGGTCCCATGCAGGAGTTGGTGATCTTCTGGGAGGTCTTAATTTTTTGGCCCCTCTAAGATACTGTTTAAGCAGAGGATGAGAAAAGAGGGGAGGCTCTGTGTTGTAATGAGCAGAGATGGCAGAGGCATTGATTTTTATTGAAGAAAAAGATAGGCCCTTGTCAAGCTTCTCAGTCAAGTATTGTAAAATCTGAGGGATATTTGGTTTTGCTGTGTCCGTTCCTTGTGCTTGGTTCCAAGCACATAATCTCTTCCATTTATCAGCATAAGATTTTCTAGTACTAGGCCTTCTGGCTTCCAAAATGACATCCATCGCAGATTTACTGAGAGGTGGTGTTTGAATAATTAAATGATCAGCCATGCTGCAAGGTTCAGAGTTTGGAGCAGAGTGTGCAGAATTGATTGTTCTGCTGAGACAGTAGATTAGGTATTTGAGGCAAGTACCAAGGAGGGGGTTGAAACATTCCTTAGAATTGGGTACCAGTGTGCAGGTGAAGCCAGTCCAGAGCAATCCGGATCATTTTTGGTTTTTCCTGTCTGACCTTTAGTAAGACCTTGGAGAAAAGAGACAGAGGGGGAAAGGCATAGACCGATAGGTTTTTCTAATTGAAGGATAGGGCATCCACTTTCCATGTTTGCCTGTGATGAGTCTTTGTGCAGAATTTGCCCAGCTGATAATTTTGGGGAGAGGCAAATAGATCTGTGTCTGGGCTCGCCAAATCTGTGTTACCATGCGGAAGATTTGTGGATCCAGTTTCCACTTGTGCGGGTCCATAAGATTTCTGCTTAGGTCGTCTGCCAGAGTATTTTGTTTTCCTGGCAGGAATTGAGCTTGAAGATGTACTTGGTAAGTCAAAGCTGTGTTCCATAATGCCATGGCTAGTCTGCAAAGGGGGTAGGAATGTGTACCACACAACCGTGGTGTTGCCCGTCTATCAGTAGTTGTCCTGGATGAAGTAAGTCCTTGAAGGCTGTCAGAGCATTCTGAACAGCTAGCATCTCTTTCTGCTTGATATGCAGATGCATTTGTTTTGGACTCCATATGCCCTGAATGCATCTCCCCCCACCAGGTGGGCCCCCCAAGCATAGTATGATGTGTCTGCAGTTAGGGTGGGCAGGGGGAAGAGTGAATGACAGTCCCTTGTTTTGATGACATGTCTCTGCCCACCAAATAAATTCCTGTTGTAGGCAGGGAATGAGAGGAATCATTGTTTCCAGACTGTGAATGTTGACTCCATAAACTTTTTAGGTACCATTGAAGTTTCTTCATATACAGTCTTGCACATGGAATTAGTAGAATGCAGGATGCCATGAACCCCCAAAGCCTGCAGAATTTGTCTTGCAGATACCAGAGTCTTTGTTGCCATCTGTTTGAAGTATGTTGTCAGTTGCCTTTGTTTGTCTGGCATAAGGTAAGCCATCTGGGCAGTTGTATTCAAGCTTGCACCCAGGAATGTAATTATTTGAGAGGCTACCAGTTGGGATTTCTATTAGTTTGTGTACCCTAGGCATGTTAGAAGCCTTTTTACAAATGCCAGATGTTGAAGAATGCCCTTGTTCTCTGCTTGAATTAGACAGTCGTCCAGGTAAGGACAAATTTGTATGCCTCTGCCTGCAAAATGCAATTACTGGTGCCAGGCACTTTGTAAAGACCCTGGGCGCAGTAGATAAGCCAAAGGGCAGTGCAGAGAAAGTACAGTTTTGTACCTACCATAAATGTAGATGTCCGAGAGGTATGCATCTGCAGTCCTAACAAATGGGTTGTCCTGCCTCAGGCAGCCCTTCGGTCGGCCAGATTCCAAAGTCTGGGTCTGGCCTCGGCTGATGTCGCACTTCAGCCGACGTCCTAGCTGCTGTCAATTGGGTATAAAGGCATCAGCAGACGCCATTTTCCTCAGTGTTTCTTGCCCCAGATGCCAGGTGCCCTCTAGGAAGGCTAAATTTGGATAAATGCAAATGATTCCAAACAGTAGAGAGCAAACAAAAATAAACATGTATATACATATATACAAACAAATACACCATAATAGATTCCCCCAGCTAGCTAAAAGATGGGCAAATACCCTAGGAGTATCACAGAGGGAAAGGAGGGTGGGTAATCCTGACTGCAGATGCATACCTCTCGGACATCTACATTTATGGTAGGTACAAAACTGTACTATGTCCTTCAAGGATGCATCCGCAGTCCTAACAAATGGGTAGAATACCATAGCCAAACTGGGGGGAGGCACTAAGAAGATTATGGTGTAGTTAAGATCCCTTGCAAAACAGCAGTGGCAAAACCTGCTCGGGATCTGGAGTATAAAGGTAGGTTATAATGCTTGGCAAATGTATGCACGGAGCTCCAAGTAGCAGCCTCTAAAATGTCTTTGGTAGCCACTCCTCGTAAGAAAGCTGTAGTAGTGGCTGTAGCCCTTGTGGAGTGAGGTCTGATGTTTTCTGGAGTTGGCTTTCCATGAAAAGAGTAACAAAATCTAATGCAATTTCCTATCCATTTTGAGATTGTCTGTTTTGAAATTGCTTTCCTTCCATTCCTGTTGCATATGCTACCAGAAGCTGGTCAGTTTTTCTATTGTTCTTGGTTCTGTCCAGGTAGTAGCGCAATTGCCTGTGCACATCCAAGGTATGTAGTAGTCTTTCCCCCCTGTTCTGTGGGTTGGGGAAGAATGTTGGTAGGTGGATTGCTTGGTTCAATGATACCCTGGAGACCACCTTTGGCATAAAAGTAGGGTTAGTTCTCAAGGACACTATCCTGATGGAAGATAAGGAAGGGCTGTACTGCCATTAATGCCTGTAATTCAGAAACCCTTCTTGCTGAAGTGATTGCAAGCAGGAAAGCAGTTTTCCAAGATAAGAACTGTAATTCTGCTGTTGCTGCTGGTTCAAAAGGGGGAAGTGTTAACTTTTCTAGCACAAAGTTCAGGTCCCATGTAGGCAAAGGTGGCTTTCTTGGAGGCTTTACATTTTTAATTCCTCTCAGAAACTGCCTGAGTAGAGGATGAGAGAAGACTGGAGGATCATGTTATATTCTGCTGAAATTGCTGATGCATGAATCTTAATGGAGGAGTAAGACAGGCCATTGTGGAAAAGTTCTGCTAAATATTCCAGGATGTTAGCTATGTTTGCTAATGATACATTTTCTCCTTTTGCTGCACTCCAAATGAGGTATCTTTTCCATTTGGCTGAATAAGTTTTCCTTGTGGAGGGTCTGCGAGCCTCCAGGATAATGTATTTAACCCTCTGAGATAAATCTGGGTTCTTTTGTTTTATGTAATATTCCAAGCAGCTAGCTGCAGTGTTTTCAAGTTTGGATGCAGGATCTTGAAGTTGTTCTGTGTTAGCAGTAAAGGAACTAGAGGTAGAGGCCATGCGTGTGCCCGAGACATACTCCTCAGTAGCGGGTATCAATGCTGCCTCGGCCAGTCTGGAGCTATCAGGATGATCCTTGGGTGATCTTCTTTGATCTTCAGTAGCACTTTGTGCATCAAAGGAAGAGGTGGGAATGCATATGCTGTCAGGTTTTCCCAACTGAAGGATAGGGAGTCCACCTTCCAAGCAAGTGGGTGGTATGTCCTTGTGCAGAATTTCCTCAATTGGTGGTTGTGTGGGGATGCGAACAGGTCTATTTCTGGTAGCCCCCATTTCTTTGTAATGGATTTGAAGATGTCTGGATGCAGCATCCATTCGTGGGCATCCGTGGTAGTTCTGCTTAAGGTGTCTGCTAGTATATTTTCTTTCCCTGGCACAAATATGGCCTGGAGCTGAATGTTGAGGTTCAGGGCCACATTCCACAGGTCCATTGCCATCCGGCATAGAGGATATGAATGTGTGCCTCCCTGTTTGTTGATATACCACATGACTGTGGTGTTGTCCGTCCTCATCAGCAAATGACCTTGTTGAAGAAACGGTCTGAATGTCTGAATTGCCTGTTTCACTGCAGGCATCTCTTTTTGATTTGTGTGTAGGTTCAGCTGGTCTTGTGTCCATAGGCCTTGTATACACTTGTCCACCATGTGTGCCCCCCAACCGAGGTCTGAGGCATCCGTGGTGATAGTCTGGCTTGGTTGAGGGCTGTGGAAAGGTAGTCCTCTGTTCAACTGACAGGCCTGAGCCCACCACAGGAATTCTTGCTTCAGGCATGGAATTATTGGAATTTGGGTTTCTAGGCTGTGCCTGTGCTGAGACCATAAATTCCTTAGGTACCATTGCAACTTCCTCATATGTAGTCTGGCATGTGGAATCAATATTATGCAGGATGCCATGTAACCCAGGGCTTGCAGGACTTTCCTTGCTGTAAGCTGGTTCTGCGTTGTTAATGCCATGAAACAGAGTGGTAGTTGCTTTTGCTTTTCTGCTGTGAGAAATGCCATTTGATTTGATGTGTCCAGTTCTGCACCCAAGAATGTTATCCTTTGGGATGGTCCCAGCCTTGACTTTTTTATGTTGACTGTGTATCCCAGGGCTTGCAATAGGTGAATAACCTTTTCCAAATCTTTTCTTAATTTGATCTTGTTGTCCGCTTGTATCAGGCAGTCGTCCAGGTATGGATAAATTTGAATTCCCTGAAGCCTGCAATGAGCAATTACTGATGCCAGGCATTTCGTGAATACTCTGGGCGCAGTAGATAAGCCAAAGGGCAATGCTGAGAATTGATAATGCTCTGATCCTGCAAGAAATCTGAGGTATCTTCTGCAATCTGGTCGTATAGGGACGTGCAGGTATGCCTCCTTGAGATCTAGAGTCACCAGCCAAGACTCCTTGCCCAGCATGGGAAGAAGTTGCTGTAGGGTCAGCATTTTGAATTTTGGAACAATGAGATATGTGTTCAGAGCGGACAGGTCGAGAATAGGTCTCCATTGGTTTTCTTTTCTTGGTACCAGGAAAAGTCTGGAGTAAAATCCTTGTCCTTGTTCCATAGACGGTACCTTTTCTATAGCTCTCATCCTTAGTAAGTGGTTGATTTGTCCTAGAGCGTTTGTTTTTTGGTTTGGTGGTAGGTTTGGCATTCCTCTCTTTCTTGGTAGAGTATGGAAGTGAAACCTGTAGCTTTTGTCTATTGTCTGAAAAATCCATTTGTCTCCTGTAATGTAATGCCAGTTTACTGAAAATAAGGCTAGCTTTCCACCTAAGGGTGCTTCCAGTTGTTCCCTGGTAGGCGGTATCAGAGCCAAGTCACTGTGACTGTCCTGTGGAAGTGGTAGTAGCTGGATCTGTGGCAGTACTTCTCTGGTTGTTAGGCTGCCACTGACGTCCCCTGTAGGCACCTCTGGATTGACCTCTGCCTCTTGGGCGCCTATTTCTGCCTCTCTGTGCTCTGGAGGGGTCTGGAAAGGACCAATTCTTCGAAGGCCAATTTCTACTAAACCTCGGAGGCTGGACCTGTAAGAAATCTTTGACTGTTTGGACAGATTTTGCGTTTTCTTCCACCTTCTTTAACACTTGCTGCGCAGGGGTGCCAAACAAACTGTTTCTCTATGGGAGCATCTAGGAGCTTTGACTTTACATGGTCTGGTAAGGATTGCTCTTTTAACCATGCATGCCTTCTGATCACTGTACCAGTCATAGCTGATCTAAAGGAAGCCTCCAGTGCATCATAGCCGCATTTTAAGGAATGATTACTGACCTGCTGAGTGTTATATACCAAATCCTGAAGGGACTTTCGGTCTAAAGGTTCAGGAGAGGACAGTTTTTTATTTAGCTGATCTAACAAAAATTCCTGATACTGAATCATGTGGAATTGACAGTTTAAGGCCCTAGCCGAAAGAGTAGCAGAAGTATAAACTTTTTTACCCCATCTCTAATGCTCTAGATTCTCTTTCAGAGGGGAGGGGGTTTTTGGCAGAGGCAGCTGCTACAGCTTTGGGGCCCTGTGAAATAGTTTCAGGATCTGCAATAGGAGCCTTATACAAGTGATAATGTGTGTCTGGGACCCTGTAGTATCTGTCGGGCTTAGCAGGGGCCGGGGGAAGAGAGTCGGGGCAGTACAAGCATCATTAAATGCATCATCCACAACTGTTAGTACTGGAGGAATGGCTAAAGGCCTATGCTGTGGTAAATGTAAAAAGGTCCTTAGCCTTTTCCGAGAATCTGAAAAATCCTGGCCCTGCCATTGAAATTGCTCTCTCATAGCATGCAAGGTTTCCCCAAAAGAAAATTCCTCAGGAGGAGAGGCAGAAGGAATGGAGTCTTCTGCGTCTGAGTCCTCATATGGAGAATAAGGGCCTTCTGGAGGGTTTGAGTTTTCTGAATCATCCGAGTAATCGGTTGAAACTGGCTCAGGGGGCTCTACTCTAGTCCTCTTCTCTGGAGGTGGATGAGAGGCCCTGTCTGGATGTGGTTGGGATCCCCGGATCAAAGAAATGAGATCCTCTGCTAGACTAAGCATTTGTGAACTAGAGCTAGGCCTGTGAGAGGGGGGTCTTAGGCACAGATTTGGTAGTTTTTGCTGCTTTAGCCCTGGCAAAGGCCTTAATCGACATGGATGCAGGAGGCCTAGCAGCTCCACGTGCAGGGGTAGAAATATCCAAAGGGATAGTATCAGATAAATCCTGTGAACCTGCAGGAGCAGGTGGGATTTCAGTAGCAGATTCAGCCAGGCTGGATGAGGCCTCGGTAAGTGGCAAGCTTTCGGCCGAAGGAAGAACCGTGGACTCTGTTTCAGCCGAAACAGAGACACTCGCGGTTGGCTTAACCACGGTTTCGGCCGAAACCGTGGACCGCGAGTGTCTGTCCTTTTCCTTGCGTTTTTTAGAAATTTGCGTAATCGGAGTATCCGACGGCACAATGTAAGCAAAATCGGAGCCGAAAAACTCTTCAGCAAATTCCGACCGACGTCTAAGCGTCCGTCGGTTGAAAGAAGCACAGGCTAGACAAGCTGCTACGTCGTGGTCTGGGCCTAAGAAAGGTAAGCAGTAAGAGTGGAAATCTTTATGAGGTATTTGTTTCCCACAAGTTAAACAGTTATTCACTTTTTCTGACATCGGCTGAGGCAAGAAAGAGTCCCCAACGGGGTACTTAGCTTTTTAGAAGTCTTCGGTACTTGTAGTAGTAATCTCTGGTTCTGACCGACCGGCACTTGCGAATAGCTTCTGCTTCGGGCGCCACGCGGCAAGAAAGACTGAGGAAAATGGCGTCGGCTGATGCCTTTATACCCGAAGAACTGCAGCTATGACGTCGGGTGAAGTGCGACACCAGCCGAGGCCAGACCCAGACTTTGGAATCCGGCCGACCGAAGGGCTGCCTGACGACAGGGCAACCCATTTGTAAGGACTGCAGATGCATCCTTGAAGGACATCCTGTAAGAAATCTTTCACAGTTTGCATAGACTTTGCTTTATCCTCCATTTTCTTTAACACTTCTGCCTTAACACCAAAGTATCATGCTGTAGTGGAGCATCCAACAATTTCATTTTAACATGGTCAGGTAAACTTTGTTCCTTCAACCAAGCATGTCTTCAAATAACTGAGCCTGTAACTGCAGCTCTGCAAGAAGCCTCAAGAATCAAAACCACATTGCAGTGTATGCTTTCCCACTTGTTCAACTGCATGCAATAAATCCTGCATAGTGACAGGACCTTCTATATTTGTAACCATTTTCTGCTTTAACAATGACATGAGATACTGTTGATATTTAAGCATGTGAAACTGACAGTTTAAGGCTCTTACAGCCAAGGTAGCAGAAGTGTTCTGGAATCCCTATCTGAGGGGACAGGATTTTTGGCAGTGGAAGCTTTAACCCCTTTAGGACCCTGAGAAATTGTTTCTGGGTCTGCAGCGGGGTTTTTGTAAAGAAATTTGAGAGTCAGGGACCCTGTAGTACCTGTCTGGCTTTACTGGTGCATGGGGTAAAGAATCTGGAGACAGACTGGATTCAGAAAAAACATCAACAATATCAAGCACAGGGGGGGATAGCTAAGGGCCTGTGCTGAGGCAATAGAAGGAAATCTGAGCCTTTTCTTGGATTCTGAGTAATCCTGGCTCTCCCAATGGAAATGCTCCCTCATGGTGTGTAGGGTTTCCCCAAAAGAGTAATCCTCAGGCGGTGAGGCTGAAGGAATGGACTCTTCAGCATCAGAGTCCTCATAGGGAGGGAGAGAATAGCCCTGGTCAGAGGAAGTGTCAGAAGAAATGGAAACTTGATCAGAGGAATCATAATTAGTGTCTTGCCTAGGCCTTTTATCAGGAGGGTGATGGGAGCCCCAGATTAAAGTAATAAGGTCTTCGGCCATTTTAAGCATCTGTTTCTTTGGCATGGATGACAGTTCTGGAGAATGCTGCACTTGTTTGTGACTTTAATGGAGTTTTTGACTTCGTCTTTGCTGCTATAGTACCTTTAATTGTAAGCTGTGACTGTCTGAAAACACCCTCAGAAGTCGGTGCCTGCTCAGCGGCTCTGGATTCATCCGAGGGTATATTTTCCGTAGGCCCAATACCTTGAGTTTCCACAGGCCTCTGTCTCCACGTGGCTGGCTGTCGCGGCCTGTGGCTCTGAGGAAACAGGTGTCAGGGGCCGCGAAAGTGCCTCACTGAGAACCGGCGACTGGCCTAGAAGAGGCTTCGTTGGTTTTGGACCTCGGATGCCTGTCTTTCTTTGTCGTTGCGTTTTTTATACATTGCGGTCGTTGGTTGTTCTGACGGCATTATATAATTAAATCTTCGTCCAAAATAATGTAAAGCAAAATCAAACTGACGTTTAATAGTGCGTTTATTGAATCTAGCACAAAACCGACAAACTAGTAACATCGTGGTCAGGGCCTAGGCAAGGAATGCAGTCCTTATGAGGTGTTTGCTTCCCACAAGAAATACAATTAACTTTTACTGACATCAGTCTGGAGCAAGAAAAAGTTTCCCCAATGGGGTACTTAGCTTTATTGAAAACTTCGGTTCTGAAATTCAATTTTGAAAATCTCAGGAGTTGACCGACCGGCACTAGCGAACTGCTTATGCTTCGGGCACCACGGGGCAAGAAAGACTGGAGAAAATGGCGTCTGTTGCAACTTTTATACCCCTGGCGCACTGACGTCAGGGAAGAGGCGACAGCAACCAATGCCGGACCAAGACTTTGGAACTTGGGCCGACTACGGGTCGCCTAAAGTGTAATGACTGCAACAGTGAAACACGATGAACATCTAGATCCTCTAACTTAAACAGATCTAGCCCTATCCCACTTTAAGAAAAGAAAAAAAGGGGGGATAGCTAGGTCCTCTAACTTACAGACCTAGTGTGAATAACAAAATAAGGACGAAACTAGAACCTCTAACAAACGGTCTAGCAAAAAGCAAAAACACACACTCATGGGATACCACACGCAAACAAGCAATAGGCCCAGAAAATACAACATACGATAACCAAGTCAAAACCGGATGAAGTCACAAAAAATGACAGTCAGTAATAAGCTATGATAGAAAACTCTCTATAAGCAATAAATTCCTGTAAAGGAAGTAATAGTAATAAAGGTATCACTTAGCCACGGGCCAACCAAGAAAGCTTCCGACTGAAGACGTGGCAAACGAGATCGGAGTGTGCTCATGCACCATGGGATACCTCCTAGCCACGAGCTAATCAGAAGTTTTCAGGCTTTCTAAAAGCAGCCGAATCGGAGCTGGGGATCGGCTCCGAACCCACACAATAATGGAGGTAAGATAGGACTACATCACATCAAACGTTTCTACTTACTGGCAAACACTCTACATGTAAACAACTTTTGTGAAAACAAAATATGCAGTACTCTACACGAATGCTTCGGATTCTGGGCCTTCAAGGGAATTGGAGAAACCATGCAGTTAACTTGAGTTTGAAGGTGTGTGTGTGTGTGTGTGTGTGTGTGTGTGTGGGGGGGGGGGGGTAGTCGCACCTTCCTGGTGATGGATCAGATCCAGACCAAAGGAGAGTACTTCAGAAGAGGCTTACAGAAGAGGAACCAAACCTGATTGGGCCAAAAGGGGTCAATGGAGATTACAGTCACTCTAACGGGCTTGTCAAGTATCCCAGGGTGACTGTTCCTGCAGAGGAACAAAGGCATAA
The DNA here is from genome assembly GCF_019279795.1 of Protopterus annectens. Classification (NCBI taxonomy): domain Eukaryota; kingdom Metazoa; phylum Chordata; order Ceratodontiformes; family Protopteridae; genus Protopterus; species Protopterus annectens. The sequence continues at coordinate 167,303,162 of NC_056725.1, forward strand.
TAGCTGTTGCACTTTTTGTTGGATGGAGATGCGAACAGATCAAAACACTGCGTGCCCCAGCACTGAAAAATTTAAATAGCAACTCTGATTCAGGGGCTACTTGTGAAGAAAGAGAATGTTCCGGCTCAAACTGTCTGCTAATATGTTGGATCACTGTGGGATGTGCGACTTGCCCACTGCCAGATTCTCATGGCCTCTCAAGCAACAGGATAGGAAAGCCCACCCCACCTTTTCTCAGATACCAAACTACATACATTTTGCCTGTCTAAACCAAAATCACACCCTGAGAAGCCTGCAACAAAAGGACCATCCTCATCTCCAAGGCATTGGTGTAAATATTGCCTTTTGTAATGGACCAGGTCTCCTGGACAGTCCCCCCCCAACCAAGAAGATAAGTATCCATTATTACACTGGCTAAAGGAGGGGAAGAATGAACGGTATCCCAGTGGACACCAAGGGAGACCAACCACCACCTGATTTGATTCTGACAGACGTATGTCATCACGTCTCGTATAAAACTACTGCACCAATGTCCATTTGCAGAACCCTCCTGTAGCATCTCACTAGGGGAAACCAAGCAGATGGTGGCCAGGGTTTTGGGCAAGAACACAGAAATAGAGCTGACACTCGAGACTGGAAGCCTTCCAGTCTGAGATGGTGTTTTCAGCAATCTACAAACTCTATCAACTGCCAGGAAAAAGGCTGGACTTCTGATACTTGATTGTGATTCTTGAGGAGCTGTACAGCTGGAGTAAAGTGCCTTGGCTCTAACAATACTCATGGTGGCGGTAAGTGGCCAAAAGTACAGGTAAGGAAAGACCTGGAATCCCTGCAGCCCGATCCAGGCTATCCTGTCATGCACTTGAACACTGGGGTGGGGTGTTGGTGGTGAGACCAAAGGGTAGTGCTCGGAATTGGTAATGAAGTGTAGAAAAGTACAGCTGTGTACACTTACCATAAATGTAGATGTTGAGTATATTCACTGTTGCAGTCATTACAACTGGGTTATCCTGCTAGCAGGCTACCCTCAGTCGGCCTGAATTCCAAAGTCTAGGTCCGGCGTCAGTTTCTGTAACCTCTTCCCTGACGTCAGTGCGCCAGGGGTATAAAAGATGCAGCCAATGCCATTTTCTTCAGTTTTTATTGCCCCAGATGTCAGGTGCCCCCAAAAGGGTAGGCTAAAAATATGTCAATAAAGCATGCATGCACCAAACTATATATTTTGCCTTCATCTACAAGCAAATACACCACATAGGTTGTTATAGAATAGAGAAGTACAGATAAGTTCCAGCAAAGAAATTGGAACATCTACATTTATGGTAAGTGTACACAAATGTACTGTTTTTCGTGTTTCACTGTTGCAGTCATTACAACTGGGTTGAATCCCAAAGCTAAGGTCTGGAGGCTGGAGCTAAATAGCAATAGGAGCGGCTATTAGGCCCTGCAGAACTGCAGTGGTAAAGCCTGCCCTGGATTTAGAGTAGAGTGGTAAGTGATAGTGCTTTGTGAAGGTGTGCACTGAACTCCAAGTAGCAGCCTCTAAAATGTCTTTGGTTGGTACTCCCCTGAGGAAGGCTGCTGCTCTGGTTGAATGTGGCCTAATGCCCTTAGGTAATGGCTAGCCATATTGTGAATAGCAGAAATGAATGCAGCGGCCTATCCACTTTGAAATGGTCTGCTTTGAGATAGTCTTTCCTTGTGATCCTGCAGCATATGCCACTAGTAGTTGCTCTGTCTTTCTGAAAGCTTTGGTTCTGTTCAAATAGAAGCGTAGCTGTCTATGTCCAAATAAAGCAGAATTCTCTCCCCCTTATTCTGTGGGTTTGGATAAAAGGTAGGCAGATGAATAGTTTGGTTAAGGGCCACACTGGACACTACCTTAAGCATAAATGTCGGGTTTGTCCTCAGAGAAACCCTGTCTGGATAAAAAATGATAAAAGGTTCCACAGCCATGACTGCCTGTAGCTCTGAAACTCGTCTTGCAGAAGTTATTGCAAGGAGCAGAGCAGTTTTCCAAGATAAAAACTTTATATCAGCTGTAGCAGCCAGCTCAAAAGGAGGCAGGGTGAGTTTTTCCAAGACATAATTGAGGTCCCATGCAGGTATTGGTGATCTCCTTGGAGGCCTTACATAGGTTCATAGGTTAGTACAAGGCCAACTGCCCTTGTGAGCCATTGTAAGCCTAGCCAATTATCTCTTGTGAGACTCAAACCCTGCACCTTGTGTTTGTAAGGCAAACACCTTAACCATTAAGCCACCCTCCCAACCCTGCCGAGGTACTGCCTTAATAAAGGATGAGAAGAGATTGGTGGCTCTGTATTGTAATGAGCCGAAATGGCAGAGGCATGAATTTTTATAGATGAAAAGGATAGGCCTTTGTCCAGCATCTCAGTAAAGTATTGCAAAATCTGAGGAATATTTGGAACAGCTGTGTCAATTCCTTGTACCTGGTTCCAAGCACAGAATCTCTTCCATTTTCCAGCATAGGATTTTCTCGTACTAGGCCTCCTGGCCTCCAAAATGACATCCATCACCGCTTTAGTGAGGGCTGTGTTTTGTATGACTACATTATCCACCATGCTGCCAAATTCAAGGTCTTGAGTTGGCTGTGCAGGATCTGATTGTTCTGCTGAGACAGTAGATGACACTTGAGGTAAGGTCCAGGCTGGGCATTGAGAAGTTCCTTAGAACTGGATACCAGTACTGTCGTGGCCGGTATGGGGCAATCAGTATAATTTTTGGCTTCTCCTATCTGACCTTTTGGAGTTCCTTAGGGAGGAGAGGCAGAGGAGGAAAGGCATACACTGTTAAGTTGTTCCACTTTCCATGCTTGTCTGTGATGCGTCCTTGTGCAGAATCTCTTTAGTTGGCAGTTGTGAGGTGAGACAAATAGATCTATGTCCGGGCATCCCCATTTCCTTGTTACCATGTTGAAGACTTGTGGATCCAATTTCCACTCGTGGAGATCCATGAGGTTTCTGCTTAGTTCGTCTGCCAGAGTATCTTTCCTGGCAGGAATTGTGCCTGCAGATGTACTTGGCAAGTCAATGCTGTGCCCCACAAAGTCATGGCCAGTATGCAAAGGGTGTAAGAATGAGTGCCTCCCTGCTTTATGTACCACATGACCATGGTATTGTCCGTCTATCAGTAGTTGTCCCGGATGAAGTCCTTGAAGGTTGTCAGGGCATTTTGAACAGCCAGCATCTCCGATTGATATGCAGATGCATTTGGTTTGCGGACCATGTGCCCTGAATACATCTTGGCCTTCGCCCACCATCGAAACTCCTGTTGCAGGCAGGGTATGAGAGCAACTATTGTTTCCAAGCTGTGGCAATGTGGAGTCCAAACACTTTTTAGGTACCATTGAAGTTTCCTCATATGCAGTCTTGCATATGGAATTAGTAGAATGCAGGATGCCATGAAGACCAAAGCCTGCAGAATTTTTCTTGCAGATAACTGGGTCTTTGTTGCCAACAGTTTGAAATAGGTAGTCAGTTGCCTTTGTCTGGCGTGAGATAAGCCATCTGGGCAGTTGTATTTAAGCTTGCACCCAGGATTATTAACTCGAGAGGGTACTAGTTTTGAATTTTGTTCGTTGACTGTGTACCCTAGGGCATGGTAGTAATCTCTTTACAAATGCCAGATGCTGTAGTAGAATATGTCCTTGTTCTCTGCTTGAATGAGGCAGTCATCCAAGTAAGAATATATTTGTATTCCTCTGTCTGCAGTATGCAATTACTGGTGCCAGGCACTTTGTGAAAACCCTGGGTGCAGTAGATAAGCCAAAGCGCAGTGCAGAGAATTGGTAGTGCATTGAGCCAGCTTTGAATCTGAGGTATCTTCTGCAGGTTTGTCTGACTGGGACATGCAGGTATGCCTCTTAAACCTAAAGTCACAAGCCAAGCCTTCTTGCCCAACATGGGCAGAAGCTGCTGTAGAGTCAACATTTTGAATTTTGGAATACACAAATGTGTGTTTAGAACATATAGGTCCAGTATTGGTCTCCAGGCTTTGTCCTTTCTGGGTACCAAGAACAGTCCTGAATAGAAACCTTGTCCCTGCTCTTGCTCTGGTACTTGTTGAATGGCCCTCATGTCCATGAGGGATGAAACTTGTTTTTTGTGCCTCTGCCCACTGAAGTTTTGGCAGGTCTGGCCAACCGTTTGCCCTTAGCAGGGTATGGAAGTGAAACTTGTAGCCTTGTGACACTGTTTAAAGACCCATTTGTCCTGGGTTATGTGCCAATTTTGAGAAAAAAAGTGCTAGTTTCTAGTGCTAAAGGTGCTGCCAGAAGATAAGTGCTTGGCGCAGGCAGGGGAAAGTCATTATGATCGTTTCCTGTATGGCTGTGATTTGTTTTCTCCACTTTTGGAGGTAGAAGCACCTCATTGTTTAGACCTGTACGAACCTTGGGGCTGGGATCTGCCTCTAGGGTGTCTGTATCTGCCCCTTTGTGGTCTGTCTGACACTGGAAAGGACCAATTCTTTGTAGGCCAGTGTCTGCTAAATCTTGGTGGCTGTACCTGTAAGAAATATCCTTGACTGTTTGCATAGATTTAGCTTTGTCCTCCATTTTCTTTAACACCTCTTCTGCTTTAACACCAAACAAAACATCATGCTGTAATGGAGCATCTAATAATTTTGCTTTAACATGATCAGGTAGATTTTGTTCCTTTAACCAAGCATGCCTCCTACTGACAGAACCCGTAACTGCGGATCTGCAGGAGCCCTCCAGAGAATCAAAACCACATTGCAAAATATGCTTTCCAACTTGTTCAGCTGCATGCAATAAATCCTGAATTTCTTTGTTTCCAGCACATTCAGAATTTATCAATATTTTCTGTTTAAGCAGTAACATAATATATTGTTGATATCTGAGCATATGAAACTGACAATTTAAAGCCCTTATAGCCAAGGTAGCAGAAGTGTAAATCTTTTTTCCCCATCTGTCCAGTGCCCTAGAATCCCTGTCAGAGGGAGTAGGGTTTTTTGCAGTGGAAGCCTTGATTCCATTGGGACCCTGAGAGATAGTTTCTGGGTCAGCAGCAGGGTTTTTGAATAGGAATTTATGAGAGTCTGGAACCCTGTAGTACCTGTCCGGCTTAACAGCAGCTGGAGGAAAGGAGTCACGGGTCAGACTGAACTCTGAAAATACATCTACAATGTCTAAATCAGGTGGGATAGCTAGAGGCCTGTGTTGTGGTAGTAAAAGGAAGTATCTGAGCCTTTTCTTAGATTCTGAATAATCTTGGCTCTCCCAGTGGAAATGCTCCCTCATGGTATGTAAAGTTTCTCCAAAAGAATAATCCTCAGGAGAGGCTGAAAGGATAGATTCTTCAGCATCAGAATCCGCATAGGGAGGAAGAGAGTATTCCTGATCAGAAGAGGAATCAGAAGAAATAGAAACCTGATCTGAAGATTCATATTCTGTCTCTTGCCTAGGCCTCTTATCAGGAGGGGTGGGGTGGGAACCCCTGATCAAAGTAATTAGGTCTTCGGACATTTTGAGCATCTGTTTTTTAGGCATGGAGGCCTGTCCATGAGGCGGTTGTACTTGTTTCTTCGTCTTTAAAGGTCCTTTAGTCTTTGCCTTTGAAGCTGAAGTCGTTTTAACATGCAACTGGAGTAGGTCTGAAAACACCCTCAGAAACAGATGCCTGCTCAGCGGCTCCGAACTCATCTGAGGGAATAGTTTTCGAAGGTCCAATACCTTGAGCTTCCAGCGGTCTGGTCGACTCCACGTGGGTGTCTGTAGCGGCCTGCGATTCTAAAGTAGCGGTAGTGAGGGGCTGCGAAGGCACTTCACTGAACCGGCGACTGGCTTCGAAGCCTCGTCAGTTTTGGACCTCGGATGCCTGTCATTTTCTTTGTGTTTCTTGTGAATTCCGGTAGTCAGATGGCTATCCGACATTGTATAGTTAAAATCTACTGCCAAAAATAGTGAAATGCAAAATCGTTCTGACGCTTAATAGTGCGTTGGTTAAATCTAGCAAAAAACCGACAACTAGCAACGTCGTGGTCAGGGCCTAGGCAAGGAATACAGTATGAATGAAAATCCTTAAGAGGTATTTGCTTCCCACAAGAAATACAATTATTAACTTTTTCTGACATCGGTCTGGAGCAAGAAAAAAGTTTTCCCAACAGGGTACTTGGCTTTTAGTGAAGACTTCGGATCTGAAATTCGAACACGAAAATCTCAGGAGTCGGCCGGCCGGCACTTGCGAACTGCTTTTGCTTCGGGCACCGTGCAAGAAAGACTGGAGAAAATGGCGTCGGCTGCATCTTTTATACCCCTGGCGCACTGACGTCAGAAAAGAGGTGACAGCAACAGACGCCAGACCTAGACTTTGGAATTCAGGCCGACTGAGGGTAGCCTGCCAGCAGGATAACCCAATTGTAATGACTGCAACAGTGAAACACGAAGAACATCTACTAGAACACCTTGCAATCTTTATGGGATGATAGGTGTTTCTTGAGGTTCAATACAGCACAGTCATCCTTCCTCGAGAGGTAGAAAGGACTGCATAGGGACCATGTGGAACTTTGTTTACAAAGAGATGCAATCTGCTCAAATCCAAAATTGGCCCGATGTCCTTGTTCTTCTCTGGAACCCAAAAGAACCTTGAATAGATCCCAGATCTGCACTGGTATCACTGGACCTCTTGGATGACTTTTTTTAATAGATTTTGACTTTCGAGGTTTGCTGCATCCTTTCTCTGATGGGGTGGTACATTTGGGAAATGTTTGGGATTTAAATTTGGGGTTTCCAAAAATGGAACTGTACAGTCTCTGGATAGGACCAGACACCCATGCGTTTGCAGTGACGGCCTAAGCTTTCAGGTATACAGCCAAATGATCCCTCATGATTGCCTCCAGAACAGGACAGTCAGGTAACCTTTCAGGGTCACTGAAAAGGCCCAGTCAGAGAAGGCTCTGCAAAACACCTGATTCTACGGACCACCTTTGTTGTGAAGGTTGACACCTATTGTGGTTCCCCGTGCCCCCAGGTAAACCTTGAGGAGATTCCTGGAAAGTCTGGAGTGCTTTTCCTAAAAAAGGAGTAATTTCCCCCTCTTCTGGTTCTAAGAGAAGGTCCACTGAGGGTACCAAAACATACTACAGCATTCCCATCCTGCTCACTTCTGGTCAAAGTGTCCTTAAACCTAGGCCCAAAAGAAAAGAGCAGTCAAACAGGGAGTTAGCCTGAGGTAGTCAAATTATACAGCCTCATCTAAACATGGCTACATATGGTAATGCAGGAACCAGTGGCTCGGGATATGCCATTAGTAGTGTTAGACAGATGCATGGACATGCTAGCAATAGACTGTAAAGCTTTCGAGCCCAAGTCTTCCAAGAATATGGAGTCTGCGAAGCCTTAATTACCTTTGACAGTTCCTACACAATGTCAAGCTGAAGTCTGGTCTGATCAAGTGAGCAAGATAGATCAATGCCCTCTGTGTGAAACTGGCTGAGGCATAGGATACCTTCCCCCAGTTGGTCCAGTGCCAGAGATTCCCTATTCAGGCGATGACCTGAAAAACTTCCCAAGATGCCATCACAACTAGAAGAGAAACCACCCAAGAAATTAATGGACTCACCCCTGAAGGCCTCCAAAAATACTGACTCCTCCAGACACAGGGCATCATCAACCTAGCCCTCACACTGAAGAGAGCTTCAAAAGATTACCATAGAAGCCTTCCTCGTGGAGGGGAATTATGAGAAACCCCTTCCCTCCATGAGCTTAGTATCTTTGGTGAGGGACTTCTAGAGAATCCAGGTGCTTCCTCTGGCACAAAAGTTCCCACCCTAGACAGTCGGGGGGGGGGGGCAGGGGCTCAAAGGAAGAGCAAACTGGAGACCTAGGGGACATCTGTCCCAAAGCAGGTTGAAGAGTGTCCACATGTGCAAAACACTGAAGAGAGGCAGATACTACTTGTACCTGACCACTCTGTCCTCTACATCAAAGGCAGAAACTGAACCAGGCTGCCTGGGAGCTGATGGACCTAGGATCCAAAAAGCCCAAGGATGTACCAGACCTTAGGGTTACTCCAGCCTGCCCAGTGGCCAAGTCAGGAGGCTGAGCTACCCAAAGTAGAGACCCCAGCAAGAAGGATGACCCCGATGTTTCAGCTCTGGGGCACACTTGGCTCAGATGCAGCCAGAGTTGAGGAAGTAAGGGTAGGAGCCAAAATCAGCCAAGCTGTCAGATCTGACCCTAGGGGAGAAAAGGCAACCAGCTGAGATGACCTTGGAATCGTAGGGTTTGACAGGAAACCAGTGTAAAGGAGTTGAAGCTTCAGATCAAGGGCCAGAGCAGAGGGGATGAGTCCTAACTGCATTTGAGCTGCTCCGAATGTGCAGGTGTTACACTCCCAACAGACCAAGGAGACTGAGTTGATGAAGCTACTGAAGGAGGCTTAGAGGCTCACCTAATGAACGAGGGATTCAGTGACTGAATCCAAACCTGAAGTTCAGTTCTGGGGTGGAAATGGAATAACTCCATTGAAAACTCCTTCAGGGCAGAGAGGAAGGGGAAAAGGGTCCTCCATGAAAACATAATGGACAAGAACGGGCTAGGGACACTAACAGGAGGAGATGGAGACTTCCCTGCAATCAGCTCCAAAGGAAACTGTCTCAGATGTCAAAGCAGATGACAGTGTCGAAGCTGACAAGGAGCAGAGGGGTTAAGATCTTCGGATCCTGCAGACCACAAGGAAGACCAGTGAGTGGAATGCTTTTGGCTTCCCTTAGCTGCTTTGGGATCCCTATGTCTTGCCTGTCAACCTGATTGGACTTCTCACCCTTGCTGAAGAAAGCCAAAAACGTGTCCGTTGTACCAACTTAGCCCTCCTCTCATTAACAGCACAGGGGTCAAAGCCTTCACAAATGGTACAAGTGGAATCTAGATGAGCTGCCCCCTAAACAATACATGCACCAGTCTTTTGATGTCCTGTAAGGGGAGCTTGTGCCAACAAGCAAAGCACTTTTTAAACCCCTTTTTCATATCCAATGCAAATGAACCTAAAGACCCTGTTGAACCAGAGCACACAACAAATTAAGAAGAGGATTCACCAAGTCTTTATACTGAACAAACAATCTAAAAACAATGGGCAGGAATAGCCTGCTGAAAAAGAAGCCTAACTAAATCCACCCCTAACCCAATCTACTTCATGCTACTTCATGCTACACATCCTAGCTACAAGAAGATGCAATCACTAGAGTACAGGACCTAAAAAGCACACTAAATAATGTTAAACACTAGAAAAAAGGATACACATTGGTAGAGCAATCTATGATGGTGCTGCACAGGAATGCCAGCAAACGAGATCTGGGGTAGTCCAGAAAAGCAAGGCATTACAGGTAGAGGAGGAAGAGCTTGGACGAAGTCTATTGTATATGGCCAGTCTCAAATTAGTCTCTGATGCTATAACCCACAGGTTGAATCTAGACTGAAAAGATATTTTGAAAATGACTGAACATGTTAAGAAAATGCATGACCGTTCAGATGACATTCAAGCTACTTATACAAGAAAAGAAAGCTTACAGCAAAAATGGCAGCACTGGATACAAGAACAGGCATCTTGGAAGAAGTTGTCATTAAATAAAGAGAACAGAGCACAAAGAAAAAGCTTGCAAATTAGGAGCATGAAAGCAAGTGGAAAGACATGACTGTTTAGTTATGTTAAACCTCTGCAAATTAGGAGCATGAAAGCAAGTGGAAAGACATGACTGTTTAGTTATGTTAAACCTCTTGACTCAATGAAGGGGGAAGATCTCATAAGTGACAGCAAATCAGAAAGACTGCACTGGATCACCTAGCTACCAGGAAGTGGGCCAATTAATTTAATACAGATATTGGTATATTTCAGAACTTCTGCACCAGAAAAGCAGCTTCTGGATTTGCTGTGGAAACCAGGGTGCAAGTAGTTGTGCAGGGTTTTACCAGTATATTATCAACCACAGAAGAACTAGCAAACCTCAAAGCCAGTGACTGTAATGCACAGATAAAAACTTTTAATTCTCTCGGTAATGGTGGATACTTGTGAAGACTAGAATTATCCTCTTCAACTGAGGACACAGTCTCATATGAAGTGCACGTGGAAGAGAAGGAACGCTGTTTGATTACTTCCTTCTTGAAAAGACACTACGTGTGTAGTTCTTTTCCGGTTGGTTCTGGACAAGAAGGCATTCCCATTGTCAGTCCCTAGTATCTCGCACAGTTTCTTTTTTCTCTCCATAATTTCCTCCTCGTACCCTTCTGATAATAAAGTACTGTGCGATTCACTTGAAAAGCTGATGTATAAAGAAACCTCAGTGTTTTTAAATGTTCAGAGTGTTAAAATATTTAGAGCTCAATATCACCCCTCGTGGGTTAAGAGCCTACAAGGATCCTGCTACACAGTTTAATTTGCAGGATGAAAAATACAAGAATTTCCATCAATGCTGGGTACGTGCTGCACAAGTGCACTTTAGAATGGGCTTCCACTCTTGGAGAAAGACGGGGTGAAACAGGAGCTGCAAAAGATTAGCTCCACTTGTGCTAATTTATTGTCAATGTCCAGTCCAGAAACTTTAAAGTACTTAAATACATTAATTCTAAATTAAAAGGGTACGAGGAAGAAATTATGGAGAGAAAAAAAATTAGTGGGAGATACTAGGGACTATGACAATTGTAATGCGTTCTTATCTAGAACCAACTGGAAAAGAGCTACACGTCATGTGTCTTTTCAAGAAGGGAGTAATTGGGCTGAACAGTGTCCCTTCTCTTCCACGCGCACTTCATATGAGACTGTCCTTAGTTGAGGATAATTCTAGTCTTCACGAGTATCCACCATTACCGAGAGAATTAAAGTTTCTATCTGTGCAGTACAGTCACCAGCTTTGTGGTTTTGTGTTACCAGTATATTTACTTTTATTTATTTTTTTATTTTACATTTGTTGACCAGGCTGGTCTAACTGGATACATGTCCATTTTCAGTAGAGGCCCGGGGAGAAAAGCTCCACATAAGCAAAATTTTTAGCAACTTCAGGTACAGATAAGAAATTGTAACAAATTTAGGTACAGTACTATTTTAAGGTGAAGAATACAAATGTTATATAGAAAAATAGTACTATTAAAGAAGCAGATAAGAGATTGAACAAAAATTTTTAAAGTAGCACACAATAAGAAAGAGAAATAATACTAAAATATAGTGGCTCCTGGTACAGTATTTAACAGCAAGTCATCCAATTTATCCTATAGTAGCATAGCAACTTTAAGGTAGCATGTAAGAAAGATAAAGAATGGCTTAATAGATATTTATATGGGAAAACAAGTTAATACTGCAAGCTGCAAACTATACTAGTACATAATTTGAAGAGGATCCTATGTAAGAGAAAGTTGTAAAGACTGAATTAGTTTAGGTGGGTCTACTCTCAGAGGCAGAGAGAGAGTTGGAATTAAATTGCAAATGGTTATATAGGTAGGGTTCAGAGAAAGTGGTGGTATGATTAGTCTGGGTTACTACATGGGCATAACCAGTGGTCAAGGTATTCTCAGAGCTGTTTTTTGAACAGTTTCATTGAGGAGAGATTAGAGTTCCTTGGGAAGCAGGTTCCAGGATTTGCCAACAGTGTTGGAGAACAGAGAATCACCGGCCTTATTTTTGGATTTGACTGTGAATACTAGTACTTTATTGGCTGAGCAAAGGGTTGTCAAATTACTGTAGGGTGATTAGAAGGCTAGTAAGTATATGAGTACTTTTAGGAAGATAGAGGATCTTATAGGCAATAATAAGTTGTTGAATCTGAAGTTGATAATGTAGTTCTAGCCAATCTAGTTGCTTTAGGTGTTGTCCAAGATTGCTCAGCAGTCACCTGCAGGCAGATGTGCAAAGCAAGAGGGGTAACAGCAAAGCACTTGACAGTAACGGAAATGGCTTTTGTTGAGCCATATGAAGCTAGTAAGGCACAGAATATAGGAAAAAGGCCTGGATCTGACCCAAGCAGTGACGAGAAGTGTCAATGGGCTTGGAAAGAAAACATTTCACTGATCAATAACTAAAGACTGGTGGGTGCATTTCCATGGTTTAAATGGAAAGTGGTACGTAATGTGTGGCATTAACAATAGTTGTAAGGAGAGAAAGTGGTATGGGCAGCAGCGATTACAACAGGGTGTACTCTGGTACTTTGGGACAACAAAATGGGATAACTTGGGGAAATCTGATCAGAGATGAAAGTACAGCAATGTAAAGAATAGGTAATGCGAATAACTGACTAAATGGAGATATATGCAGACATTATGAAACTGGGAAATGGGTTATGCAAGTGCTCTCTGCTCATAATGTGAAGTAGATTATGGGGATAACAGAATTTCTATGTAATTTGGAAGACCAAGTAACCAGTTAAAACTGCCAATATAAAAGGTAGAAGGTGGGGCTAGGATAACTACAACTGGAAACTGAGGGAATGCAAAGATCGCTGCAAAATAGCATCAAAAAGGATAAGATTACAAGTGCATCTAGTGAGGGTGAAGGAAAGGCCCAAAAAAACTCTCAACAAAATGGTTAACATCGTTCAACTGAGTGGATGGAAACTTGGCATTCAAAGGGTAGTCCCCTTACATTGGATCACTGATCAAGTTTCAAGAACACAGTCTGGATTTAAATCTTTTTCTGCAAGTTCTTAAAGCACAAGATGAAAAAAAAAATCAAATTAAGATCTTCCTTTCAAATTCTATTAAGGAAAGTCACAGGTTGTGAAAGCAGATGGCATGAAGTAGCTGACTGAAATAAGGCAAGATAAACTATTACAAAAATTATTGCAGTAGATTCTTTAGGGGCTTAAGCATTACTAGGAAAGAAAAACAAATAAAACACTATGGATATTGAAATGTAATGCGTGTAATTAACTCAAAGGAAAAAGGAAGCAGACAGGTGAGACAAAAAAAAAGGGGAAGTACAGAGGAAACTAGACAAAACAGAAATTTTGGCGGGGAGGGTCTGGCAACCAGCAGTGTGTGTGGAACAGAGTAGAGGGTTGAAAACTGAATGTAAGCAAAAAGGGTCATGGTTATCAGAAAAAGGAAGTACAAGATCTACAACAGAAGTTTTGCAGGAGATATTGGGAACAGGTTTAGCACGAGAAACTGGCCAGGAAGGGCTATTTCTTAGTAGCAGAAACTGGTTATAGGGGGAGCAAGCTAAAGTGATGAAATTTTAAAATCACTAGAATTTCCACTGGGGATAGAGGACCTACTTTCAAGAGGATGCTACACTGGAATTAGAGAGGCCATACTGTGAGGCTATGTACAACAGTTACATCTAGACATATTTCACCTACATTGGACACATTATTTGCAGTAGTTTGCTTTCTAACTAGCCTAATGTATTTTTAGGTGAGTATGATGCTCCTACTGGAGGAATGGAATTCAGTACTAGGGGAACAAATTGCATCCTGTGATTCTGAGGGTACAGGCTAGCAAGAACTGAAAAAAGTCCTCACTACACAAACTCAAGAGAAAGGTCAGCAAAAGGATGGACAGTGTGCAAGAAAAAACTTAAAGTGGTTACTTAAATCCAATAAAAAAATGAGAGGTAAAGGGACTTGTACAGTCAGGTTAGAAATCTACAAATGGTGTGTACAGCTTTACTTGGATAGGAAGGTTCAAACAAACAAGCTACAGCAGATATGCAGTAGCACAAGGACAGCACAGTTGTGTAAGATCATACCATACAGTAGATGACCTCTCACTGTTGCAGTATTCTTTACTTCTGGGATATCCAGCATGGACAACCAAACATGTATCCAACATACCAAGGTCTCTACATCCTCCAGGCACCACAGTCTCTACATCCTCCAGGCACCACAGTCTCTACATCCTCCAGGCACCACAGTCTCTACATCCTCCAGGCACCACAGTCTCTACATCCTCCAGGCACCACAGTCTCTACATCCTCCAGGCACCACAGTCTCTACATCCTCCAGGCACCACAGTCTCTACATCCTCCAGGCACCACAGTCTCTACATCCTCCAGGCACCACAGTCTCTACATCCTCCAGGCACCACAGTCTCTACATCCTCCAGGCACCACAGTCTCTACATCCTCCAGGCACCACAGTCTCTACATCCTCCAGGCACCACAGTCTCTACATCCTCCAGGCACCACAGTCTCTACATCCTCCAGGCACCACAGTCTCTACATCCTCCAGGCACCACAGTCTCTACATCCTCCAGGCACCACAGTCTCTACATCCTCCAGGCACCACAGTCTCTACATCCTCCAGGCACCACAGTCTCTACATCCTCCAGGCACCACAGTCTCTACATCCTCCAGGCACCACAGTCTCTACATCCTCCAGGCACCACAGTCTCTACATCCTCCAGGCACCACAGTCTCTACATCCTCCAGGCACCACAGTCTCTACATCCTCCAGGCACCACAGTCTCTACATCCTCCAGGCACCACAGTCTCTACATCCTCCAGGCACCACAGTCTCTACATCCTCCAGGCACCACAGTCTCTACATCCTCCAGGCACCACAGTCTCTACATCCTCCAGGCACCACAGTCTCTACATCCTCCAGGCACCACAGTCTCTACATCCTCCAGGCACCACAGTCTCTACATCCTCCAGGCACCACAGTCTCTACATCCTCCAGGCACCACAGTCTCTACATCCTCCAGGCACCACAGTCTCTACATCCTCCAGGCACCACAGTCTCTACATCCTCCAGGCACCACAGTCTCTACATCCTCCAGGCACCACAGTCTCTACATCCTCCAGGCACCACAGTCTCTACATCCTCCAGGCACCACAGTCTCTACATCCCCCAGGCACCACAGTCTCTACATCCCCCAGGCACCACAGTCTCTACATCCCGCAGGCACCACAGTCTCTACATCCCGCAGGCACCACAGTCTCTACATCCTGCAGGCACCACAGTCTCTACATCCTCCAGGCACCACAGTCTCTACATCCTCCAGGCACCACAGTCTCTACATCCTCCAGGCACCACAGTCTCTACATCCTCCAGGCACCACAGTCTCTACATCCTCCAGGCACCACAGTCTCTACATCCTCCAGGCACCACAGTCTCTACATCCTCCAGGCACCACAGTCTCTACATCCTCCAGGCACCACAGTCTCTACATCCTCCAGGCACCACAGTCTCTACATCCTCCAGGCACCACAGTCTCTACATCCTCCAGGCACCACAGTCTCTACATCCTCCAGGCACCACAGTCTCTACATCCTCCAGGCACCACAGTCTCTACATCCTCCAGGCACCACAGTCTCTACATCCTCCAGGCACCACAGTCTCTACATCCTCCAGGCACCACAGTCTCTACATCCTCCAGGCACCACAGTCTCTACATCCTCCAGGCACCACAGTCTCTACATCCTCCAGGCACCACAGTCTCTACATCCTCCAGGCACCACAGTCTCTACATCCTCCAGGCACCACAGTCTCTACATCCTCCAGGCACCACAGTCTCTACATCTTCCAGGCACCATAGGTTAGACATATGTACCTTAACACCTTGAACACATTTCTTCCTCAGAAATTAAATGCCCTAGAAGAAATGGACACAGTGGATTGGAACAGCTGATGGGAGGGGGAGGAAGAAGATAAAACACCCTGCAGCCAGAAGGAAAACAAACACAGTAGGTAGAAGGGAGGGAGGGAGGGACAGAATACTGCAACAGTTAGGAAGGCATCTACTATTATGGCAAGACCTTACACAACTTTACTATGTCCTTCCATACCACTGCTGTACTCTTATAATAGCTTTTGTACTCTACCAGGAATAAAGCATGGGAAGAGGAAGTCCCAGAACAGCTCTGCAGAAATCCATGAAGGATAGCCCTGGCAAAACCAGCCTGTGTCCCTAGAAATGATCCAATTTGCAGTATTTGGTGAAAGTGTAAACAAGACCAAATAACAAGCTTCCAAGATAGATCTAGATGCAAACCCTTGAAAAAAAGCACCAGAAGAGGACACTGCCCTAGCAGAATGTGCACAAACAGAAGAGGAAAGCGGCTTGGCATGAAAACAGCAAAAATAAATGGTCTTACAAATCCAGCAGGAGATGGTGTGCTTAGACACTACCAAACCCAATTAGAGGCATAAAAAGAAACAAAAAGCTGTTCAGATTTCCAAATACGTGTTTTGTCTTGTCCAAGTAATTCCAAAGTGTGAAGAATGCTCTCAGTAGGATACTATAGAGAAGGAGAAAGATAAATGGACTGATTTCAAGCCAAATTATCAACCACCTTGGGCATAAAAGGTCTGGTATGAGCAGACACCCTGTCTCTGTGGAAAAAAAAAAAAAGTGCAACTGCCATCAGTGCTGGAAGTTTGGAGATCCTCTGGGCAGAAGTAAGAGCCATGAAAAATACAGTCCTCCAAATATAGTTATGTACTTACCATAACGTTCCATGTGAGTTGTTCATCTCGCCTTCATTCTTACAGATGGGTTCGGAGCCGATCCTCTGCTCAGAGTCGGACTACTACAAAGCTCGAGGTCTTCAGATAGCTCGAGGCCAAGTCCCTATCCCATAATGCACCTAGAGTTACCTCAGACCTTGTTTGCTGCGTATAATACCATATGTCATTCTATCACTCCATAACAGAAAGCTATAGAAGGGTTGGGCAACCAGGAAGAATCCAGCATCTTGGTCTTCAAAGAACCCTGGATGGGGTAAGAGGGTGGAAAGTAAGAATGAAGGCAAGAGGAACAACTCACATGGAACGTTACGTTAAGTACATAACTTCTATATTTGAAGTTGTTCTATCTCGCCGTTCATTCTTACAGATGGATAGCGGTTCCAAGCACCATCTCTCTTGGGTGGCTCACAGGAGTATGTTTTTCAGGACAAAAAAGACCCAAAGGAGGCCCTGTCAACTTTGTAATGAGTGATATTAAGATATGATGTCTTGACCAAGTGGCCGCTGCACAAATGTTATCTATAGGAAGTCTGGCAGAAAAGGCAGAGGATGTAGACACTGCTCTGGTGGAGTGAGCTTTAATTTTATGTTGTAAGGGCATATTAGCAGCTGAATAAGCAAATGTGATACAATCAGATAACCACTTTGTTTAGCCACTGGCATACCTTTCCTGGAGTCTGAAAAAGAAATGAAAAGCTGTTCAATTTCCTAAAATCTTTTGTTCTATCCAAGTAAAATCTGAGCTATGACCATCAAGTTTGTACAGCATATATTCTACACAAACACCCAAACATGGCCCCAATACTACACTCCTCATAGGACACCTTAACATACGTAGTGTAAACAACAAAGTACCCTACCTTCACACCCTCCTAGATATACACAGCTTTGACATTCTCTGTCTGTCTGAAACCTGGCTAAAGCCAGCCACTAAGGATACTGAAATTATACCACAAGGCTATAATATACTCAGGCTTGACCGTAACAAACGAAAGGGTGGTGGTGTAGCAATACTGTTTAAGAACCATCTTAATATCACTACCCTACCAGCCTGTCCAACCCAAGATAGTAAGGTGGAAGCCATTATCTCAAAACTTCAACTTAATGCCAAAAAAGCCCTTTACATCATCTGCATTTATATACCACCAGGAAACAACATACCAGTTGTAGAAAACTTTCTCAATTGGGTTTCCAACTACTACCCCCAAGAAACCATCATTCTTGGTGACTTAAATATTGACTGGAATGCTATTAATACCGATAATCCCATCTCTCACATTAATCTAAACGGTTTCACCCAAACCATTACATCCACTACAAGAGTTAATAAGTTTAACAGAAAACAGACTATATTAGACTGGATTCTTATAAACAAACTTAATATCACTTATAATGTTGGGACCCTGCCTGATGACCTCAGTGATCACTGTTTAACATACATTGCAAGAGAAAAGACTGATTATCTTCCCCCCCTTAATATAAGAAAAATCGTTCCACTAAACACTTTAAAACCGACCTTTTTCAGAACGAACTCAGAACTTGCAACTGGAACCCTTTAAAGACTCTTCCACTTAATGAAGCAGTATTATTCTTTAATTCTACTTTCCTTTCTATTCTAGACAATCATGCTCCCGAACGCACTATTAGAATGAAATCTAATACAGCCCCTTGGCTCTCAAATGAAACTAGAAAACTAATATTCTCCAAAAATAAGCTCTGGAACAAATGGCGATCCCATAGAATCAGCTCTGATTTTCATCACTTTCGCCAACTTAGAAATCTTACCAAAAAAGCCATCCTCACTGATAAAAGAAAGTTCTACTGCAACCTACAAGAAACTAACCTAAATAAACCCAAACAATTCTGGTCTTCTATAAATAGACTCCTTTCTCCTGGTACTGCTAAAACTCCCTCCCCACTAAATGCCAACCCAGACACCCCTCTTCAAACTGCAAATACTTTTAACTCATTCTTCTCTGATACTATTCAATCTCTCGCCAGACAATTAAATACTAATAACTTTTATCCTCCTAACAATCACTTAAACTCTAACTGTAGCTTCTCTTTACAACCCATCTCTACCTCTACCATCTTCAAACTACTTCTCAAACTCAAACCATGTACTCCCTCTGCTGACAAGCTCCCTCCCCTATTCTTACAAAAAGCAGCCAAAGTAATTGCGTACCCAATTTCTATACTCATAAATAGAACCATCCAAGAAGGAACCATCCCTCCTATCTGGAAAATTTCTCATATTATCCCACTACATAAAGGTGGTAACTCTATTGATTATTCCAACTTTAGACCTATTGCTCTTCTCTCTCCATTAGCAAAAATTATGGAGAAATGTATACATCAGCAACTGGTACAGTACCTATCTATTCACAATATTTTAGCTCACTGTCAGCATGGCTTTAGACCCCACCATAGTACTACCACTGCCCTCCTTTCCTTTGCAGACACCATTAACAGCAATCGCAACAAGAACCTACTCTCTTCTGCCCTATTCATTGACCTCTCTAAAGCTTTTGACATGGTCAACCACTCTTCTCTAATTAGCATTCTCAACTCCCTCTCATTTGACAGCCTTGCCATCAACTGGTTTACATCATACCTCAGTAACAGACAACAAGCCGTTCTTTGGGAAAACCATATCTCCTCCTTACTTCCCATTGCAATAGGTGTCCCTCAAGGCTCTATCCTTGGCCCTCTCCTGTTCTCCCTCTACATTAATGATCTCCACTCTGTAATTCCTCAAGCTACCTGCATTCAATATGCAGACGACTCGACTATTATTTGTTCAGCATCCACCTCTTCTGATCTAACCACTCTAACTCAAACTACATTCAACACTGTAGAAACATGGTTTACTAGACGGTATCTACTTCTCAATGCCAAAAAAACCAAACTTCTCCTCTTCACCCCCACCACTTGTACCTCTCCACTTAACTTCTCTATCTATTCAAATAACAAAACTATCATCTCTCCTGACTCCACAACAAAACTACTTGGTGTTACCATTGATAACAATCTCTATTTTGACCAACACATCAACACCATCAAAACTGTTAACAGAAAAATTGGATCTTTATACCGTATAAAACCATTTCTTACCCCATCAACTAGGGCTACTATTGCTCACTCCCATCTTATATCAACTCTTTTCTATGCCTCTCCTATCTTCACCAACCTTAAAAAAACTAACCTAAACAAACTAGCAACTTGCTATAATAACATTGCCCGCTTCGCCACTGGTAACCCTTTTAGAACACATCACTGCCTCAATTTGAAACAGTTAGGCTGGCTGGAACTACAAAACTATATTAATATTTCACAACTTACAATTGCCCACAAATTACTGTACCAACCTAGCAACACCCCTATACTTTCACAACTTCTACTCCATTATAACAATCTCACCTCTTCGCTCCTCCTGTAAACTGATGACCAAACCCATAAAGGCCCACAACTTAGCTGGTGACTCTCTTTTCACCAATACTGTAGGCAGAGTATGGAATTTGCTGCCTACAGAGTTAACACTAATCTCATCCCTACCCCTCTTCAAACAACAAATCAAACTACATTTCCAAAACCACTGGCTCTGTTCTTGTAATACTCCAGGCTAACTTCCCTCTCCTTACTCTCTCCTTACCTTTTACCCTTCATTCTGCCTCAAATCAAACTTCTACCCTGCTTCCCTTCCCAGCTGTCCTCTTATGCTCTGACCTACATCTACTATCTCTCCCACCTCATCTTGACTGTTTTTTCTTCTCCTCTCTTTCTTATGACTCTGGCCTTGTGCCTTATCTTTTCTTTCCTTCATACTCCTTCCACTTCCCTTCCCTTCGAGCTATTACTGTAATCTGCTAGGCTGATGCCTTACTGCATTACCTTTTGCTTTAGGTAACCTTGCTTTGAAGTCGACAGAACATTGTGTATGAGTTTAAATTGTTGAGTTCCTTTAATGTATGCTGATTTTGACTACAAGTTGATTTAAATGTATATTTTATGTGTAAGTCTTTATTAACAATTTGTCTATCTGTATTGCTAATGTTATGTGTGGAGCTTTTCTCCCCGGGCCTCTACTGAAAATGGACATATATCCAGCTGGACTAGCCCGGTCAACAAATGTAAAATAAAATATAGTTTAAATTGGAGTGATTGGGTAAAAAAACTGGCAAATCAATAATTTGATTAAGATTAGCTTCAGTGCAAACTTTAGGCAAAAAGGAGGGGGAGTAGTTCAAAGTGAAACGGTCAGCATGGAAAATCAAATGAGGAGGCTTAATGGACAAGGCTTGAAGCTCTGACACTGCAGGCAGAAGTGATAGCTACTAAAAAGATAGGCTTCCATGACAAAAATATGAGTTCTCATGAGGGAGCTGGTTCGAATGGAGGAAGAAGGATGCGAGAAAGCATAAAATTTAGATTCCATGGTGTACAGGGAGATTTCACAGGTGGTCTGAGATGAAAGGTCCCTTTGAGAAAGGCTTTGGATAGTTTGTGTGACAACGTTCAACCCTTCAAATCCAAGGTGAAAATTAGAAATGGCAGCAAGTTGAACATGAACTGTTGCTGCTGCAGCTCCTATGTTGAAGATCATGGTCAAAACCGAATGGGAGCAACCAAGCTGTCAGTTTCAGGGGACTGAAGAGAAGGTTGAAGTCCCCCCGACGAGTACATCAGAAGATCAGAACTGGGTCCAGAATCCAAGGGTCCTCCAAAAGATGAAGGAAGGGGAGCCAAATCTGTCTAGGCCAATGAGGGGCTATTAGAATGATGGTCCTTCCCAGGGCTTTTGCTTTCTGTAGTACCTTGGGTATCAACGGGATTGGTGGTAATGCATAGAGGAGACCAGGAGGCCAATCATGTACGAGTGCGTCCCTTGGTGCTTCTCCCAGAAAGGGGAATCGGGGCAAAGTAGCTTCTGCATTTTTTGTGCATGTGGCTGGCAAAAAGGTCGCAGCAAGGCTGGCCCCACCTGCGGAATATCCTGTCCGCTATTTCTTTCTTGAGGGACCACTTGTGAGGCAACAAAATTGCCCTGCCCAGCTTGTCTGCTATCACACTGGATTTTCCCGGGATATGCATTGCTAACAGAAAGCGCTGGGTGGACATAGCCCACTGCCATACTCTGGTTCTCACGACAAAGGGGGTAGGACTTGTTCAAGTACCATACATGTCTGTCTGAATCGCAAATGTACCCAGAGGAAGACAGTCCTGGAAGTACTGCTCTCATTTCTAGGACATTGATATGCAGACGTGTCTCGATCGGTTCATGTGCCTTGGGCTGGTCTTCCCTGAAAATGCCCCCCCCCCCCCCCAATCAGGGAAGTGTCAGTGGTCACTGTGGATGCTGGTGGGGGTAGAACAAAAGGATGACCTATCGTGACAAGGAGAGGTCAATCACCACTGAAGATCCTTTTTGCATGAGTTCGTGATCACTATAAGGTGAGACACTGGGAGCTCTTGGTAAGACCATTGAGTGAACAGCCATTGCAGAATCTGCATGTTCATGCGACCCAGCGGTATGGCAAAAATTGCAGCTGCCATCATGCCTAACAATTTTAGTACTTCTGATGCTGGAGCCTTGTTTTTGGATATCAGATTGAGGACCTGCTGACGGAGTAGTAACACACTTTCTACTGGAAGTTTCAGCATGGTTGTGTCCAATTCTGCTCCGATAAAAACGGTATGTTGCAATGGCAACAAGGCAGACTTACTAGAGTTTATCATAATGCCCAGCTGACTACAGAGTGAGAGAGTGGTGTCCCTGGCTTGAATGAGATGATGCCCGCTGGTGGCGGTGAGGAGCCAATCGTCTAGGTACAGAAACACCTGGAATCCTACATCTCATGACCACTGCCATACATTTGAACACCCTGGAGGTTGTAGTGAGACCAAAGGGGCAGGGCTCGAAACTGGTAATAAAAGCGCATATGATCCCAGGATGGTCTGGCCATTTTTATGTGGTAGTACGCATCCTGGATATCTATTGAGCACATCCAATTGTCTTTCCCTAAAAAGGGAAGTATCGACTGAAGCGTGACCATCCAAAACTTCTCTTTCGTGACAGATCTGTTTAGTCGGCTGAGGTCCAATATAGGTCTCCAGTCCAGTCTTTTTTGGAACTAAAAAGATCAAGTTCTAGATCCTATCTGGTCTGCTTAGACTGTTTGGATGACTCTTGGCAACGATCGGACCTCTACTGTTGCCTGTTCCCTGTAACTGGGTGGAACGTCCAGGATTTTTCTTGAGTGGAAGGGGTGCGGCAAAAGGAATGAAATATCCTCTGGAAATGATACTTTGTACCGAGTTGTCATTTGTAATTTTCAGCCAGGCGTCTGGATGCAAAGATAAGTGACTCTGGACTGCCTCCAGATTAGGGCAGTCGGGCCTCCTTTCAGGAGTGCTGGTATGGCTTCTCAAAAGTGATCTTTGTCGCCCTGGTTTTGTGGACCCCCTCTGCTGTGAGGGCGGCACCTTCCATTATTGCCCCTGGTGGGGGGTTCACCATGTGTGTCCTGAAAGGCTCCGTGGCCTTTTCGGAACCACATCTTCCCTCCCCTTTGACCCTTGGGGTAGGGTCTGGTAGGGGTGGAAACACCGACTCAGATGGCAGACTGTCTTTCCTTCTTGCTCACATCTGGTCAAAGTTTCCTTAACTTTGGGCCCGAAAAGGGTTGAGCCATCAAAAGGGGTATTTACAAAGGAGAGCTCCACAAAGGAACACAAGCGCATCCAGGAGTATCTCCTAAGAGCAATTCCTGTACCTGCCGCCCTGCTCGTTCCATCAGCTGCATACGAAATGAGGAGCATGGACGAGTTAACTAAGTTGAGAGTAGCAAGCTGGGAGGCAGCTTTATCGCTACTGTACCCGGAGGAGCATCTTCCAGCTCTTTAAGGAGATCTCTCTGCAGTTTAGTAAAATTGCTCAGATAGTTGAGCGAATGGAGTGCAAAGGTGGCTGAACTGCAAGTGCACTTCCCATATCTATCCATGATCCTATCCATGATCCTAGAATCTCTGTTAGGAGGATGGATAAAAGAGAAAGTTTCTGAAATTCCCTTTTTAGTGGCTGCCACCACCATGGCATCAACTGGCACACCTTTGGTCAGAAAAAAACTGCCCTGGGGAGCACAGAAATTTATTAGGCCTCCTAGGCACAGGCTCCATGGTGTCCGGAGACTCCCATGCCCTTCGTGAGACCAGTTGCTTAAGCTCACTGAAGGGCGGAGACACCCAAGAGGTGGAGGGCTGAGACTCGAAAGCCTTTAGAAGAACAGACTAGTCTTCAGTAGGGTTGGTGGACTGTCAGTCACCCCTCTGCCTAAGGATTTCCAATATCTCAAGAAATGAGATCCTCAGACGGGGACCCTTCTGATTCATCCAAGTCGATATCAGATGTCAGGGACTCCTGTGGGGAGTCCAGATGCTTCCTCTTACAAATTCTCTTCCTGGGAACCTTCTGGTGAGGTCTCTGAGGAATAGGGGCCACCCAATGGGGCTTCCTGAAGCTCTGGGTCTCTACGCTTGGCAAGGATCTGTGAAGCAGAATCAGACAGGTGCTTCAGGGGAGGAGGCAGCCGGACTTGAAGTCGAAGATGTCTTAGGAGACATAACTCTCCCCATGGCTTCGAAGGCACCTCTGTTCTGATGTGAAGGGACCGACGGATCCAAGGAAACTGCAACAGTGAATACACTCGAACATCTACATTTATGGCAAGTGTACACAACTGTACTATGTTAGTGTTTCACTGTTGCAGTCATTACAAATGGGTTGAATTCCAAAGCTATGGTTGGGAGGCTGGAGCTAAACAGCATTAGGGGCGGCTAAGAGGACCTGCAGAACTGCAGTTGCAAAGCCTGCCCTGGACTTTGGAGTGGTAAATGACAGTGCTTTGTAAAGGTGTGCACTGAACTCCAGGTAGCAGCCTCTAAAATGTCTTTGGTTGGTACTCCCCTGAGGAAGGCTACTGAAGTGGCTGTTGCTCTGGTTGAATGAGGCCTAATGCCCTTAGGCACTGGCTTGTCATGTTGTGAATAGCAGAAATATGCAGTGGCCTATCCACTTTCAAATAGTCTGCTTTGAGATGGCGTTTCCTTGTGATCCTGCAGCATATGCCACTAGTAATTGCTCTTTCTGAAAATGTTGGTCCTGTCCAAGTAGAATTGAAGCTGTCTGTGTATGTCCAAAGAACGCAGAATTCTGTCCCACGTGTTCTGTGGATTTGGATAAAAGGTTGACAGATGAATAGCTTGGTTAAGGGCAACACTGGACACTACCTTAGGCATAAATGTCGGGTTTGTCCTCAGAGAAATCCTGTCTGGATAAAAAATGATAAAAGGTTCCACAGCCATGAGTGCCTGTAGCTCTGAAACTAGTCTTGCAGAAGTTATTGCTAGGAGCAGAACTGTTTTCCAAGATAAAAACTTTATATCAGCTGTAGCGGCTGGCTCAAAAGGAGGCAGGGTGAGTTTTTCCAACACATAATTGAGGCCCCATGCAGGTATTGGTGATCTCCTTGGAGGCCTTAAGTTTTTGACTCCTCTCAGGTACTGCCTTAAAGGATAAGAAAAGATTGGTGGCTCTGTATTGTAATGAGCCGAAATGGCAGAGGCATGAATTTTAATTGATGAAAAAGATAGGCCTTTGTCCAGCATCTCAGTTAAGTATTGCAAAATCTGAGGAATATTTGCTACAGCTGTGTCAATTCCTTGTGTGTCAATTCCTTGTGTCTGGTTCCAAGCACATAACCTCTTCCATTTTCCAGCATAAGAATCTAGTGCTAGGCCTTCTGGCCTCAAAAATGACATCCATCACTGCTTTAGTGAGAGGTGGGTTTTGTATGACTACATTATCCGCCATGCTGCCAGATTTAAGGTCTTGAGTTGGCTGTGCAGGATCTGATTGTTTTGTTGGGACAGTAGATGAGGTATCTGAGGTAAGGTCCAAGCTGGGCATTGAGACAAGTTCCTTAGGATTGGATACCAAGTACTGGCAGGGCCAATCTGGGGCAATCAGTATCATCTTTGTCTTGTCTGACCTTTGGGAGGAGAGGCAGTGAAGGGAAGGCATATACTGCTAAATTTTTCCAGCTGAAAGATAGGGCATCCACTTTCCATGCTTTTTTGTGATAAGTCTTTGTGCAGAATCTTTTTAGTTGGTAGTTGTGAGTAGAGGCAAATAGATCTATCTCCGGGCATCCCCATTTTCTTGTTATGCTGAAGACTTGTGGATCCAATTTCCACTCGTGGGTATCCATGAGGTTTCTGCTTAGTTCGTCTGCCAGAGTATTTGTCTTTCCTGGCAGGAATTGTGCCTGCAGATGTACTTGGTAAGTCAATGCTGTGTCCCACAAAGTCATGGCTAGTCTACAAAGGGGGTAAGAATGAGTGCCTCCCTGCTTGTTTATATACCACATGACCATGGTGTTGTCTGTCCATCAGTAGTTGTCCCGGATGAAGTATATCCTTGAAGGCTGTCAGGGCATCCTGAACAGCTAGCATCTCTTTTTGATTGATAATGTAAATGCATTTGGTTTGCGGACCATGTGCCTTGAATACATCTTCCTGCCATGTGGGCTCCCCAGGCATAATCTGATGCATCCGTTGTTAATGTCTGCCTGGCTGGGGGTAAAGTGAATGGCTGCCCTTTGTTCTGGTGACAAGCCTTCGCCCACCATCGAAACTCCTGTTGCAGGCAGGGAATGAAAGTAATCCTCGTTTCCAGGCTGTGTCAATGTTGAGTCCAAACACTTTTTAGGTATCATTGAAGTTTCCTCATATGCAGTCTTGCATAAGGAATTAGTAGAATGCAGGATGCAATGAAGCCCAAAGCCTGCAGAATTTTTCATGCAGATAACTGGGCCTTTGTTGCCAACTTTTTGAAATAGGTAGTCAGTTGCCTTTGTCTAGTGTGAGATAAGCCATCTGAGCAGTTGTATTTAAGCTTGCACCCAGGAATATCTCTTGAGAGGGTACTAGTTTTGATTTCTTTTCATTGACTGTGTACCCTAGGCTCGTTAAAAATCTCTTTACAAACGCCAGATGCTGTAGCAGAATGTCTTTGTTCTCTGCTTGAATGAGGCAGTCGTCCAAGTAAGGATATATTTGTATTCCTCTGTCTGCAGAATGCAATTACTGGTTTTCCCCCTAAAGGTGCTGCCAGAAGTTAAGTGCTTGGCGCAGGCAGGGGGAAGTCAGAGACACTGTTGCCTGTATGGCTGTGATTTGTCTTCTCCAGTTTTGGAGGCAGAAGCACCCCATTGTTTAGACCTGTACGAACCTTGGGGCTGGGGATCTGCCTCTAGGGCCATCTGGATCTGCCCCTTTGTGGCCTGACACTGGAAAGGACCAATTCCTTTGTAGGCCAGTGTCTGCTAAATCTTGGAGGCTGTACCTGTAAGAAATCCTTGACCGTTTGCATAGATTTTGCTTTGTCTTCCATTTTCTTCAACACTTCTGCTTTAACACCAAACAAGGTGTCATGCTGTAATGGAGCATCTAATAATTTTGCTTTGACATGATCAGGCAAATTTTGTTCCTTTAACCAAGCATGCCTCCTAATGACAGAACCCGTAACAGTGGCCCTGCAGGAGGCCTCCAGAGAATCAAAACCACATTGCAAAGTATGCTTTCCAACTTGTTCAGCTGCATGCAATAAATCCTGCGTTTCCTTGTTTTCTGCACATTCAGAATTTATCAACATTTTCTGTTTAAGCAGTGACATGATATATATTGCTGATATTTGAGCATATGAAACTGGCAATTTAAGGCCCTTACAGCCTTTTCCCCATCTGTCCAGTGCCCTAGAATCCCTGTCAGAGGGGGTATGATTTTTTGCAGTGGAAGCCTTGATCCCTTTGGGACCCTGAGAGAGTTTCTGGGTCAGCAGTAGGGTTTTTGAAAAGGAATTTATGAGAGTCAGGAACCCTGTAGTATCTGTCCGGCTTAACAGGAGCTGGAGGTAAGGAGTCAGACTAGACTCCGAAAAGACATCATCCACAATGTCCAACAGGTGGAATAGCTAGGGGCCTGTGTCGTGGTAGTAAAAGGAAGTCTGAGCCTTTTCTTAGATTCTGAAAAATCTTGGCTCTCCCAGTGGAAATGTTCCCTCATGGTATGCAAGGTTTCCCCAAAAGAGTAGTCCTCAGGAGGAGAGGCTGAAGGGATAGATTCTTCAGCATCAGAATCCTCATAGGGAGGAAGGAAGGGAGTATTCCTGATCAGAAGAGGAATCATAAGAAATGGAAACCTGATCTGAAGATTCATAGTCTGTCTCTTGTCTAGGCCTTTTATTAGGAGGGGGATGGGAACCCCTGATCAAAGTAATAAAGTCTTCGGCCATTTTGAAGATCTGTTTTTTGGGCATGGAGGCCTGTCCATGAGGCTGCTGTACTCGTTTGTCTTTAAAGGTGCTTTAGTATTGGCCTTTGAAGCTGAAGTCGTTTTAATATATAACTGAGCAGGTCTGAAAACACCCTCAGAAGCCAATGCCTGCTCAGCGGCTCCGGACCCATCTGAGGGGACAGTCTCAGAGGGTCCAATATCTTGATTTCCCAGCGGCCTAGTAGATTCCATGTGACAGTCGGTAGCGGCCTGCGGCTCTAAGGTAGCGGGTGTCAGGGGCTGCGAAGGCACCTCACTGAACTGGCTTAGAAGAAGCCTAGTCGGTTTTGGACCTCTGTTGCCTGTCCTTTTCTTTGCGTTTCTTATGAATTCCGGTAGTCGGATGGCTATCAGACGGCATCGTATAATTAAATCTTATGCCAAAATAGTGTAATGCAAAGTCTTACCGACGCTTAACAGTGCATTGGTTAAATCTAGGACAAAACCAACAACTAGCAACATCGTGGTCAGGGCCTAGGCAAGGAATACAGTAAGAATGTAAGTCCTTATGGGGTATTTGCTTCCCACAAGAAATACAATTAACTTTTTCTGACATCAGTCCGGAGCAAGAAAAAAAGTTTCCCCAATGAGGTACTTAGCTTTTGACTTCTGAGATTTTCGTGTTCGAATTTCAGATTCGGAGTCTACTGACCAACACTTGCGAACTGCTTCTGCTTCGGGCACCACGCGGCAAGAAATACTGAAGAAAATTACTTTGGCTGCATCTTTTATACCCCTGACGCCCAGGAAGAGGTGACAGCAACCGACGCCGCACCAAGACTTCGGAATTCAGGCCAACTGAGGGCAGCCTGCCAGGATAACCCAATTGTAATGACTGCAACAGTGAAACACGAAGAACATCCATCGATACCCCTGGCACCGGGACAGTGGGCTCTGAGCCAGAGGTAGGAGCAGAGCTCATCTGAGCAGAAGCCTCGAGAGGCAGAGTCTGAACCAACAAGTCGGTCCAACTATCCTCCCCAGACCCAACCAGAGTGCGTTGGCTCTTGGATTCCTCGATCGGCGCAGAGGATGTCAGAGTAAACGGAGCCAAAGACACTGGAGCAGGCATCTGCTCCAAAGGCTCCGCGATCAAGTCAGACTACTCCGGCTCCGAAGGACTGGTACGGCTTGGAGGAGGAACAGTAGTAGCTGGTAAGAGGGTCTTCGGTTCCAAAGCCGCTTGGGTCAGAGCCGATAAGAATTTAGCAAAGGCTGGTGCCTGTAAAAGCTTCTGCACCACACCATCCACGTTAGAAAGGCTAATCAAAAAACGAGATGAGTGGATAGAGGGTGGCACAGACTGTAAAAGTGGAGACGGGCACTTCGGATACTGGTTCCAAAACTGGGGACCAGCTCCAAAAGGATAAGACATCGGGTCCGAGGTCTGTGGAACCAGCGAAGACTTTAGATTTCTTACTCTCAGAAGTCTTGAGGATTGAGGACTTACTGGATCCATCTTGGTCACTCAAGCTTCTTGGAATGAAGGTTTAAGTAAACCTCTGTCGATCAATTTTCTCTTTCTCTCCTGGAAAACGCTAGAAGAGAAAGAATGACATATGGAGCAGCTTTCTTGGAGTTGCAATGCTTCCAAACAAACAGTTTACACGACTGTCCGTGACAGACATTTTCTGTCCACATTTAGGGCACTTTTTAAATCCTGATTTAGGGTGTTTATCTTGGTCAGCCATACTATAACAGAATCGAGAGGGTGCTGTAAAACTGGGCACACCCAAACAATAATAATAAAAGCCCTTTAAAAACTACGGGCTAAATAGCAGTCACACAAAAAACTATCTAAACTGAAGACAGATAAATGTATCAAAGTTGTGACAAAGTCACTATCTAAAGGCACACAATACTATACACTATTACACTCACTAAAATCTAAGCTTTAACTCTAATTTTAAAGCTGTGGTAAAAAAGGTCACCAAGCACCCACTATAACCTAACTACTAATAAAGATAGCTGTAACAGAAAGGTCACTATGTAAGCACACACTATAATCTATACTAGGCCTAAGAAAACAAAGCCAAATAGTAATTTAAGAGGCACACCAAGAAAAGG
This sequence comes from Protopterus annectens, assembly GCF_019279795.1. Taxonomy (NCBI): domain Eukaryota; kingdom Metazoa; phylum Chordata; order Ceratodontiformes; family Protopteridae; genus Protopterus; species Protopterus annectens. The sequence continues at coordinate 167,333,051 of NC_056725.1, forward strand.
GAAACTGCACAAAAAAGCTGTACGAGCTTATCTAAGTATCTAAAACTATTACTCAGCAACACTTATCAATACTATGAAAAATATATGAATGTTTTTACCAGCCCGAGCTAGCGAGAACCTCCGAACTATTGCAGAGGCAAACTAGATCTGGTGTAACTAGGTGCATCATGGGATAGGGACTTGGCCTAGAGCCATCTGAAGACCTCGAATTTTGTAGTAGGCCGACACGGATCGGAGGATTAGCTCCAAACCCATCTGTAAGAATGAACGCCGAGATAGTACAACTTCACATATAATGTTGTTGGGAAGAAACTGTAGGCTTAAGGGGTCTGGGGCAATTTTTCAAATTGTTCTACTTAACTAGAAGCTAAATGTGGATGCAGAGGTAGACAACTGGAAATGGCTGACAAATGAACTTTAACAGATGAATATGTCAAGCCAGAACTGAGCAATTCATACAAAAAAGAACTGTAGAACTCCTACAGAAAAAGGGCCCAAGTCATATAGAGACATCAAATAGAAACTATTTTCCATTTAGTCATATATGACTTTCTAGTAGTTTGGCCTCCTGCAAAACCCAAAGCATGTTCTCAGAAAACTGGTGCCATACAAGGCAAGGGTGGGCAAGTGAGGATGAATGAGATCTTGTCTTGCAAGATCAATCCTGTGAGATAACTTGTGATGACTGCCCTTCGTCTGATGAAACAGAAGGGGGAACACCAGTGTTGTATGAGCCAAAGGGGAGTTACCAGCAAGATTCTTGTCTCGTCCCACATGGTCTTGTACACTTTTGGTCGTACAGGAAAAAGAGGGGCAAAGCATACAGAAACACCTGTCTGAAAAAGGGCATGGCATCCACTTTCCAAGCCAGAGAACTGGGCCATTCTTGAACAGAACTGGGGAAGTTTTCTGTTCAGAGGGAAAGCAAAAAGATCTAGTTGGTAACTCACTGATCCACAATGGACAGAAACACCTCCATGTGAAGCATTCACATGTGGTGATTTGTCATGGACCTGCTCATGGTCTACCACACTGTTATAATGGAACATAGACCACCTGAAGAATCAAGTGATGGCAGACTACAAAATCTCAAGCCTGAAGAGCCAGCCTGCAAAGAAGGTAAGATTATGTGCCCCTTGCTTATGTACCACAAGACTGATATTGCTTGTAAATCCTTTAGGGGATTTTAAACCCAAAGGAAGTGAACAGCCTAGAAACCTAGAATTATAGCCCTCATCTCCTTGATGTTAACATGGTCTGCCAGTTGTGAGGGTATCGAAGACCCTGGACTTTTAGGTCAATGGAAGAAGCTCCCCAACAGTGATCAGAAGCATCCATGTAAAGCTCCTGTGTAGGCAGAGGAAAGTACAGTTGTGTACATTTACCATAAAAGTAGATGTTGGAGTGTATTCACTGTTGCAGTCATCACATTTGGGTTATCTGCCTGCAGGTAGCCCTTAGCCAGCCTGAATACCAGTGTCTTGGGATTTCTGCGTCGGATGCTGTCACTTCTTCCATGACATCAGGTCATCAACGGTATAAAACATGCAGCCGATGCCATTACGTCGGTTTTTCAGGAGCCCCCACAATAGGAAGCAATTACATGATATGGAACACGCCCAGCAAAAAGCAAATACACATGATATAAAGTATGCCAAACAAGAAAGATAGATAAAAGTAGAGAAGTCAGGGGGCTGGAGGGAGGGTAACCAGGACTGCAACAGTGAATACACTCGAACATCTACATTTATGGTAGGCGTATACAGCTGTACTATGTTATTCGTGTTTCACTGTTGCAGTCACATCACATTTGGGTCAATTCCAAAGCTAAGGAAGGGTGGAGGCATTTAAGGAGCATTAGGGCTAGCAACGAGGCCCTGCAAGACTGCTGTGGCAAATCCAGCTCTGGATTTGGAAAAAAAGATAGGCAAGTGGTAATGTTTGGTGAAAGTATGTACAGACCTCCAGGTTGCAGCTTCCAGGATGTCCCTGGTAGGGACTCCTCAGAGAAAAGCAGTAGAGGTAGATGCAGCCCTGGTGGAATGTGTTCTTACTCCCTGTGGGGTAGGTTTTCCATGGTGCTTGTAGCAGAAATTTATGCAATGTGCTATCCATTTGGAAATGGTTTGCTTTGAAATGGCCTTACCCTCTGCCCCTGCAGCAAAGCTGACTAGCAGCTGGTCAGATTTTGAGAGGCTTAGTCCTGTCCAGATAGAATCTAAGCTGTCTGTGCACATCCAGGGAATGCAATATACGTTCCCCTTTATTCTGAGGATTAGGGAAAAAAGTAAGCAAATGAATGGACTGGTTCAGGTGTTCCACTGCCATAAGGGCCTGTAGTTCAGACACTCTTCTTGCAGAAATGATGGCTAGAAATAAAGCTGTTTTCCAAGAAAGAAATTTCAACTCTGCTGTAAGCAGCTGGTTCAAAGGAGGGGGGAGCAAGTTTCTCCAACACAAAGTTTAGGTCTCAGGCTGGGGTGGGAGCTCTTCCTGTGGGGTGTCAAAATTTTGACCCCTCTAAGGAATTGTTTTAGCAGTGGATGAGAGAAGAGAGGTGGGCTCAGTATTGTAATGTGCTGATATGGCAGAGGCATGAATCTTAATTGACGAGAAAGATAGGCCCTTGTGGAGCACTTCTGTTAAATCTAGAATATGAGGTAAGCTGGGCACCATTGTACCCACCCCCTTGAAAATGACTCCAGGAACAGTATCTTTTCCACTTTTCTGAATAGGATTTTCTAGTACTAGGCCTCCTTGCCTCAAGAATGACATCCAGTACCTGCTTACTGAGGGTTGCTAGAGGTGAGCTCAGGGGATTAGCCAGGCTCAGGGTTTGAAGCAGAGGGTGCAAAATCTGGCTCGCCTGTTGGAACAGCAGGGAAGGAGTCTGAGGCAGGTGCCACGGTTGTAGCACTGTCAGACTGTGCAAAAGGGGGTACTACCAGTGCTGGCATGGCCAGTCCGGTGCAATCAGAATTGTCTTTGGCTTGTCCTGCTTGATCTTTAGCAGGACCTTCGAGAGGAGAGGCAGAGGGGGGAAGGCATAAACAGAGGCCTTCCCAGGTGAAGGATAGGGCATCCACTTTCTAAGCTCGACAGTATGGAGTTCTGGTGCAGTACTTTTTCAATTGGTGGTCTGAGGGGAGGCAAACAAATCTACCTCTGGAGTCCCCCATTTGTTCCTCAAAAGCTTGATTTTGGGTTCCGGTTTCCATTTGTGTGGGTCCATGTGATTTCTGCTCAAGTCTTCTGCCAGTGAATTTAGTTTGCCTGGCAAGAATTGAGCTTGTAGGTTCACTTGGTTGCTCAAGGCTGTGCTCCACAGAGACATGGCCTGTCTGCAGAGTGGGTAGGAATGGGTTCCCCCGGCTTATGTACCACAACTGTGGTGTTGTCTTTACGAAAAGTTGTCCTGGAAGAATAAGGTGTGGCTGTCAGATCATTCTGTACAGCTAACATTTCTTTTTGACAGATATGCAGGTGCATCTGTATTGGGTTCCATTTGCCCTTAATGCACTGCACTGCCACGTGAGCCCCCCAAACATAGTCTGAATCTGTTCTTAGGGTTTGGGCGGCAGGGGCTAGATTGAAAGGGAGTCCCTTGTTGTGGTTGCAGGCCTCTGCCCATCAAGGGAACTCTGCCCTTAGGCAAAGGATGATAATAATTTCCAGGTCCTGAGAATGCTGATACCAGACTTTTAGATACCATTGAGGTTTCCTTATATGCAGTCTTGCATATGGAATTAACAGAATGCAAGAGGCCATGGAACCCCAGGGCTTGCAGATAGCTGGGTTTTTGTGACCAGAAAGTTGTCAAATAAACTTGCGTCTCTGGAGTGAGGAATGCCATCTGGGAAGTTGTGTTCAAACTTGCTCCCAGGAATATAATCTGTTGGCAGGGTAGTAGGTGCGATTTCTTCTCGTTGATGGTTTATCCCAGTGAAGTTAGAAGTCTCTTTACAAGTGCCAGGTGCTGTAATAGCAAGTCCTGACACTGCCTGAATCAGGCAATCATCCAAATATGGCAAAATCTGAATATTTCTCTGCCTGCAAAATGCAATGGCTGAAGCTAGGCACTTTGTGAATACCCTGGGCGCAGTAGATAAGCCAAAGGGAAGTGCAGAGAACTGATAGTGCATGCACCCTGCCCCAAAGCATAGGTATTTCCTGCAAGACTCCCTTATTGGGATGTGCAAATAAGCTTCTTTTAAGTCTAGGGTTGCCAGCCAGGCATCCTTGGCTAGCATAGGAAGAAGCTGTTGAAGAGTTAGCATTTTGAATTTTGGAACCACCAGAAAGGTATCGAGGATAGACCGGTCCAGGACAGGACGCCAGTTTTCTTTTCTGGGAACCAGGAACAGTCTTGAATAGAAATCTTGTCCCCTTTGTTCTGCTGGGACAGGGTGAATAGCCTTGATGCTAAGGAGAGAAAGTACAGTTGTGCACACTTAACATAAATGTAGATGTTAGAGTGTATTCACTGCTGCAGTCATTACATTTGGGTAATCTGCTGGCAGGTTGCCCTCAGTCAGCCTGATTAACAAAGTCTTGGGTCCTGCATCAATTGCTGTCCCTTCCATGACGTCAGGTCATCAGGGGTATAAAACATGCAGCCGACACCATTACATCAGTTTTTCTTGCCCCAGGATGTCAGTTGCCCCCCAAATGGGGAGCAAATAAAATTAAAAACAAAAAAAATATACCTCCAATCCCAATACACCAAAAGGGCTTATAAGCATAGTGAAAGAAAGAATAGGTATAGTCCGCGAAAAATAGGGGGCTGGAAGGAGGGTAACTAGGACTGCAACAGTGAATACGCTAACATCTACATTTATGGTAAGTGTACACAACTGTACTATGTTCTTCGTATTTCACTATTGCAGTCATTACATTTGGGTAGATTCCCAAAACTGTGGTAGGGTAGAGGAAATTATACAGCATTAGGACCAGCTATAAGGCCCTGCAGGACAGCAGTGGCAAAACCAGCTCTGTATTTAAAGAAAGGTAAATGATAATGTTTGGTGAACATATGAACTGAGCTCCAGGTAGCAGCTTCTAGAATGTCCCCGGTAGGAACACCTCCGAGAAAGGCTGTAGAAGTAGATGCAGCCCTGGTGGAATGAGATCTGATCCCCTGGGGGATAGTTTTACCATGGTGCATATAGCAGAAACGAATACAATGGCTTATCCATTTGGAAATAGTTTGCTTTGAAATAGCTTTTCCCTCTGCCCCTTTAGCAAATGCCACCAGTAGGTAGTTCAGATTTTCTTTGAGATTTTGTTCTGTTTAAGTAAAATCTAATTTATCTGTATACATCCAATGAATGCAGAATCCGCTCCCCCTTGTTCTGTGGATTGGGAAAGAAAGTTGGCAAATTGAATGGTCTGATTAAGAGCCACACTGGATACCACCTTAGGCATGAAGGATGGATTGGTCCTGAGAGACACCATGTCCGCATGAAAAATGATGAAAGGCTCCACTGCCATAAGAGCCTGTAATTCGGAAATCCTTCTAGCTGAAGTGACTGCTAAAAGAAAAGCTATTTTCCAGGAGAGAAATTTTAAGTATGCAGTATCAGCTGGCTCGAAAGAGGGAGAGTGAGTTTTTCCAATACAAAATTGAGGTCCCAGGCAGGGGCTGGAGCTCTCCTGGGTGGTCTCAAGTTTTTGGCCCCTCTGAGATACTGCTTTAGCAGAGGATGAGAGAAGAGGGGAGGGTTCTGTGTTGTAATGAGCTGAAATGGCTGAGGCATGGATTTTTATGGAAGAAAAGGACAGGCCCTTGTGAAGCACCTCAGTTAAGTATTGTAAAATCTGAGGAATATTGGGCACTGCTGTGCTTATCCCTTGTGATCGATTCCAGGCACAGAATCTTTTCCATTTATCAGCATAAGATTTTTTAATACTAGGCCTTCTTGCCTTCAAAATGACATCCATCACAGGTTTGCTGAGGGATGCTAAGGGTGAATTTAGGTGATTAGCCACGCTGCAAGATTCAAAGTTTGGAGTGGAGTGTGCAGAATTTGGTTGTTCTGCTGAGACAGTAAGTAAGGTGTCTGAGGCAGGTGCCACGGTGGAAGGTTCATAGGTAGGTACTAGGCTATCGGCCCAAGGGTCTACGTAAGCCTAGCCAGCAAGGTTCCATGGCTTATGCCACCCAAGAAAGTTAGGTGCGATACATTGCGCAGGAGTGGGTACCAGTGTTGGCGAGGCCAGTCTGGAGCAATCAAAACCATTTTTTGGTTTGTCCTGTTTGACTTGGTAGAACTTTGGGGAGCAGAGGCAGAGGGGGAAGGCCTAGACTGATAGGTTTTTCCAGCTGAATGACAGAGCATCCCCTTTCCAGGCTTTTTTTGTGATGAGTTCTCGTGCAGAATTTGTCCAACTGATAGTTCTGGGGCGAGGCAAAAAGATCCATGTCTGTACTCCCCCTTTTGCGTATCAACATGTTGAAAATCCGTGGTCCCAGTTCCCATTCGTTTGGGTCCATGAGATTTCCGCTTAGTTCGTCTGCCAGTGTATTCAGCTTTTCTGGCAGGAAGTGAGCTTGTAGTTGTATTTGATAGGTCAAGGCCATGTTCCACAATACCATGGCTAGTCTGCTTAGGGGGTAGAAGTGTGTACCCCACCTGCTCGTTTATGTACCACATAACTGTGGTGTTGTCCGTCTTTATCATTAATTGTCCTGGATGAAGGTAGTCCTTGAAGGCTGTCAGTGCATTCTGTACAGCTAGCATTTCTTTTTGATTGATATGAATGTGTATTTGATTTGGGCTCCATTTGCCCTGAATGCACTTCCCTGCCAGATGAGCCCCCCCCAAGGATAGTATGATACATCTGTAGTTAGGGTTTGGGCGGCAGGGGGTGGAGAGAATGGCAGTCCCTTGTTTTGGTGGCAGGCCTCTGCCTACCATAGGAACTCTAGTTGCAGGCAAGGTATGATAGGAATCATTGTTTCCAGGCTGTGACAATGCTGACTCCATAAACTTTTTAAGTACCATTGAAGTTTCCTCATATGCAGTCTTGCATATGGAATTAGAAGAAAGCAGGAGGCCATGAACCCCAAGGCTTGCAGAATTGGTCTTGCAGATAGCAGGGTTTTTGTGGCCACCTGTTTGAAGTAAATTACCAAATTAAGTTGCTTTTCTGGCATAAGGTAAGCCACCTGGGCAGTTGTATTCAAGCTTGCAATCAGGAATGTAATTTGAGAGGGTACCAGTTGTGATTTCTTTTCATTTATAGTGGTACCCTAGACAAGTTAGAACCCTTTTTACAAACACCAGATGTTTAAGAAGAATGTCCCTGTTTTCTGCCTGAATTAAGACAATCGTCCAGGTATGGATACATCTGAATATTTCTTTGCCTGCAAAATGCAATTACTGGAGCCGTGCACTTTGTGAAGACCCTGGGCGCAGTAGATAAGCCAAAGGGCAGTGCAGAGAACTGGTAATGCAAGTAGCCTGCTTTGAAGCGGAAGTATTTTCTGCAAGATTCCCTGATTGGGATATGCAGGTAAGCCTCTTAAGTCTAGAGTTACCAACCAAGTATCTTTGCCTACCATAGGAAGTAACAGTTGAAGTCAGCCTCTTGAATTTTGGAATGTCCAGAAATGTGTTTAGAGTAGATAAATCCAGAATTGGACGCCATGATTGGTCTTTTCTGGGTACCAGGAAAAGTCTTTAATAGAAACCTTGTCCCCTTTTCCTCTTCTGGTACTGGTTGAATAGCCCCCATGATCATGGAGGACAGTACTTGTTTCTGGACCTCTGCCCATTGATTTGGAGGCAGGTCTGGCAATCTGTTTGGTATTGGCAACATGTGGAAATGAAATCTGTATCCCTGGGATACTATATTTAAAACCCATTTGTCCTGGGTTATAAGCTGCCAGTTTCTTGCATGAAGTGCCAGTTTTCCTCCTAAATGGGCGGCTAAAAGTTAAGTGCTTGGTAAGTGTAAAGCGAAGTCATTGAGACTGCTTACCATAGGGAGGTGTCTTGTTGTTTCCAGATTTGGAGGAAGCGGCACCCCATTTTTTTGTTCTAAAAGTCCCCTGTGACAAACCTGGAGCCTTTGGAATGTCTGGGTTTGACCTGAGTGGCTCTCGAAGGAACTGGAAAGGACCAGCTCTTAGTAGGTCAGTGCCTACTAAATCTTGGAGGTTGCAATTGTAAGAAATATTTCACAGTTTGCATAGATTTAGCTTCATCTTCCATCTTTTTTAAAACTTCTTCAGCCTTATAACCAAAGAGTCGGTCCTGTTGTAAAGGAGCATCCAACAATTCTGCTTTAACACGATCAGGCAGAGTTTGCTCCTTGAGCCAAGCATGCCTTCTTAGCACAGACCCAGTTACAGCAGCCCTGCAAGAGGCCACCAAAGAAACAAAACCACATTGCAAAGTATGTTTTCCAACTTGTTCAGCTGAATGCAATAGATCCTGTAAATCTTTATTTTCCACACAGTCAGAAATTAACATTTTCTGTTTAAGCAGTCCAGTGATATGCTGTTGATATTTAAGCATATGAATTTGACAGTTTAAAGCCCTGATTTCCAAGGTTGCAGAAGTGTAAACCTTCTTACCCCATTTATCCAGCGCCCTGGAATCTCTATCAGAAGGGGTAGGATTTTTAGCAGTAGATGCCTTAATGCCCTTGGGACCCTGAGAAATGGTTTCAGGATCTGCAATAGGATTTTTGAAAAGGAATTTGTGGGAGTCAGGAACCCTGTAGTATGTCTGGCTTACAAGAAGCCAGAAGGCAGAGAATCAGGAGCCATACTAGATTCTGAAAAAACATCAACAATGTCTAGAACAGGCGGTATATATAGCCAAAGGCCTATGTTGAGGAAGAAAATCCCCAAGTCTCTTTAGATTCAGAGAAATCCTGACTTTCCCAGTGGAAATGTTCCCTTAATGTATGCAAAGTTTCCCCAAAAGAAAAATCCTCAGGGGGAGAAGCAGAAGGAATGGAATCTTCTGCATCAGTGTCCTCATAAGTAGGTTTAGACAAATCCTGTTCATTAGAAGAGTCAGAAGAAACAGAATCCTGTTTAGAAGATTCATAATCAATGTCTTGCCTAGGCCTCTTAAGAAGGGGGGGGGGGGGGGTTGGCTACCCCTGATCAGAGTAATTAAATCTTCAGCCATTTTTGATAATTTGTTTAGGCATAGGAGCCTGCACATATGGCCCAGGCGTCGGTTTTTTAGACAGATTTAGATTTTGGCCTTAGTTTTGAAGATGGCGTTGGTCTAATATACAAATCTCTAGGCCTGAAAACACCATCAGAAGCCGGTGCCTGCACACCGGCTCTGGACACCATCTAAGGTAGAAACATCCACGGGTTCCATAATTGAAGCATCTCGCAGCATACCGGGTCTGCGAAAGTGCCTCACTGAGAACTGGCAAACTGGCAACTGGCTTAAAAGAGTAGTCAGTTTTGGACCTCGACGGCCTGTCTTTCTTTTTTAGGTATTCCGGTAGTCGGATTGCTAACAGACATTTCTGGATAATTAAAGCGTGAGCAAAAATATTTAGAAGCAAAAATGTACCAACGTTTAATAGTGCTTTGATTACATTTAGCACAAAACTGACAGCAAGGTACGTTGTGGTCAGGATCTAGGCAAGGAATGCAGTACAAATGAAAATCCTTATGAGGTATTTGCTTCCCACAAGTAATGCAATTATTAACTTTTATGGACATCGGTAAGGAGCAAGAAAAAGTTTCCCCAATGGGGTACTTAGCTTTTTAGTTGAAGACTTGTGTTCTGAAACTCGAAAACGAAAGTTTCAGGAGAACTGCTTCTGCTTTGAGCACCGCGCGGCAAGAAAGACTGATGTAACCAAGTCTGCTGCATGTTTTATACCCCTGACGACCTGACAGCAACCGACGCAGGACCCAAGACTTTGTTAATCAGGTCAACTGAGGGCAACCTGCCAGCAGATTACCCAAATGTAATGAATGCAACAGTGAAACAAAGAACATCTTGTTTTTGGGCCTCCGCCCACTGTTTTTTTTTGGGGGGGGGGTCTTGCCATCCACTTGGGGCTGGGAGAGTGGAAGTGGAATCTGTATACTAGGGAAACAGTTTAAAACCCATTTGTTTTGGGTAATGAATTCCCAGTTTTTTGCATGCAGGGCGAGTTTTCCTCCTAAAGGTGCAAGTAGTTGAGCAAGGCTTGTAAGAGTTAAGGATAAGTCATTGTGTAATTTTTCCATGGGGCGGTGGCTGACCACTCCCTGCTTTGGAAGTGGGAGCCCCCCACTGCTTAGATCTGTGCATAGCCTGAGATAGGAGTCTGGGTGGTCTGCTGCTCCTGGGTTTGGATCGAAAGCCTGTAAAGGACTGGAAAGGACCAGTTCTTTGAAGGCCGGTGCCTACTGACTCTATGTGGTCGTACTTGTAAGAAATCTAACAGTTTGCATAGATTTAGCTTTTTCCTCCATTCTTTTGAGGACTTCCGCTTTGTTGTCAAAAAGGCGGTCTTGGTTTAAGGGTGCATCCAGTAAATTTAGCCTCAAGATCTGGCAAGTTTTGTTCCTTAAGCCAAGCATGCCTTCTAAGTAGAGACCCAGTGACAGCAGCCCTGCAAGATGCTTCTAAAGCATCCAAACCACACTGCAAAGTAGGTTTACCAACTTGGTCAGCAGAATGCATTAACTCTTGTAAATCTGAGTTCAGCAGAGTCAGGAATCAACATAATTTTCTGTTTAAGTAGTCTCATATGTTGCGGATACTTTAACATATGAAACTGGCAATTTAAAGCCCTAATGGCCAGAGTACTGGAGGTATATACCTTCTTACCCCATCTGTCTAAAGCCCTAGATTCCCTGTCAAAAGGGGTAGGATTCTTGGCAATAGCAGCCTTAATACTTTTAGGTCCTTGGAAAATGGTCTCTGGATACACAGTAGGATTCTTGAAGAGGAATTTGTGAGAGTCAGGTACTCTAGTACCTTCAAGTTTCCTGGGAGCTGGAGGCAAACTGTCTGGGGTAAGGCTGGATTCCAGGAAAACTTCATATACAATCTCCAGAACAGGAGGGATAGCTAGAGGCCTGTGCTGAGGCAGGTTTAAGAATTCCCCAAGTCTCTTTTTGGACTGTGAATAGTCCTGGCTTTCCCAGCGGAAAGGGTATGCAAGGTTTCACCAAAAGAAAAATCCTCTGGAGGGGAAGCACAGGGAATGGAATCCTCTGCATCAGAATCCCCATACGTAGATAAGGGTAAATCCTGGTAGTCAAAAGTAATAGAGTTATCAGATTCCTGATCAGAAGAATCAGAAGGAAAATCAGTTCTAGGTCTCAGAGGTTAAGGCTGGCTTCCCCCAATTAAGGTAATAAGGTCTTCAGCCATTCTAATCATTTGTTTTTGAGGCATGTGGGCCTAAGAATGCACTTTGGTCGTCTGTTTTCTAGGTGTAGTGTGAAGCTTTAGGCCTGAGCAATTCGGTATTTTTAGCTTGAAACAGTCTGTTTAATATGAAAATCCGTACGCCTGAATACACCCTCAGAAGCCAGTGCCTGCACAGCAGCTCCGGACCCATACAAGGTAGAGACATCCGCAGGTTCCATAGTTGAAGAAGCATCTCGCTACATACCGGACTCCGAATGGGTCTCAGCAGAGGCCTGCGAATCTGCAGAAGTGGGTATCAGGGGCTGTGAAAGCGCATCACTGAGTACTGGCGACTAGCTTAACGGAAGAGTCTTCGGCAATTTTGGACCTATGCAGTCTATACTTACTTTTTTTGGAAGATTGGTAGTTGAATGGCTTAACAAAGCCATTTTGGCGTACGGAGATTGAGAACGAAAGTATTTAGCTACAAAAATAGCCTGACGAAAAGTTTGGGCGTTGAACAAGGCACAAAACCGACAGCGAGGGACATCGTGGTCTGGGCCTAAACAGGTGATGCAGTAAGAATGAAAATCTCTGAGGTACTTGCTTTTCACAGGCAAGACAATTTTTTCTGACATCGGTTAAAGAAAAAAAGGATCCCCAACAGGGTATTTCTTTTTGCAGACTTCAGGTCAAACTCGAAAATGAAAATTTCAGGAGTCGGCCGACCAGCACTTGCAAACTGCTTCTGCTTCGGGCACCGCACGGCAAGAAAGACTGATGTAATGGTGTCAGCTGCATGTTTTATACCTCTGACGTCATGGAAGAAGCGACAGCATCTGACGCAGAAATCCCAAGACTCTGGTATTCAGGCCGGCTGAGGGCTACCTACAGGCAGATAACCCAATGTGATGACTGCAACACTGAAACAAAGAAAATACTGAGAAGGTAGACCTGGACTCGGGGAAATCTGGTGAATCCACCAGCACAGCTGGAGTTTGAGACAAGGCAAGAGAGGAACAGTACAGTTTTGTACCTACCATGAATGTAGATGTCCGATAGGTATGCATCTGCAGTCATCACATATGGGTTGTCCTGCTTTAGGCAGCCCTTCGGTCGGCCGGATTCCAAAGTCTGGGTCTGGCCTCGGCTGATGTCGCACTTTCCCCAACGTCAGAGCGTCTGGGGTATAAAAGCATCAGCCGACGCCATTTTCCTCAGTTTTTCTGGCCCCAGATGCCAGGTGCCCTCTAAGGAAGGCTAAAATTTGGAGATATGCATTGCAAAAACAAATCCAAACATGCACAGTAGTATAAAAACAAATACACCATAATAGATCCCCCCAGCTAGCTATAAGAGGGGTAAGTACCCAAGAAGTATACCACAGGGAAGGAGGGAGGGTAAACCTGACTGCAGATGCATACCTATCGGACATCTACATTTATGGTAGGTACAAAACTGTACTATGTCCTTCAAGGATGCATCTGCAGTCATCACATATGGGTAGAATACCATAGCCAATCTGGGGGTGGAGGTACTAAGTAAAGGATGGTGTAGCTAAGATACCCTGCAGGACTGCCGTAGCAAAGCCTGCTCTGGATCTGGAGTATAAAGGTAAATTGTAATGCTTGGCAAACGTATGCACGGAGCTCCATGTAGCAGCTTCTAAAATGTCCTTGGTAGCCACCCCTCTTAGGAAGGCTATGGTGGTGGCTGTGGCTCTCGTGGAATGAGGTCTAATGTTAGCTGGCACAGTTTTTCCATGAAAGGAGTAACAAAAACGAATGCAATTTCCTATCCATTTTGAAATTGTCTGTTTGGAAATTGCTTTTCCTTGTGCCCCAGCAGCATATGCTACAAACAGCTGGTCAGTCTTTCTGTAACTTTTAGTTCTGTCCAAGTAGTAGCGCAACGGTCTGTGTATGTCCAGGGTGTGCAGAAGTTTCTCCCCTTTATTTTGTGGTTGTGGGAAGAATGTAGGCAAGTGAATAGCTTGGTTCAAAGATACCCTGGATACCACCTTTGGCATAAATGTAGGATTGGTTCTCAATGAAACTCTGTCCTGATGAAAGATAAGAAATGGCTGTACTGCCATTAGAGCTTGTAACTCAGATACTCTTCTTGCTGAGGTTATGGCCAGAAGAAAGGCAGTTTTCCAAGACAGAAACTGTAGATCTGCAGATGCTGCTGGTTCAAAGGGAGGAAGTGTTAGTTTTTCCAACACGAAGTTAAGGTCACAAGTAGGTAGAGGTGGTTTCCTTGGAGGATTGATGTTTTTGATTCCTCTTAGAAACTGTCTCAGGAGAGGATGAGAGAAGACAGGTGGATTAACATTGTATTCTGCTGAAATTGCTGAGGCATGTATCTTAATGGAAGAGTAAGACAGGCCGTTGTGGAACAATTCTGCCAAATATTCCAGTATATGTGCCATGTTCATCACGGTCACATCTAGGCCCTTTGTTGTGTTCCAAGTGTGAAATCTTTTCCATTTTGCTGAATATGCCTTTCCTTGTGGAAGGCAGTCGAGCTTCCATAATAATATCCTTCACTCTCTGGGATAGCTTATCCTGAGGAGGAGTCATGGTATTTTCCAGGCAGTTAGCTGCAAGGTTTTCAGGTTGGAATGCAGAGTCTTGAAATTGTGCTGCGTCGGTAGAAGTGGCCATAGGGGGAGAGGCCACGGTTCCGTCTGTGACATGCTCTTTAACAGTGGGTACCAGTACTGTCTTGGCCAGTTTGGAGCTATCAGAATCACTCTGGGCTGCTCTGTCCTGATCTTCAGTAAGATCTTGGTCATTAATGGGAGAGGTGGAAAAGCATACACTGTTAGAGTAGCGTCTACTTTCCATGCTTGTGGGTGGTATGTCCTTGAGCAGAATTTCTTCAGTTGATGATTGTGGGGGGAGGCAAACAGATCTATTTCCGGCCTTCCCCATGATTGTGTTATGAGTAAGATTATGTCTGGGTGCAGCATCCATTCGTGTGCATCCATGATATTTCTGCTTAAGCTGTCTGCCAGTATATTGTCTTTCCCTGGCACGAACTGGGACTGCAGCTGTATATTGAGTTTCAAGGAAAGTTCCCAAGATTCATTGCCAGTCTGCAAAGAGGGTAGGAATGGGTGCCTCCTTGCTTGTTTATGTACCACATAACTGTGGTGTTGTCTGTCCTTATGAGTAGGTGGCCTTGATGAAGAAAAAGTTTGAAGGCCTCGATTGCGTGCATCACTGCCAGCATTTCCTTTTGGTTTATGTGCATGCGCAGCTCTGTGACCATACCCCTTGGATACATCTGCCCGCTGTTCAACTGGCAGGCTTGAGCCCACCACAGAAAATCCTTTTGAAGGCATGGAATGAGTGGGATCAAAGTTTCTAAGCTGTGACTGTGCCGAGTCCATAAACTCCTTAGGTACCACTTTAATTTTCTCATATGCATCCTTCCTTGTGGAATCAGAAGAATGCAAGACGCCATGTAACCCAGGGCCTGCAGAATTTTCCTTGCAGTCAGCTGAGTTTGTCTTGTCAGATTCTTGAAGTAATCCGGTGGTTGTTTTTGTTTTTCTTCTGTGAGAAAGGCCATTTGGGTGGTTGTGTCCAGATCCGCACCCAGAAAAGTTATTCTTTGGGATGGAACAAGTCTTGATTTGTGGATGTTGACTGTATATCCCAAGGCCAGCAGTAGGTGGATGGCATAATCCAAGTCCTTTAACAAAGTTTGCTTGCTGTCCGCTTGTATAAGGCAGTCGTCCAGATATGGGTAAATTTGAATCCCCTGAAGTCTGCAGTGTGCAATTACTGATGCCAGGCATTTCGTGAATACTCTGGGCGCAGTAGATAAGCCAAAGGGCAATGCTGAGAATTGATAATGCTCTGACCCTGCAAGAAATCTGAGGTGTCTTCTGCAACTTTGTCTGAGAGGGACATGCAGGTATGCCTCCTTGAGGTCTAGAGTCACCAGCCAAGACCCCTTGCCCAGCATGGGAAGGAGTTGCTGTAGAGTCAGCATTTTGAATTTTGGCACAATGAGGTAAGTATTCAGTGCGGACAAGTCGAGAATAGGCCATTGATTTTCTTTTCTTGGAACAAGGAATAATCTGGAGTAAAATCCTTGGCCTTGTTCTGAAAGAGGTACCTTTTCTATAGCTTTCATTTGTATTAAGTTGGAAATTTGTTTCAAATCCTCTGCCCTCTGATTTGGTGGCAGGTCTGGCATGCCTTTTCTTTTTGGCAATATGTGGAAATGGAACCTGTATCCTTTGTCTATTATTTGCAGTGTCCATGTGTCCCTTGTAATGCCGTGCCAATTTTTTGAAAATAAAGAAAGCTTTCCGCCCAAAGGTGTTTCTAATTGAGCCCTTGTCATCGAGTCTGTCCTGGTGTAGCAGTTGTAGTTCCTGCACTACTTTTCTGGCTGGGAGGTTGCCATTGACTGCCTCTGTAGGAGCCTCTAGCTTGCCCTCTACCTCTGGCACGCCTATTCCTGCCTCTCTGAGATCTGTCTGAGTCCGGAAAGGACCAATTCTTAGTAGGCCAATTTCTGCTGAATCTCGGTGGTTGGACTTGCAGAAAGTCTTTGACTGTTTGCACAGATTTCGCCTTTTCTTCAAATTTCTTTAAGACCTCTTGAGCCGTGGAACCAAATAATTTTTGCTTTTCCATAGGAGCATCCAAAAGCTTAGCTTTAACATGGACTGGCAGAGATTGTTCCTTCAGCCAGGCATGCCTACGTATGACTGCACCTGTCACAGCTGACCTACATGAAGCTTCCAATGCATCATAACCACACTGCAAGAAATGGTTACTAACCTGCTGGGAGTTATGTACCAGATCCTGAAGGGATTTGCGATCAAGGAGTTAAAAAGACAGTTTCTTATGCAATTCATCTAACAAATACTCTTGGAACGGTATCATATGAAATTGACAATTTAATGCCCTCATGGAAAGAGTTGCAGAAGTACACACTTTCTTACACCATCTCTCTAAAGCTCTGGACTCCCTTTCAGAGGGTAGAGGATTTCTAGCAGTAGCAGCTGCAACCCCTTTTGGGCCCTGGGAAATAGTTTCTGGATCAGCAGAGTGGGCCTTGTACAGGTGTAGATGCGAGTCCGGGACCCTGTAGTACCTATCAGGTTTGGCAGCAGCCGGAAGGAGAGAGTCAGGGGCTGGTACACATCATCAATAACGTTCAAAACAGGAGGTATAGCTAAAGGCCTATGCTGAGGTAAATGTAAAAAGGTCCTTAATCTCTTTCTAGAATCAGAGAATTCCTGACCCTGCCATTGAAAATGTTCTCTCAGAGTGTAATGTCTCTCCAAAGGAAAACTCTTCAGGAGGGGAGGCAGAGGGAATAGATTCTTCAGCATCAGAATCCTCGTAGGCCGAATAAGCCTCCTCCTGGTGGTCTGACAGTAGAGCCATCAGTGGACTCATCTGAGGAGTGGGGGTCAGAGGGCTCAACCCTGGGCCTTTTGTCTGGAGGTGGTTGGAGCCCCTGTCCGGATGAGGCTGAGAACCTCTAATTAAGGAGATAAGATCCTCTGCTAAGCTAAGCTAAGAATCTGTGAGCCAGTAGAAGGTCTAAGAGGTAACCTTGGGAGGCAAAGCTTTAGTAAGTTTAGCAGCTTTAGCCCTAGAGAAAGCCTTAATGGACATGGATGCAGGAGGTCTGGCTGCACCACGTGCAGGAGTAGACTTGTCTAAAGGAATGGTGTCGGAAGGTTCCTGGACACCAGTTTCAGAAGGTAATTCAATAACCGACTCGGCCGGGGCCTCCGGGGCAGAGGTAGTCGGTTGTGCGGATTCGGTAATCGGAAGTACCAAGGACTCTGTTTCAGCCGAGACAGAGACACTCGCGGTAGGCCTGACCGTGGGTTCAGCCGAAACCGTGGCCCGCGTGTGTTGGTCCTTGTCCTTCAGTTTAACTAAATGCGAGGTCGGAGTCTGATGGCATCTTGTAAGCAAAACTAGCCCCAAAGAATTCCTCTGCAAACTCCGACAAACGTCTAAGAGTTCGTCGGTTAAAGGAAGCACAGGCTGAACAGGCCGAGACGTTGTGGTCTGGGCCTAGGCAGGGGAGGCAGTAAGAGTGGAAATCCTTATGAGGTATTTGTTTCCCACAAGTTAAACAATTATTAACTTTATCTGACATCGGCTGAGGCAAGAAAGAGTCCCCAACGGGGTACTTAGCTTTTTTGAAGTCTTCGGTAGCTGAATCACAGGAGCTGGCCGACCGGCACTTGCGAACTGCTTCTGCTTCGGGCACCACGCCACAAGAAAGACTGAGGAAAATGGCGTCGGCTGATGCTTTTATACCCCAGACGCTCTGACGTCGGGGAAAGTGCGACATCAGCCGAGGCCAGACCCAGACTTTGGAATCCGGCCGACCGAAGGGCTGCCTGAGGCAGGACAACCCATATGTGATGACTGCAGATGCATCCTTGAAGGACATCAAGACACTCCAGAAGTTGTCAGTGCTAGAGCCAAACAATCTTGAGATACAACTGAAATTTCCTTCTGTAGAATTTGGCAACGGGAACCATGGAAATGGTGGATGCCATAAAAATCAGAAGTCGAAGAAATTCCCTTACAGGAAAGAACAGCAAAAGACAATGGAAATAATCAATGAAAAGACCTTGGGGGGGGGGGGTAGGAGACAAACCAATATTGGAAAGGTTTGAATCCTGCAACTTAGAAACACTTGGTCCGAGAGGGAGTCAAAGACAGACACTGTGTGAAGCCCACTCTGCACAAGAGCATAGTGAAGTGTAGATCTTGAAGCAGGAGCTGCTGAGAGGGGACTTGAATCAAAAGGTTGCATAAATATGGAAGATATAAATGCCCTGAAGTCTGTAAAATGCTACTCACAGGTACGCACTTTTGGTAAAGACCCTTGAAGTCACAGAAAGACCAAAAGACAAAGCAAAGAAAGCACAGTTGTAAGAACTTACCATAAAGGTAAATGTCCTATTACATCTGGCCAGGGTACCAAAGCTTCACTTACCTGAGGTCATATGTCCGATGCATGACCTCAGCTCATATTTGTAGGGGTACAGACAGACGTAGTACTGTGCATCCTCAGAATACTGCCAAGCCAGTGGCCTGAAAATTAGAGAGAGAAGAGACCTGTCAGCTAGGATGGAGTGTAGCTCGAATTGGTAAGAAAACTCACATACCCATGAAACACAGCAAAGGCTAATGCCAAGGGGAACAAACAAGTGAGATAGGGAAGAAGGAATGGAAAGCTGCAACAGTGATCAATAGGGCATCTACTGTTACATTAAGTTCTTAAACAGCTGTACTATCTGTCCTGACTGAATGGTATTCCTGACATATGGGTGATTCACAGAGCTAAAAGGAGGAAGAAAGGCGGTTTGGCTATTGAGCAGAAGAGTTGTCCTGCAGTCTGCACAGGATTAACTTAGCAGACAGAGGATGGGGCATCATGTGCTCTCTTTTCTGGGTACCTTGAGAAATAACCTTGAGGTCAGCAGGATTTTTGAAAAGAAATTTGAGAGTCAGGGACTCTAATACCAGTCAGGCTTCCTGGGAGCATGAGGGGCAGTGTCAGGAGTCAAACTGGATTCCAAAAAATCATCATCCACAACATCCAGGACAGAAAAAATGGCCAGAGGTCTGTGCTGTGGAAGATCTAAGAATTCCCAGAGTCTTGACTGAGGGTAGTCCTGACATTCCCAGTGGAAATGCTCCCTAAAAGTATTGTATGGTTTCCCCAAAGGAAAATCCTCAGGTGGAGAGGCTGAAGGGATGGATTCCTCTGCATCAGAATCCTCATAAGCAGGAGATTCCAAGATGGTGGATATTCAGTGAACACCCTCCCCCACATAGCTCCCAACAAAATTCAGATTTTCTTAAAGAAAGCCAAGGACTGAGCAATAAGGAGAGACTATGTTAGAGATAATCACTTTCCCCATTCAATAATACCTTTGGATTAGGTATTGCTCAAAAACAACTTAAAGAAAAAGGCATTAATTCCAGTACGTTCCAGTATGGGAGCAGATCCTGAGCCTAGACACGTGTAGCAGCAGGCCTGAAGCTAGCAATCCATCTCTGCAGTAGCAACTGGTCCTGGAATAACTTAAAATGTCAAAAGAGATACAAACAATGGAGACACTAACTTCAAACACAAAACTTTCAGCTACAGCTTCACCAGAGAAAGACACATTGTCTAAGAGACAGAAAACTAAACAGGATTCCCTGAAAGGCATGACTAAACAGAAACCTGAATCCATCTTTCAAATGGAAGAACTTGCACAAGCTCTTTTTCCCCTCCAAACACAAATACAATACTTCTCGGAAATATCGAACTTTGGAAAAACAATAAACCAGATAACCGAACTGGATTATATTGAATCCAAAACAAAAGAAAATGAGTTCCAGATTGAAAAATTAAAGGAAGAAATTGATGCCAAAAACAGTACAATAATCTAAATGCAGCAAAAATGGGTGGACTTAGAAGCCAATCATCATCGGAACAATATACTGATCAGAGGAATACCAGAGAGATATGAAATCAGTCAATTACCATCTGATCGATCAAATATTCAAAAGCATCTTACCGAAAGAACACACTAAAGAAATTGTCAATGAGAGAACACATCACTCACTGTTAAAAAAAAAAAAAAAAAACGAGACACCTGTCCCAAGACAAGTTTGTCAAATTTTTAAACTATCAAGACAAGCAAAAAATACTATCAGCAGCTAAAAAAACACAAAAATGGAATGGTATTAAAATCACTATGGCACACTATCTTCCGGTAGAAATCAAGAAAAAAACCCAACAAAATCTCTCCCCTTTCTGTGCGGACTTGACCAGTCGCCACATTAAATTCCAAATGAGGTACCCAAATAAACTAGTTTTCCAGTATAAAGATATGCATTAGACTCGCCTAAAGAGGCGAAAGTTGCATTTATGAAGTGCTTCGGTAGATCTCCGGAACTCTGAACTTCCTGTAAAAGATATAAATCCTCTCTTCCATTTCTATTAGAAGAGGGAAAGTAAAGATAGGATGGTTACATCAGTTTGTCCATGTTCTTCCCCTGCTTGTTTTTTTTCTTGTATACCTTCACCTTTTAGGTTTGCTATTTTGTTCAATTAAAATTGTGCTGGGTCAACCAGAAATTTGTATAGGCGTGATAAGGGGGGGGGGGGGACGAACAGTAAGCTAAAGGTTGTCCAGCAGTGAGCTTGAGGCAACAACTTCCGATAGTTCAGAGTGCATAATTTCATCGTGATGACAATTCTGTAAATAAATTAAAATAGGAAACAAACACCTCGGAAGTATGCTGGATAGATGCAAGTCTAAAGACTACTATTTAAGCTGACGGGACAAAGATATTCTGTTAGAGGCATGGTCATACCATAACAGTTAACTATCAGAATGTTTTTATGCTCTCTAGGTTGTAATGTCTAGTGTGTAAGTTAAGATTCAAATGAATACTCACAGAAACTATATCAGGTGAAGTTTATGGCTCATCTTGTATTTTCTTGGGACCTTTGACAATTAGAGAGAAAAGACAAGCTGTAATTTTCTATTGGCATCTAAAGCAACTTATAAGAGAATGACTAAGGAAAGTTAATACAAGTCAGATTGATAATGTTGTTGGTTTTTAAATGTTTTTGAAGCTGAAACAACAAATACACTAATTCATGGTTGAAGACTTTAGGTAACATGTTCATAGTATGGTAAGATTCTGGACCAATATATATGATGGAGTTTTGTCATTATTACATAGTACATATCTAAAAATCTACTCTTGTTACTATGTTATTGGCTCAACCCAGAGCTTGATGTAGCTAAATTATGAAGCTACTGTGTGCCTTTGAAAAGTGAAAAGCATTGTATTTGACTTTGATAGCTATAACACTAGCATACAATATGTCGGCCGTTTAAACGTGTTAAATTTGTAATACTCTCTCTACTAGAGGAAAATCTCAAAATATACTAAAACAGCTTTTGCTTAATCTTTTGCTGAGGTTAACTTGGAAGTACCCTTCCTATTCTTTATCCTGTGTTTTCTAATGTATATATGTATATTTACATGGCCGGCCTTAGGTAGGTTAGAACCAGGCTGGCCCCTAAAGGGCGCCAAGTAAGTCTTCCAGCTTTTATTTGGTGTATTTGGTGAGGGTAGACCAGGTATGGGGTAAGGGGTGGGGGGGCGTGGCCTGGAGCTCCCCCAGGGGACCCAAGCGGCCTCCTGTATATTTACAGTAAACAGGGACTCTAGCTTACGGTTAATTAAATTAATGTTGGTTAAACCTTTCAACATGCTGTCTGATGAACCTGAAATTTAAATCTCCAGTAATCAGTCAGGTTTTTATGTACTTAAACTTTTTTAAATGTATTAGACAGGTGGGTCATACTAGACATAGCAGTGCTGGATTAGTATACCAATGGTTACTGTATACTCTTTACCCTTTTCTTTCCTAGTCAACTTATTTTTTCTACATACGCCAACTGCATATCATAGATGAAACCAAGTGAGGTCAGTAATAGTTGGATACATCTGGCTAAAAATGTTATTACAAGTCAGCACTACAGTTTAGTAGGAGCTACGTGGTTGTGTGGTCTCAAGGGGATACATTTTTGTATTGTACATTAGTTCTAGTGTTATAAACAAAGTAAATCAGCTTGTTTAAGAATTTCATGTGTTACAAGTCTCCTAGACATAGCAGCAATATCCTATTCAAGTATTTTGTAACTCATTCTTGTGCATCTCTTCCACTTAGAGGTTTTAAGCAGGCAGGCACAGGGTTAGGTAAGGAAGAGTCTAGTGCTACTACTATGGGAAAGATTACCAAAAAATCAAAGAAATAGGAGTGCTTGAACGTATTTAGACGTGAAATTTATAAATGGGTAATATCTGAGCTACATCAAAGATTAAACATGTGGTAAGTGAACTCATGGAATGTGATATGACTGCAAGATAAAAATAAAAAGTTGTTACTACATCTTATTTTTAAATCCGAAGCAAATATCTTCTATATACAAGAAACCCACATGAGAAAAGATCAATGGGAGGGAGAGATTAATAAAAAAAATGGATAAAATCTATTATAGCATCTGGAGACAGCACTAACTCCAAGGGTGTTGCTACTAAAAAACATCTTTTCAGGACCCAATCACGGAATGTAATGGATAGGAAAGGAAGATGGTGCTACTTCACTACAGTAAACCCAAAAATGTTAAGACCAATCCTATTTATTAATGTCTATGGTCCAGGCTTTAAACAGGATTTAATTTTGGAAATTTACAATCTGCTAAGCAAATTCCCTGATTATTACATACTGGGGTGAGACTAGAATGCAGTAATAGATCCTCAGACGGACCACACTAAAAGTTTAACTCATACAACTTTCAAGCCTCAGTAGCCATAACTGAACTCATAGTTCATAGTTCAGTACTCGGCTAACTGCCCCTGCAAGCCATTTTAAGCCTAGCCAGTTATCCCTTATGAGACTCAAACCCTGCACCTTGTGTTTGTAAGGCAAACATCTTAGTCAATAAGCCAACCTCCCATGTCGGACTTTTACCTCCTTGACCCCATATCTTCTAGTATAGATCTAGAGGAAAGAAATTATTTTACATATTACTCTAAATGTTACACCTCTTGGTCCAGATTGGATTTCTTTCTAATTTCTGACTCATTAGCGGGGGGAGAAAAAGTTTTATTCCGAGCCCAGATTTCTATAGGACCATTCAATGATTAGACTCAAACTAACTGGACAACTAATCTAACAAAAACAAAGGAATTGGTCCCTGAATAATCTACTCTTTAAACCAGAAAGAGAAATATTAAGTATTCTAGATGAGTTTGACAATTTAACATCTCTTGATATCTCATACGAAGTTCAATGGGCACCCTGCAAGGTGACACTTAGAGGTATGTTAATCCAAAAAGCCTATTTTAAGAAAACGTGGAGAGAAAAAGAAAATAGAATAACTCAAACTCAGAGTTAGAAAAAAAAAACTTCTGTTAGCACACAGTCATACTGTTGAGAAGCAGACAAGTAAATTACAGAAATAATTGTTTGAATTACATCAGCAGAACTGTACTCTGCAAGAAGAAAAATTAATGGCCAGATAATCGGAATGGACTCCTGTTCTGTCTAGAGCTCTTGCGAGAATTACAAACAATAGGCAGAAAACCTCAAGGATCACTCTCCTTCAATATCAGGATAAAACATTTAAAACTGATTATCAGATTTTAGAAGTCTTGGAGCAAATTTATACAGAACTTTATGGTATGAAGGATAAGCAGACTCCCACTTCTGAAACTGAAAACTTTCTGGGAAATCTTACATTTCCTAATATAAATGAGAACCAAGTAAAAATATTGATAGCCCTCTTTACACATGAAATAGTGGAGGTGATTAAAAAATTAAGTAAAGCACCAGGCCCGGATTGATTTACGACAGACTTCTATAAAAAATTCAACCATATACTCTCATCCATTCTGTTAAAGATTTTTAACTACATTAGAACTAATGTAGTAACTGACTTGTATCTAAACATCTCAAAGACTATTTTCATCCGTAAAAGTAATGTTGACATTGCAAATCGTAATAACTATAGACCAATATTCCTAATTAATGTAAACATTAAGATACTTGCTTCACTACTAGCTGGGAGACTTATGAAAATTATGCCATCAATTGTTTCTTCGGAACAGTCTGGTGTCATGTATGGTAGACATGCTTGGGGTAATACTTTATCACTGGATTCAATGATCCAACTCACTAAAAAAGATAGAAACCCTAGATATGCTTTAGTTCTAGATACGTGCAAGGCGTTCAGAGTCCATTGGAATTTCTTATTTAGAACGCTTTCCCACTAACTTTCCTAAAGACTTTAGCCTAGTTGAAATTGTATACACTAACTCTAAATGTACCTATACATCAACAAAATTCTATAGAGTCAAAGAGAGATAGTGGTACAAGACAAGGATGTCCACTATCTCCTCTACTCTTCAACCTCTACATTGAACCACTTTTCCTACATCTCTCACAAAGGACATTTCACTCAGTTCCCATAATTCTAAACTCTAAAGTTATGATGGCAGCATTTGCTGATGATTTGAACATCTACTTCGAGCTCCCAAATACAGATCTTAAGAAAATTATAAATTCAATAAATATTTACTCGGAAGCTTCAAACTACCAAGTAAATCAAAAAGAAATTCCGTATCTTCCCCATTAACCCTCTTAATCACAAAGAAAACTACTTTCCAGTCTCCACTTTCAGTACAGTATACAATATCAAATATCAAGAGATCATATGACCATAACTGCACATCTACTTTACAGAATAATGCATATAAAGTATGGAGTAGCATTACATGGGACTTGCATACATGGAGGCAATTGAAACTATGATATCAAAAGCAGCAATAATTAGAATGAATATTCTTCCTAGATTGCTATACCACTTTAATTCAGTCATCTCAAACATTCCAAATTACGTCGTCCAGAAAATTATCAGAGATCTAGCCAAGTTGATCTGGTACCCCCAAGTCGGTTAGGATTTCATATCTAAAACTAATATACCCAAAAGGGAAAGGGGGTCTGAGTTTACCTAATTTCAAACTATACCACAAAATAATAAGTGCAAATAGACTATTAATCTCAAATTTAACTTATAGTGAGTCCTGGCATCCTACTTGGGTTAAGTTATGGCACTCGCATGTGCTTGCTAATCATTTAAATCCCAAAGCTTTTCCCTTTGTATCTTCAAATAAGCGTTAGAAAGAGCAAGATTAATGGAATGTTAAAACAGATTCCTAAGAGTTTTCAAGAACTGATTAAAACCTTAGATATGGACAAGGTTCTTCCATTTTTTTTTTCAACCAATGCATCTAAACCCAAATATACTAATCAATAAAAACATTAAACCTTACAGACTTTCCTTTAATAAAAGACTGAACAGTTTGGGATTTCTACAGACAGTACTCTGCATGAGTACGTCATGTAAGGGAAACAATTTCATCAATAATTAAAGACGCACAGATAAATGACAAGGTTTTGAAAAGATTTCTAGATGTTATGAAGAGCTTATCTAGCGTAAAGAGCTCTAAATCATATAAACTCAAAATGAGACTTATAAAATGGGCATGAATTAACACTTCCTGTTACTCACAGGTACGTTGGCGAGCTTTACTCACGGGTACGTTGGCGAGCTTTACTCACAGGTACGTTGGCGAGCTTTACTCACGGGTACGTTGGCGAGCTTTACTCACGGGTACGTT
Source organism: Protopterus annectens (assembly GCF_019279795.1). NCBI lineage: Eukaryota > Metazoa > Chordata > Ceratodontiformes > Protopteridae > Protopterus > Protopterus annectens. The sequence continues at coordinate 167,358,645 of NC_056725.1, forward strand.
GGCGAGCTTTACTCACGGGTACGTTGGCGAGCTTTACTCACGGGTACGTTGGCGAGCTTTACTCACGGGTACGTTGGCGAGCTTTACTCACGGGTACGTTGGCGAGCTTTACTCACGGGTACGTTGGCGAGCTTTACTCACGGGTACGTTGGCAAGCTTTACTCACTGGTACGTTGGCAAGCTTTACTCACTGGTACGTTGGCGAGCTTTACTCACTGGTACGTTGGCGAGCTTTACTCACTGGTACGTTGGCGAGCTTTACTCACAGGTATGTTGGCGAGCTTTACTCACAGGTATGTTGGCGAGCTTTACTCACAGGTATGTTGACAAACTTTACTCAAGGATCCGTCTATTTTCAATCCTGAGTATAGTAGCACTAATGTAGATATTCTAAATATTTGGTATTCAGACAGTTAGCAATGATAGTTATTGTCATGGTTTTTATTCAAATTGTCACCATTTTTGTATTTTCTTTTGTGTTCAACTTGGTTGTATATGGTGTACAAGATAATAAAAATTGCAATTAAAAAAAAAAAGAGAGTCCTCACATAAGCAGAGGGGTTGCATATCTTCATATTCAGATGCATCAGATTCATCGGACTCCTGTTCACATAAAACTACTGAGGACAAATCTCTTTCTTCTGGAGGGAGTAGCCTGGCTTCCCAATAAGCATAAGGTCTTCCGCAATTTTAAACATTTGAGAATGAGGCAAGGAAGCAGGTACCTGTGCTTGGGTGGTCATTTTTTTGGGTGTGGTTCGTACCCTGGCACTTAGAAACTTGGTAGTTTTCGAAAGAATGGTAGATGCGAAAGAAGTCAGTGTCGAGAATCGGTAGTGCGAAGTACTTCCTTGGACGCCGATGCCTCAGTGGCTCCAGACCCATCCAAGGTAGAAACATCCACAGGATCCTTAGTCGATGAAGAGACTCGCGGCATACCAAACGCCGAAAGGGTCTTGGTAGTGACCTGTGACTCCACAGAAGCAGGCATCAGGGGCTGCGAAAGCGCCTCACTGAAGACCGGAGAACTGACTACTAGAGCTTAACGGAAGCTTTGTCGGCAGTTTTGGACCTGTGCGGTCTTGTCTTTATCCTTGCGTTTTTTTTAGAAGATCTGCTAACGGATGGCTTACCGAAGCCATTTTGGAATTAGAGGACAGAGCGAAAATACCTAGCTACAATAAGGGCCTGACATAGTTCTGACATTGAACAAAACACAAAAGCGACAACAGGGGGACGTCATGGTCTGGGCTTAAACAGGTGACGCAGTACGAATGGAAGTCTCAGTGTGATATTTGCTTTCCACAGTCGAGACAATTGTTAACTTTTTCTGACATCGGTTAGAGCAAGAAAAAAGGACCCCCAATGGGGTACTTTAGCTTTAAAAGACTTCAACTTCAATTCGGAAACAAAAACTCAGGTAGTGGCTGACAAGCATGCGTGTGAACTGCTTCTGCTTCGTGCTCCTCGGCGTCGGCTGCCTGATTTTATACCACTGACGATGTGACGTCAGAAATACTAAGCCTTTGGTATTCGGGCCAACTGAGGGCTACACCTGGCAGGATAACCCAAATGTGATTATTGCAACAGTGAAACACGAACATCAAGTCTATTTGAGGAGTGCCCCACCAGTGGACTACATCTAGGAAGACAGTCCTGTCCAGCATCCATTCGTGTTGTGGAGAGGATGTCCTGTTTAGATCTGCTTGCTTGTCCTGCGAGGGGATGTCAGTTGCCTGCAGGGACAAGTTGTGGTGAGAGGCTAGGTCCCATATCAGCAGGGTTACTCTGCACAGCTGATGAGCCTTTCTCCCTCCCTGCCTGTTGAGGTACCACATTACAGTGGTATTTTGTCTGTCACTATTAGAACCCCTGGTAGAAGTAGAGGGGTAAAGATTTTTAGAGCTAGGAAGACTGCTGTCATTTCTCTGACATTGATGCGTCTGGCCTTTAGGGAAGGGTGCCAGTTTGTTTGAACCCTGTAAGATGTCACTGTTGCACCCCAACCTGAATCTGAGGCGTGTATGCATTACTTGGGTTGGGGGGTAGATGTGGAAGTCCCAGGTTTAACTGGACTTGTTGGATCCACCAGCTGATTTCTTTCTTTAGAAAGGGAAGGAGGGGAATTACCCGTTTCAAGTGATTCAGTTTCTGAGGGACCACTGTAGCTTGCGCATAAGCATTCTGGCCAGTGGTAGCATACGGACAGTTGCTGCCATTAAGCCCAGGAATCGAAGGAATTGCCTTGCAGTTACTTTGAGAGTGTAGGATCTCCTTGAAGTCGGAGGTCAGGGATATTCACCTTGCCCTGTGGGAGAAAGGCCTTTATTTTGTCCGTTCTGATTCTGCAACACAGAAAAATCTTGTTCTGGTCTGGGTTCAAGGAGGACTTTGGAAGATTGAGGGTGAACTCTAAATTCTGCAGAAGGGACAAGGTGAAGTGCAGATGATTTGAGAGGGTATCTTTTGACTCTGCCAGTATTAGGATGTCATCCAGATAGGGGTAAATCTGGATTCCCCAAGTTCTGCAAAAGGCAATTGCTGGGGCTAGGCATTTTGTTAACACTCAGGGGGGCAGTGGACAAACTGAAGGACAAAGCACGTAAATTGGAAATGAGAGGAGGTCCCAGAGATATGCAGGGATCTTCTGTGGGAAGTCCTGATGGGTATGTGTAGGTAGGTCTCTTAGGTCCAAGGTGGCCATAAAAGCCTTGGGCAGAATAAGAGGTAGCAGGGTGGGAAGTGACAGTATTCTGAAGGTGGGCACCTGAGGGTAAAGATTTAGGAAGGAGAGGTCTAAGATGGGCCTCCAAGGGCCATATTTTTTGGGGATCAGGAAGAGACGGGAGTAGACACCTTTTCCTTCCCGTACTGAGGGGACAGGTTTTCTGGTACCTAGCTTTAGCAGGTCTGTCAAAACCTGTGGAAGGAGATTTAGCTGTTTTTTGGAGGGTATGGGATGCCTCTCCTGGGTGTTTTTTCTTTCGAGAGGAAATATCCTTTTTTGGATCATGGATAGTACCCACTGGTCTGTGGTGATTTGCCAGAGGAGGAGGCAGTGGGGAAGGAGTGTTGAGAGTGGTAGGTGGATAAGGCAGTCACACATTGTTGGGGCCTCCTCTGTCGTGAAAGGATTGTCTGGGGCTGAGGATGTGATGGGTCTTCTTGCACCTCTTCTAGATCTGGAAGAGGAAGCACCTGTCTGAGGAGGGTTATACCTTAAAGGTGGCTTTAGTGGGGTACTTTCTTGTAGTACTTGTGAATGGGGGACACCAGTAAATGTTTAATATCCTGCAATTCCTTACTTTTTTCTTGCAGATTCTTTGAGATCTGCAGATTGTTTTCCAAAAAGGAAACTGATTCTGGGGGGCCATCCAAGATCTTGATGGAAGTCTTCTGGGAGATTGTGAAGTCTCAGCCAGGAGCATCTCCTGAGAACAGAAGCAGATGAGGCAGAGCAAGCAGAGACTTCTGCAGCATCATAGCGTTATCTAATAGTGTCGGGCTTCTTGTGCAGCCCAGAGACAGTTTGGAGGAGATGTCAGCCTTAATGGGGCTGTCAGTGATAGTAGTCATGTGCATCTGATAACAAATGGCTCTAAAAGCCAATGCGGAGGAGGTGTATACCAATCCTATCCATAGATTTGCTATCTTTATAAGTGGTAGGAGTGAGGCGGAGGGAAGCAGTCTAGATTGCTTATCAGGGAAGGTGGCAATCACTGCTGGGTCTGCCAAGTGTGGTTTGACTAAAAATTTTTGCTCATCAGGCACCTTGTAGAAGCAGTCTGGGCACTTGGGGGCAGGTGGCTGTGAGTCTGGGGCTTTAGATGTAGAATTAAAGGCATCCAAGTAAGCAGGCAGAACTGGAGGAACAGCAGAAGGGGAGGGGGATTCTACCTGAAGAAGCTGAAAGTACCTCTTGTGTGTCCAGTCATTTGTGATGTATCCCATTTGAAATAGTCTTTCATCTTGGTGATGATCTCACCAAATGTAATATCCTCAGGGGGAGAATCCCCCTCAATAGATTCCTCATCGGGAGAATTAATTCTCTTGGGGAGAGGTGTATGATAGAGTCCTCTGAGGAAGAATCATGCTCTTCCTCCCTAACCTGAGATATCATGGGGGGAGGGAAGAGGCTGAGGCAGGCTTAGGGTTGAGTAAAGGTAGAGTAGTGGGGGATGAGGCTTAAGGTCTAAAGGCCATACAGGTCTGCATGAAGGAAGAAGTGAAGGACTGCCAATCTGGTAGGCCTTCTGCAGTGGAGGAGGTATGCTTGGTTTTCGTTTTTTTTTTTTTTTTAAGCCGGGGTGGAAGTTGGAACCGGCCTGGAATCAGTTTTTGAAGCAATCGTTTCAGAAGTTTGGATCCCGGTCGGAGGTACCACAGATTTTAGTTCCCCCTCGTCACAGACAACAGTTGGTGTCTGGGTAGGCTTCGAGGACATGCCAGTCAACGGCTTCCCCAAAGGTCGTCGTTTAAGTAGACAGATCTGCCAGGTGCCCCTCAGCTCCTAAATCGGCAGTTGGTGGGGCGCCCAGTGATGAAGCGGCAGGTGAAGGCCTTTGAAGCTTGGGCTTCTTTTGCGGAGGTTCTGATGCAGCCGAGGTGCTTAAGGAGCCGATTTTCTAGGTAGTTTAACACAGCCAGACAGCTGCATAGGGTCTTCGGCACAAACGAATGACAAACACAGCAGGTAGAGTGGTTGTGCTCCCAGCCTAAACAAAAAACACCTATCATAGGCATCTTTATGGGGTATCTGGCGCCCGCATTGGCATTTACCCTTTTTACCTGACATCAGCTAAAAATTGCTATAACTAAGCCTAAGCAATAACAATCGGATATGTGAAAACAAAAACCCAACAGGTTACTTAGTTTTAATGAGACGTCTGAGACAGAGCGATCACACGATGCGATGGTCTGCGGCTGAAAAGTTCTGAGAATTGTTAGTACAGACATCACATTTAAGCCCCCTGGTTTATGGCCTTTCTTCTGATGTCCCATGTACGCTGCAACAGCCAAGCTGAAGCTTTTGTATAGGAGCAGACGTACAAGTCGCTTGAGGGCAGGAAATCCCACAACTAGAATACTGCAACATAGAATGACACATGGTCTTTGACACGGGTTGCCCTTTCTTACCTTCGCAAGAAATGACCAAATGATCAAAGTTTCTGAAAGTGTTAGGACATCATAGCTGTCTGGACGCAAGTATGCAGTACCCTTTTTCTCCCTCATTTTTAGGTTCTGGAAAGACTACACTGAGATGGACAGTCTGGATAAAAATAAACATGGATACCACTTTAGGCATAAAGGAAGGATTAGTTCTTAAGGAAACCCTATCTTTTAGGAAAATGAGAAGACTGATCCACAATAAGAGCGTGCAACTCCTACACTTCATGCAGAAGTCGGAGCAATCAAGCAAGACACTCTGCCATGCTAAGTACTTCAAGTCAGCTTAATGAGCTGGATCAAATGGAGCAAGATCTAATTTTTCCAAAACAAAATTAAGGTCCCAAGGAAAAGTCACCTGTTTTCTGAGAGGGTTGGTAAAAACCCTTTTCGAAAATGTTTTCACATGGAATATACTGAAAAATGGGGATCCAGGGGCAGACATGCTGATATGGCTGACGTGTACCTCGATGGAGAAAGACAGGCCAGAGGATCACTGTTAAAATGAAGAGCCAGCCACACACAATTTTGAGAGAGTCTTTGTACCAACTAAAAATATCTTCCATTTAATATAGGACCTTCTAGTTGCAGGTTTTCTTGCCTCCTTTAATACATGCTGCATTTTCCTCAGAAAATGTGCGCCATACCTCTTAAGGCAAGAAATCTGGACAAAGCTGTAAATAAAAGTGGGACAAAGTCCCAAAAATTGGGACAATTTTTAAATATTGCTCTTACAAACTTAGTTCAAAACCACACACTGTGAAGCAGTAGGAAACATGTCAGCCAAACTTCAGTCCAAGCTGTTTTTATTCTTCCAACATACAAAGACACAGATTGAGTGCTTTCATCCCCTGAAACTGGGGACTTTCAGAAGACACTACATTTTATCCCCATGGGGACTTCTCCCAAAATCAGAGATATGTTAGACTGTGTGCAGCTGGCAGGGAAAATGGGAGACCTGAATTCAGATACAGCTAGTCTCTCCAAAGACTGTTCCCCTCCCTCAAACCCCAAACCTGGAATAGGGAAAGTCAGGGGATGTTAATAGGTTCATAGGTGTGTACTAGGCCAGTGGCCCTGGAACCTTTACAAGCCTACTCCAAAAAAAACTGCCCAGGCACCGTGCCATCTGATGTTAGTTCACAGTGCCCTTATCCAGAAGGGCAACTGGAGTGATCCCTGGGGTGAACTTAGTTACCCATCCACTCAAGACTTCTCTTGAAAACGGCCAGCGAGATGCTCTGCTTGACATGAATGGGAAGCTTACTAGAGTATGCGCAGCCTTTGTGAGATGACCCTGTCCCCTCCAGTATGTTCTGTTAATTGTGGTAATGAGGTTGTGATCTCTGGAGCGTGTGGTGGTGGGGATTGGGATTTAGGTGTAGCATTTCAACTAGGTCTGGGTCAGACACAGCTTTATTGCGAACCATACTGATTTTTTTTCATATGGAGTCTTGCTAGAGGAATTAGGAGAATCCTAGCTACAATGAGAACAAGTATCCCAAGAAATTCCTTTGTTGACACTTACTTCGGTGGAAAATTTCAGGAATATATCCAGACCGGAACAGTTCTAAATATAGATTTTTTTTCCTGTAGAAGAAAAGCTCTTTGGACGGAGGTATGTAGGAAATGCCCCATAAAACAATCCTGTGTGAAGGAGTTAAAGCAAGACTTCTGGAAGTTCTGCACAGACCATGGTTTCAGAACATCTTTCACCCATGTGAGAAGATCCAGAGACAATGAAAGACACTGCAAAGATAAGTATGGATTTTTAGGAATGCGATGAGCATCTTTTAAATCTACAGTCACCAAAAAACGTAAAGAACAAGAGGTAACGGGGCTGTGAAGAGAACATTTAAACTTGGGAACTGTCAAAAATGGTTTAAAAGGGAAAGGACAGAACAAAACCTCTACTCAAGGGATGCTTTACAATTTCAATATTTAACATCTTCAGAAAACTTAAGTGTGCAATCAAACAAAGCACTTCACAACAAACAGAAGCTGCTATCCTGGACAGTGTCAGCACAATCATAACTCAATGTTTGGTAACCTATAATACAGAAGCAAATTCAAAAAGGACTTGCTTTCTGAAGAGGGAAAACTGACTATTCAGTATCTCATATTGTCAGAAGTCAATAGATACAGCAACATGTGACCCAGATAATTTAGAATTCTAAAGGCAAAAGGTGTAGAAGAATAAATCCTCTTCCCGAAAAAGCTTTCCTGTAGAGGGACAGGGATTAGCATTAACTACATTTTGTTATATCAGGATTTGACAGACAACTGCAGGATCAGATTTGGAATGAGAAAAATATTTAAGATTAATGAACTTTAGAGGCTACATGTTAATTGTCAACTATTGCTGGCAATATTGAAAGCATCCTCGAAAAAGTACAGTTTTGTACCTACCATAAATGTAGATGTTAGAGTGCTAATACAGCTGCAGTAATCACAGATGGGTTTTCTGCCGTCAGGCAGGCCCTCGGTCGGCCGAATTCCAAAGTCTAGGTCCGGCGTCGGTTGTTGTCGCTTTCTTTCCTGATGTCAGAGCGACAGGGGTATATAAGACACAGCCGACACCATATTCTTCAGTCTTTCTTGCCCCAGATGTCAGGTGCCCCCAGAAGGAAGGCAATACATAAATTATATATATATATATATATATATATATAGTCAGGCAATGCAATATAATCAAAAATCAGTAGTTGCAAGCAAATACACCATAGAAGGATAACCCAATCAGGTTGTATGAGGCGGTGTTAGCCACTAGGCCTTTACCAAGAGGGGAAGGAGGGAGGGAAACCTGTACTGCAGCTGTATTAGCACTCGAACATCTACATTTATGGTAGGTACAAAAAGTACAGTTTTGTACCTACCATAAATGTAGATGTCCGAGAGGAATGCATCTGCAGTCCTTACAAATGGGTTGTCCTGTCATCAGGCAGCCCTTCGGTCGGCCGGATTCCAAAGTCTGGGTCTGGCCTCGGCTGGTGTCGCACTTCACCCGTCATAGCTGCAGTTATTCGGGTATAAAGGCATCAGCCGACGCCATTTTCCTCAGTGTTTCTTGCCCCAGATGCCAGGTGCCCTCTTGGAAGGCTAAATTTGGATAAATGCCAATTATTCCAAATAGTAGAGAGCAAACAAAAAATAAGCATGTATGTACATATATACAAACAAATACACCATAATAGATTCCCCCAGCTAGCTATAAGATGGGCAAATACCCTAGGAGCACCACAGAGGGGAAGGCGGGTGGGTAATCCTGACTGCAGATGCATTCCTATCGGACATCTACATTTAGGGTAGGTACAAAACTGTACTATGTCCTTCAAGGATGCATCTGCAGTCCTTACAAATGGGTAGAATACCATAGCCAAACTGGGGCAGGAAAAATAAAGTTATGGTGTAGTTAGGATCCCTTGCAAAACAGCAGTGGCAAAACCTGCTCGGGATCTAGAGTATAAAGGCAAATTATAATGCTTGGCAAATGTATGCACGGAGCTCCAAGTAGCAGCCTCTAAAATGTCCTTGGTAGCCACTCCTCGTAAGAAGGCTGTGGTAGTGGCTGTAGCCCTTGTAGAGTGAGCCCTGATGTTCTCTGGAGTTTTCTTTCCATGGTAGGAGTAACAAAATCTAATGCAATTTCCTATCCACTTGGAGATTGTCTGTTTTGAAATTGCTTTTCCTTCCCTTCCTGTTGCATATGCTACCAGTAGCTGGTCAGTTTTTCTATTGCCCTTGGTCCTGTCCAGGTAGTAGCGTAATTGTCTATGTACATCCAAGGTATGCAGCAGTCTTTCTCCCCTGTTCTGCGGGTTGGGGAAGAATGTAGGTAGGTGGATAGCCTGATTTAAAGAAACTCTGGAGACCACCTTAGGCATAAAGGAAGGATTTGTTCTCATGGACACTATCTTGATGGAAGATCAGGAAGGGTTGTACTGCCATTAATGCCTGAAGTTCAGATACCCTTCTTGCTGAAGTGATTGCCAGCAGGAAAGCAGTCTTCCATGATAAGTATTGTAATTCTGCTGTTGCTGCTGGTTCGAAAGGAGGAAGTGTCAATTTTTCTAGCACAAAGTTCAAGTCCCATGCTGGCAATGGTGGCTTCCTAGGAGGCTTTACATTTTTAATTCCTCTCAGAAACTGTCTGAGCAGAGGATGTGAGAAGACAGGAGGATCCAAGTCGTATTCTGCTGAAATAGCTGATGCATGAATCTTGATGGAGGAATAGGACAGGCCTGTGTGGAAGAGCTCTGCCAAGTATTCCAGGATGTTGGCTATGTTTACCAGTGACACATCTTCTCCTTTTGCAGTACTCCAAATGAGATATCTTTTCCATTTTGCTGAATAATTTTTTCTTGAGGGTCTGTGAGCCTCAAGGATAATGTCTTTAACCCTTTGGGATAAATTTGGGTTAATTGGTCTTATGCAATGTTCCAGGCAGTCAGCTGCAGAGTTTTCAGGTTTGGATGCAGATTGTCGTAGTTGTTCTGTGTTAACAGCAAGGGAACCAGGGGTAGTGGCCATATTTGTTCCCGAGACATGCTCCTCAGTAATGGGTACCAATGTTGCCTTGGCCAGTCTGGAGCTATCAGAATGATCCTTGGACAGTCCTCTTTGATCTTCAATAGCACCTTGTGCATCAAAGGAAGAGGTGGGAATGCATATGCTGTCAGGTTTTTCCAACTGAAGGATAGGGAGTCCACTTTCCACGCAAGTGGGTGGTACGTCCTTGTGCAGAATTTCTTTAGCTGGTGATTGCGTGGGGATGCAAATAAGTCTATTTCTGGAAGCCCCCATTTTCTTGTAATGGTTTTGAAGATGTCTGGATGCAGCATCCATTCGTGGGCATCCGTGGTAGTCCTGCTTAATATGTCTGCTAGAATGTTTTCTTTTCCTGGTACAAAAATTGCTTTTAACTGAATGTTGTAGCTCAGGGCCACATTCCAGAGGTCCAGTGCCATCCGGCAAAGAGGATACGAATGTGTGCCTCCCTGTTTGTTGATGTACCACATAACTGTGGTGTTGTCTGTCCTTATCAATTGACCTTGTTTTCTCATATGCAGTCTGGCATGAGGAACCAATATTATGCAGGATGCCATGAAGCCCAAGGCTTGCAGTACTTTTCTTGCTGTCAGATGGTTCTGCTTTGTCAATGCCAAGAAGTAGAGAGGTAGCTGCTGCTGTTTTTCTACTGTTAGGAATGCCATTTGCTTTGATGTGTCCAACTCTGCACCCAAAAAGGTTAATCTTTGGGATGGTATCAGCCTTGACTTTTTTATATTGACTGTGTATCCCAGGGCTTGTAGCAGGTAAATGACCCTTTGTAAGTCTTCTGCTAGCTTGTTTTTGTTGTCCGCTTGTATCAGGCAGTCGTCCAGGTAGGGGTAGATTTGGATTCCCTGAAGCCTGCAATGAGCAATTACTGATGCCAGGCATTTTGTGAACACTCTGGGCGCAGTAGATAAGCCAAAGGGCAATGCTGAGAATTGATAATGCTCTGATCCTGCAAGAAATCTGAGGTATCTTCTGCAATTTGGTCGTATGGGGACGTGCAGGTATGCCTCCTTGAGATCTAGAGTTACCAGCCAAGACTCCTTGCCCAGCATGGGAAGAAGCTGCTGTAGAGTCAGCATTTTGAATTTTGGAACAATGAGGAATGTGTTTAAAGCGGACAGGTCGAGAATAGGTCTCCATTTGCTTTCTTTTCTTGGTACCAGGAAGAGTCTGGAGTAAAATCCTTTCCTTGCTCCATAGATGGTACCTTTTCCACAGCTCTCATCTTTAATAATTGGGATATTTGTTTTAGAGCTTCTGCCTTTTGATTTGGAGGTAGGTTTGGCATTCCTCTCTTCCCTGGTAGAGTATGGAAGTGAAACCTGTAGCCTTGGTCTATTGTTTGTAAAATCCACTTGTCTCTTGTGATGTAATGCCAGTTTATTGAAAATAAGGCTAGCTTCCCGCCTAAAGGTGCTTCTAGTTGCTCCCTGGTAGGCGGTGCTAGAGCCAAGTCACTGTGATTGTCCTGTAGTTGTGGTGGTGGCTGTGTCTGTGGCTGTACTTCGCTGGTGGTTACTCTGCCACTGGCGTCCCCTGTAGGCACCCCTTGATTGGTTTCTGCCTCTTGAACCCCTATTCCTGCCCTTCTGAGCTCTGGATGAGTCTGGAAAGGACCAATTCTTGGAGGGCCAATTCCTGCTAAACCTTGGCGGTTGGACCTGTAAGAAATCTTTCACTGTTTGGACAGATTTTGCCTTCTCTTCCATCTTCTTCAGCACCTGTTGTGCAGGAGAGCCAAACAAATTGATCTTATCCATAGGTGCATCTAATAGTTTGGACTTGACATGGTCTGGTAAGGCCTGCTCTTTTAACCATGCATGCCTTCTGATAACTGTGCCAGTCATGGCTGATCTAAAGGAAGCCTCCAGTGCATCATAGCCGCATTTTAAGGAATGGTTACTGACTTGCTGAATGTTATGTACCATTTCCTGAACAGATTTTTTGTCTAATGATTCATCAGAGGACAGTTTTTTGGTTAACTGGTCTAGCATAAACTCTTGATACTGGATCATGTGGAATTGACAGTTCAAGGCCCTAGCTGAAAGAGTAGCAGAAGTGTAAACTTTTTTACCCCATCTCTCTAAGGATCTGGATTCCCTTTCTGAGGGGAGGGGGTTCTTAGCAGAAGTAGCTGCTACAGCCTTAGGTCCTTGGGAGATAGTCTCAGGATCTGCAAAAGGAGCCTTATACAAATGGTAGTGTGTGTCCGGGACCCTGTAGTATCTATCAGGCTTAGCAGGGGCCGGAGGTAGAGCAGTACAAGCATCATTAAATGCATCATCTACAACAGAAAGAACTGGAGGTATGGCTAAAGGCCTATGTTGTGGTAAATGCAGAAAGGTTCTAAGCCTTTTTCTGGAGTCTGAAAAATCCTGGCCCTGCCACTGAAATTGTTCCCTCATAGCATGCAAGGTTTCCCCAAAGGAAAATTCCTCAGGCGGAGAGGCAGAAGGGATGGACTCTTCAGCATCAGAGTCTTCATAAGGGGAGAAAGGAGCCTCTGGAGGGTCCGAATCATCTGAATCAGAGGAATCATCTGTAGAAAGTGGCTGAGGGGGCTCTGCTCTAGGCCTCTTCTCTGGAGGTGGCTGAGCGGCCCTGTCTGGTTGAGGTTGGGATCCCCGGATTAGAGAAATGAGATCCTCTGCTAAACTAAGCATTTGAGAACTAGAGCTGGGCCTGTGAGAGGGGGTCTTAGCAGGCACAGTCTTAGTAGCTTTAGCTGCTTTAGCCCTGGCAAAGGCCTTAATGGACATGGCTGCAGGTGGCCTAGCAGCTCCACGTGCAGGGGTTGAAATATCCAAGGGAAAAGTGTCAGATAATTCCTGGGAAACTGCAACAGCAGGTGGGTTTTCTGAAGCCGATTCCACCAGGTTGGAAGAGGCCTCGGTAGAAGGTAAGTTTTCGGCTGAAGGAAGAACCGCTTGCTCGGTTTCAGCCGAAACCGAGACACTTGCGGTTGGCTTAACTGCGGTTTCGGCCGAAGCCGCGGACCGCGAGTGTCGGTCCTTTTCCTTACACTTTTTAGACATTTGTGTAGTCGGAGGATCCGACGGCATAATATAAGCAAAATCGGAGCCGAAAAACTCCTCAGCAAATTCAGACCGACGTCTAAGCGTCCGCCGGTTAAAAGAAGCACAGGCTAGACAAGCTGCTACGTCGTGGTCTGGGCCTAAACAGGGTAAGCAGTAAGAGTGGAAATCTTTATGAGGTATTTGTTTCCCACAAGTTAAACAGTTATTCACTTTTTCTGACATCGGCTGAGGCAAGAAAGAGTCCCCAACGGGGTACTTAGCTTTTTAGAAGTCTTCGTAGTAGTATTCGGTAGTAGTAATCTCTGGTTCTGACCGACCGGCACTTGCGAACAGCTTCTGCTTCGGGTGCCACGCGGCAAGAAAGACTGAGGAAAATGGCGTCGGCTGATGCCTTTATACCCGAATAACTGCAGCTATGACGTCGGGTGAAGTGCGACACCAGCCGAGGCCAGACCCAGACTTTGGAATCCGGCCGACCGAAGGGCTGCCTGACAACAGGACAACCCATTTGTAAGGACTGCAGATGCATCCTTGAAGGACATCTGTACTATGTTCATCGTGCATACAGCTGCAGTAATCACAGATGGGTAGAATCCCAAAGCTACACAGGGTGGTAGGCACTAGGTGGAACTGGGAGCAGCCAGAATGCCCTGCAGCACAGCAGTGGCAAAGCCTGCTCTAGTTTTGGAATATAAAGGCAGGTGGTAGTGTTTTGTGAAGGTATGCACAGAACTCCAAGTGGCTGCCTCCAAAATATCTTTGGTAGGGACTCCTCTGAGGAAGGCTGTAGAGGTAGCTGTGGCCCTTGTGGAGTGGGATCTGATGCCTGTAGCAACAGGTTTGCCATGAAAGGAGTAACAAAACCGTATGCAATGGCCTATCCATTTTGAAATTGTTTGGAAATTGGCTTCCCTTGAGCTCCTACAGCATAGGACACAAAAAGTTGTTCTGATTTCCTGAAGGGCTGTGTTCTGTCCAAATAGTAACGTAGCTGTCTATGGATGTCTAAGGAATGTAGCAGCCTTTCCCCTTTGTTTTGAGGATTGGGGTAAAAAGGTAGGCAAGTGTATGGCCTGATTTAAAGCTACCCTGGATACTACCTTAGGCATAAATGACGGGTTGGTTCGTAGGGAAACCCTGTCCTGATGGAAGATGAGAAAGAGCTGCACAGCCATGAGGGCTTGTAGTTCCGAAACCCTACGAGCTGAGGTAATGGCCAGAAGGAAAGCTGTTTTCCAGGACAAATATTGCAAATGTGTTGAGGCAGCTGGTTCAAAGGGAGGTAATGTTAATTTTTCTAGAATGTAGTTAAGATCCCAGGCTGGTATTGGTTGTTTCCTTGGAGGTCTTATATTCTTAGCTCCTCTGAAGAACGGTCTTAAAAGTGGGTGAGAGAATAAGGGTGGATCAGTGTCGTATTCTGCAGAAATGGCTGAGGCATGAATTTTGATGGAGGAGAATGAAAGTCCACTGTTCAACAGCTCAGCTAGATACTGTAATATCTGAGGCAAATTCCGTTTTCTAGGATCCTGGCCTTTTTTCTCATTCCAAGCGCAAAAACGTTTCCATTTTGTGGAGTAAGCCTTTCTAGTAGATGGCCTTCTGGCCTCCAAAATGACATCCTGCACCTCTTTGGAGAGTAGGGTCTGTTGTGGTGTTAAGGAATTTTCCATGCAGCCAGATTGAGAGTTTTCAGCTGACTGTGAAGAGTTTTGTAGCTGTGCTGAGTCAGTAGAAGAGGCATTAGAGGTAGGGTCCAGGGAGGAGTATGTGTTAGGCTCCTCAGGAGTGGGTACCAGTGTTGTCTTGGCCAGTCTGGAGCAATCAGGATCATCTTCGGTCTGTCTGCTCTTGCTTTCAAGAGCACCTTGGGCAGAAGAGGCAAAGGTGGGAAAGCATAAACTGTCCATGCTGCCCAACTGAAGGAAAGGACGTCCACTCTCCAGGCCTTTGGATGAAAGGTCCTTGAACAGAACTTTTTCAATTGAGGATTCCTGTGGGAGGCGAAGAGATCTATGTCTGGTCTTCCCCACGCCTGGATTATCTTTGTAAACACTTGAGGATGCAACTTCCATTCGTGTGGATCTGTCATATTTCTGCTTAGATTGTCTGCCAGCGTGTTTTCCAATCCTGGCAAGTACTGTGCTTGAAGATCGATTTGCCATTCCAGAGCCAAGTTCCAAAGTGACATGGCTAGCCTGCACATGGGGTATGAATGTGTTCCACCTTGTTTATGTACCACATTACTGTGGTGTTGTCTGTTCTTATCAATAATTGCCCTGGATGCAGGAGGTCCTTGAAAATTGTAATTGCATTTATCACTGCTAGCATTTTTTTGATTGATGTGAAGGTGCTTTTCCTTTTGGGACCATTTGCCCTGAATGCACCTGTCTGTCATGTGCGCCCCCCAGGCATAGTCTGAGGCGTCTGTTGTGATGACTTGATTTGCTTGAGGCTTGCAGAATGGAAGACCTGTGTTTGTTTGGCATGCTTGGGCCCACCATAGAAATTCCTTTTGCAAACATGGAATTATTGGTATTACTGTTTCCAAACTGTGGCTGTGTTGAGACCATAGGTTTTTTACGTACCTTTGAAGTTTCCTCATATGCAACTTTGCACATGGGATTAGAAGAATGCAAGATGCCATGAAGCCCAGAGCCTGCAGGATTTTCCTTGCAGTGAGCCTGGTACAATTTGCTAGTATTTTGAAGTAATGAGTTAGTTGCCCTTGTTTTTCTGGCGTAAGATAGGCCATCTGGGTGTTTGTGTCCAAGTTGGCACCCAGGAAAGTTATTTTCTGAGATGGTGTTAGCCTGGATTTTTCGTTGTTGACTGTGTATCCCAGAGAATTCAATAACCGTGTTACATAAGCCAGATGTTCCAGAAGTATGTGCTTGTTGTCCGCTTGGATCAGGCAGTCGTCCAAATAAGGGTAAATTTGTATCCCCTGAAGTCTGCAGTAGGCAATTACTGATGCCAGGCATTTCGTGAATACTCTGGGCGCAGTAGATAAGCCAAAGGGCAATGCAGAGACTTGATAGTGGATTGAACCTGCAAGAAATCTGAGGTATCTTCTGCAGCTTTGTCTGATTGGGACATGCAGGTATGCCTCCTTGAGGTCCAATGTTACCAGCCAAAACTCCTTGCCCAGCATGGGAAGAAGCTGCTGTAATGTGAGCATCTAGAATTTTGGTACGAGTAGAAATGTGTTTAGGATGGATAAGTCCAAAATGGGTCTCCAGTCGGCTCCTTTCCTTGGTACCAGAAAAAGTCAGGAATAAAAACCTTGACCTTGTTCGTGAGTAGGTACCTCTTGAATAGCTTTCATGGCCATAAGCTTTGAAATTTGTATTTGAGCCTCTGCCCTTTGATTGTGTGGCAGGTTCGGCATGCCTCTCATTTTTGGAAGAGTGTGAAAATTAAATCTGTAGCCTCTGTTTAGAATGTCCAGGATCCATTTGTCTGTTGTGATATGCCAATTTCTTGTAAATAATGCCAGCTTTCCTCCCAAGGGTGCTGTCAGCTGACACTTGCTTGGTATGAAAAGGGGGAAGTCATTGGGTTTGTTTCCTGTATTGCTGTGCACTGTCCTCGCCACCTCTTGGTGCTGGAGTTTGCCATTGTCTGCCTCTATATGATCCTTGAGGTTGTCCTCTGCCACTTCTGCGCCTGTATCTACCTCTTTGTGGCTTGTCCGTGGCTGGAAAGGACCAGTTCTTTGAAGGCCAATTTCTGCTAAAACGTGGTGGTTGAACCTGTAGAAAAGCTTTGACATTTTGCATAGATTTAGCTTTTTCTTCCATTTTCCGTCCTCAGCATTAGTACCAAATAGTACATCCTTTTGTAAAGGAGCATCTAGTAGCTTAGCTTTAACATGATCAGGCAAAGTTTGTTCCCTAAGCCAGGCATGTCTACGAATGACTGATCCTGTCACAGCAGCTCTACTTGAGGCCTCTAGGGTATCATAGCCACATTGTAAGGTGTGTTTACCCACTTGTTCTGCACTATGCATCATATCCTGCAACTCCTTCAAATCTGGTTGTTCAGGTTGAGACATTTTATTTCTTAACTGTGATAACAGAAACTGCTGATATTTAAGCATATGGAATTGACAATTTAAGGCCCTCATGGCTAGGGTGGCCGAGATATATACCTTTTCCCCCCACCTTTCTAAGGATCTAGACTCCTTTCGGAAGGTAGTGGATTCTTAGCAGTAGAAGCCTTCATTCCCTTGGGGCCTTGAGAAATGGTTTCAGGGTCAGCATTATGGCTTTTGTAAAGAAATTGGTGAGAGTTAGGAACTCTGTAGTACCTATCAGGCTTGACTGGGGCAGGAGGCAGGGAATCCTTATTTAGGCAAGCCTCCGAGTAAACATCATCAAGTATGTCCAAGACAGGAGGTATCGCCAGAGGTCTGTGCTGAGGTAACAAAAGAAATTCCCTAAGTCTTTTCTTGGAATCAGAAAAGTCTTGGCCTTCCCAATGGAAGTGTTCCTTCAAGGTGTGCCAGGTTTCCCCAAAAGAAAAATCCTCTGGGGGAGATACAGAAGGAATGGACTGCTCAGCATCTGAATCTTCAAAAGGGGAGTACGAGTGTTCCTCTTCATCAGAATGTTCTGAAAAAATGGAATCCTGGTCAGAAGAGGGAGAAGCTTCCTCCACTCTGGGTCTCTTGTCTGGAGGGGGCTGAGAACCCCTGATAAGAGTAATTAAATCCTCAGCCATTTTTAGCATCTGCTTTTTAGGCATGGGTCCTGGAGATGGGCCCTGTGCAACAGGCCTCTTGGGGATGCATGGCTGATTTGGACTTAGTAAAGGCCTTAATGGAGAAGGAAGATGAGGGTCTAAAGACACCATGGGTGGAAGTGGACCTATCCACATTAGGAGGCTCAACACTCACAGCGGCTTCGGTGGTTGTAGTCTGGGTATGGGCAGAGGTACCTGCGGTCTCGGTTACAGAGGACACCGCCAAAAGTGTCGTCGGTAGTCAGGGGCTGCGTAGGCGCCTCGCTGAGAACCGGACCACGTGTAGCCGGTTTTGGCGTGGTGTCGGTGGAGACCACGGGCCTCGCGTGTCGGTCTTTGTCCTTGCGTTTTTTGGACAAAACGGTAGTCAGAGTATCAGACGACATTTTATAATCAAAGGCTTTACCAAAAAAGTGCTGGGCGAACTCCGCCCGACGCTTAATAGTGCGTTTATTGAAAGTAGCGCAAAAGCGACAGGCCGAGATGTCGTGGTCTGGGCCTAAACAAGGTATGCAGAGGGAATGGAAATCCTTATGTGGTATTTGCTTCCCACAAGAAATACAATTGTTAACTTTGTCTGACATCTGTCTGAGGCAAGAAAAGTTTCCCCAACGGGGTACTTAGCTTTAAAGAAGACTTTGGTTTCCAATTATTCGTAATTTCAGGAGCTGGCCGACCGGCACTTGCGAACTGCTTCTGCTTCGGGCACCGCGCGGCAAAAAAGACTGAAGAATATGGCGTCGGCTGTCTTATATACCCCTGTCGCTCTGACGTCAGGAAAGAAAGCGACAACAGACGCCGGACCTAGACTTTGGAATTCGGCCGACCGAGGACCCGCCTGACGGCAGAAAACCCATCTGATTACTGCAGCTGTATGCACAATGAACATCTGGTAAAAGGGAGGAATAGCAGCAAAGCTGTGGAAATTCAGCTTGTAATAATTCAGAGCATTTCTTTAAAGATGGCGGAATATTAGACTGCTCCCACTGAAACATCTTACCACAGAAGTATGTTCGGAAAAAGAAAATTCCTCAACAAGAGACTCTGGAGCACTTCACCTCAAAAGTCAGAATCAGATACTTGGAAGAAAAGTTAAAATGCCCTTATCCCTATTTCATTCATCACAGCAGTGGGGAATCTTCAAATTGAGGGAAAGTACAGTTTTGTACCTACCATAAATGTAGATGTTCGAGGATTCCATTGCTGCAGTCCTGACTATCGGGTATAGTCCGCGTCCAGTCGGCCCGAATACCAGAGTATAAGGCTGACGTCGGTCATGTCGCCTTAGACTGACGTCAGTACGTCAGGGTACTAATGCGCATGACCGACGTCATATCCTCAGTCTTTTCTTGCCCCAGATGTCAGAAGACCCTAAAAAGACAAGGCCCAAAATACCTGCACCAAAAACACGTACAATATATACAAGAATATATACAAAAATAGAAGCATGTAAACTCACCTACATAACCACCCCTAAACACAGAGGGGAAGGAGGGGTAAATTGGACTGCAGCAATGGAATCCTCGAACATCTACATTTATGGTAGGTACAAAACTGTACTATGTTCTTCGCTTTCCACTGCTGCAGTCCTGACTATTGGGTAGAATCCCAAAGCAGAGGTAAGGGAGGCTGGCAAATCATAAAGAAGGAGGAGCTGACAACATGCCTTGCAAAACAGCTGTGGCAAAACCAGCCCTAGACTTAGAGTAGATAGGAAGGTGATAATGCTTAGAGAAAGTATGCACAGAACTCCAAGTAGCTGCTTCCAAAATATCCTTAGTTGCCACCCCTTAGAAATGCTGTTGAAGTGGCGTAGCCCTAGTGGAATGAGGCCTAATCCCAGCTGGAATCTCCTTGCCATGATGGGAATAACAAAATGCAATGCAAAAGCCAATCCACCTAGAAATAGTTTGTTTTGACACAGGCTTGCCCTGTGAATTCAAAGCAAAAGAAACAAACAACTGCTGAGACTGCCTAAAATCCTTAGTCCTGCTTAAATAATAACGCAGTTGCCTGTGTACATCTAAAGTGTGCAAAATCTTTTCCCCTTTATTTTGAGGGTCTGCATAAAAGTAGGCAAATGAATAGTTTGGTTTAAAGCCACACTAGAAACCACCTTAGGCATAAAGGAAGGATTAGTACGTAATGATACCCTATCCTTATGGAAAACCAAAAGGGCTCTACTGCCATAAGGGCCTGCAACTCAGACACCCTCCTTGCAGAAGTAATAGCCAACAGAAAAGCAGTCTTCCATGACAAGTATTTCAATTCAGCAGTAGCCGCAGGCTCAAAAGGTTGTAGAGTAAGTTTTTCCAACACATAATTGAGATCCCAAGCAGGAGTAGGAGCTCTACGTGGGGGTCTTATATTTTTCCCCTCTAAGAAACTGCTTGAACAAAGGATGCGAAAACAAAGGCGGGTCACAATCATAGTGAGCTGAAATTGCTGCAGCATGAATCTTAATAGAAGAGAAGGACAACCCTTTGTCCAATAACTCAGTAAGATATTGAAGAGCCACACTCAAATTAGGCTCAGAAATCTCCAAATTCTTCGCTGTACTCCAAAATAAAAATCTCTTCCATTTTGCTGCGTACACTTTCCTTGTACTAGGTCATCTTGCTTCCATAATCACATTTAAAACTTGTTGAGGAAGTTGAGACCTGCTGCGTTTCAACACAGAATATGCCAGGCTGTTAGATGGAGAGTGAAGCTTGACATTGAGCAGATGACCGTCCTTCTGAGATAACAGATGAGGAATCAGAGGTAAAGGCCATGGAGGCTTCTTTACCAGACTCCGTAGTAGTGGGTACCAGTGTTGCCGAGGCCAATCTGGAGCTATCAAAATCATCCTTGGCCTGTCTTGTCTGACCTTTAATAGTACCTTTGGAAGAAGAGGCAGAGGTGGAAAGGCATACACATGAAGGTTTTCCCAACTGAAAGACAGAGCATCCACTTTCCAAGCTGTGTGATGAAACCCCTTTGTGCAATACTTTGGCAGCTGGTGGTTTAGTGGAGAAGCGAACAGATCTATGTCTGGAGTTCCCCATGACACTGTCAATTTCTGAAATACATGAAGATCCAGTTTCCACTCGTGGGGATCCATGATTTGTCTGCTTAACACATCTGCTAAGGAGTTCTGTGCTCCTGGCAGAAACCTTGCCTGAAGAGTTAGTTGCAAGCTTAGCGCAGTCTCCCATAAAATCATTGCTTGCCTGCATAAAGGATAAGAATGTGTTCCCCCTTGCTTGTTGATGTACCACATGACAGTTGTGTTGTCTGTTAGAATCAACACCTGTCCTGGAAGAAGTAACTCCTTGAAAGCCAGTAATGCGAACTGGACTGCTAACATCTCCTTCATGTTGATATGTAGATGCTGTAGTCTGGCAGGCCACTTGTCTTGTATCCACTGTCCGTTTAGATGAGCTCCCCAAGCAATGTCCGAGGCATCTGTCGTTAAAATCTGACTTGCCTCTGGCCGGGTCACAGAGAGTCCCTTGTTTAGGTGACATTCCTGAGCCCACCACAAAAATTCTCTTTGAAGGCAAGGTATTATGTGAATGACAGTGTCCAAATCCTGGCAGTGCTGTGTCCATACATTTTGAGATACCATTGTAACTTCCTCATATGCAGTTTGGCATTGGGAAGCACCAGAATACAAGATGCCATGAACCCTAATGCTTGAAGGACTGTCCCTGCAGTCAGCACGGACTGATGAGATAGTTGATGGAAGTAAAGTGATAGACTCATTTGTTTGTCCGGGGTTAAAAAGGCCATCTGGGCTGCTGTATTCAGTCTCACACCCAGAAAGCACATGTCTTGAGAGGGTACTAGACTGGACTTTATTTCGTTCACAGAATACCCTAGGCATCTTAGCACTGCTATAACATATTCCAGATGCTGTAGAAGGTCTTCCTTTTCTTGAGCCAAAATCAGGCAGTCGTCTAAGTAAGGATAGATTTGAATTCCTTGTAGCCTGAAGTAAGCTATCACTGGAGCCAGAATCTTTGTGAATACTCTGGGCAGTAGATAAGCCAAAGGGCAATGCAGAGAACTGATAATGAGAATCTCCAGCTCGAAACCGCAGATACTTCCTGCAACTTAGCCTGACAGGCACATGAAGGTAAGCTTCCTTGAGATCTAAAGTTACCATCCAGTGATCTTTGCCCAGCAGAGGTAAAAGCTGTTGTAACGTCAACATCTTGAACTTGGGAATGTCCAGATAAGTGTTGAGGAGAGATAAATCCAAAATTGGTCTCCACGTGTTCCCCTTCTTTGGTACTAGGAACATGCGGGAATAAAATCCCAGGCCCCTTTCTGATACCGGGACTGGCTGAATGGCCCCCATTTGGAGTAACTGAGAAACTTGCTTGTGAGCCTCTTTTCTTTGTGGAGGAGGAACGTCTGGCATGCCATGGAAAGGGGGCATTGTATGGAAATAAAACCTGTAACCGTGGTGAATGATGTCCAACACCCATCTGTCTTGAGTAATTAAATCCCAATTTTCTTTGAAAAGAGACAGCCGTCCTCCTAAAGGAGCTGCCAGACGAGAATCTACTGGCAGCTGAAAAGGCAGGTCATTGGGTCCGTTTACGAAAGGACTGACCCCTGCCCTCACCAGAAGTCTGAGCAGGTGAACTCCCTGTTCTAGGCCTAAAAGAACCATGAGCCCTGCCCCTACCACGTCTAGACCTACCCCTAGACTGGGAGTCATAAGCAGGATATGTCCACCCCTTAGCAGGCCAATTTCTACTAAACTTCCGTGGCTGTACCTGCAAAAAATCCTTAACAGTTTGCATAGACTTAGCTTTGTCCTCCATTTTCTTTAAAACTGCTTCCACAGGTGAACCAAACAACACATCAGACTGTAAAGGTGCATCCAAAATCCTTGTCTTAACATGCTCAGCTAAATTCTGATCCCTCAACCAGGCATGCCTGCGAAGAACAGAACTAGTGGCAGCCACCCTCGAGGAGGCCTGCACAGCATCAAAGCCACATTGCAAAGAATGCTTGCCCACTTGTTCAGACACATAAACCAAATCCAGCAACTCTTTACACTCAATACCTTCCGCCAAAGCATCCACCTTAGATTTCAATTGTGAAAGGAGATAATTTTGATATTTCAGCATGTGAAACTGACAATTCAACGCTCTCATGGCTAGAGTGGAAGAAGTATACAGTTTCTTACCCCACCTATCCAAAGCCCTCGCCTCTTTGTCAGTGGGAACAGGATTTTTAACCACAGAGGCTTTAACACCTTTAGGCCCCTGAGAAACAGTTTCTGGGTCCGCCCTAGGACTCCTAAACAAATACTTATGAGCTTCGGGCACCCTATAGTACCTATCAGGTTTAACAGGAGCAGGAGGCAAAGAATCAGGGTTCAGGGAAGCTTCTGCAAAAACATCTTCTACCACAGGCAACACAGGAGGTATAGCTAAGGGCCTATGCTGGGGTAAAACAAGAATTCCCTAAGCCTCTTCCTGGAATCAGAGTAATCCTGGCCTTCCCATTTAAAGTGCTCCCTCATGGAATGCAGAGTCTCTGAAAATGAAAAATCCTCAGGAGGAGAAGCCGAAGGAGTGGCATCATCCATATCAGAATCAGAATAAGGAGGATACTCCTGCAAATCTTCCGCAGAAGACTCAGAAGCCTCTGAACCCTGTTCAAAACTGGCAAACTCTGGTTCCACCCTAGGCCTCTTATCAGGAGGGCCCATAGAACCTCTAATCATAGTAATCAAATCTTCTGCCATTTTAAGCATATGTTTCTTAGGTACAGAACCCGAAAAGCTAGGAGAAGCCCCTACTGAAGCTGAACTTGGCCTACCTCTAAAAGAAGGTTTAGCAACAGAAGGAGAGGCTCTAACTACTTTGGGAAGAGAGGGAAGAATAGTTACCTGAGAAGCCCCCTCAGCCTGGCCTGTCTCCTGAGATGGTACATCCTGTAACAGTAAAGTTTCTGCCGGAGACTCCATAGAAACTCCTGGCAAAACCTCTGGCTCCACTGAGCCTCCTAAAGAACCGACGTCTGGGACTGCCGGTTCTTCAACCCTAGGCTTCGCTGTTTTGTCCTTGCGCTTCTTGGCCGAAGCGGGCGTCGGAGCATCCGACGGCATTTTATAATTGCAACGTTTCCCAAACACTAACCTGGCACAGTCTAACCTCCTCTTAATAGTGCGTTTGTTAAACCTAGCACAAGAGCGGCAACCAACAACGTCGTGCTCAGGCCCTAAACAAGGTATACACAAAGTATGGAAATCCTTATGCGGTATCTGTTTCCCACAAGAAATACAGTTATTCACTTTTTCTGACATCCGGTTAAATACTGAGGCAAGAAAAAACCAAAATGTTCCCCAACGGGGTACTTAGCCAACTCTGATTCGGTCTGAAACTCCGGTTTCGGAAATATCTCAGAACGCCAACCTGCACTCGCAAAACTGCTTCTGCATCGGACCATGCGGCAAAAAAGACTGAGGATATGACGTCGGTCATGCGCATTAGTACCCTGACGTACTGACGTCAGTCTAAGGCGACATGACCGACATCAGCCTTATACTCTGGTATTCGGGCCGACTGGACGCGGACTATACCCGATAGTCAGGACTGCAGCAATGGAAAACGAAGAACATCAGTCTTTCTACAAAATTGCAGTCACACTCTGCAGGCTTTAAATCCAATACACACTTCCTTATTAACAGAAAGTTTGGGGAAGATAAATGTCTACATTTTGCATTTTAGGCGCATTCTTAGAAAAGGGACAGACTCCTAGATTGCACTTCATTCCTTGGACCAGGTCCCTCAAGCCAAGCTATGCAGGGGATGCACTCTCCCCTCCAAGGCCAACAGTGGCGCTCTGATACATACCTTAACTGAACAGCTGCAGAAAGTGTGGCTGACTCCAGGTTCATGAGAGCTGAAGCTACACCTGAGGGACCTGGATAAAGTCAGAGGAATCATTAATGGCTACACAGCAGGGTTGCCCACAAGCAGCTGAGGCACAGACAGAGCCTATGGTAAACAAGGCCTCCATGCAAGTCATCATCTTGGGACTACAGAAAGGTAAAACTATAAAACCAGTATGCTTTTCCATGGTTCTGCCGCAAACAGGACTGATTCTTTGCTAGCACATTGAGTCAATGAGACATGTCAAAAAGTGCTCACAAGCAAAGTGCACACTGATTCTCCCAAACACTTGCCCCAATAAAAAAAACAGCGCCACAAAATACACAAGTTTTCTCACAAAAGTAGTTAAAATAAGCACACACAGTAAAAGTTAAAGGTAAAATGGTCTGTCAGATCAGCTAGTCTGACAATCCGATAAACACAACCATAAAATATTAAGTTTCTCAGACATCAGTATATGTGTCTGAAAAAATAAGATTGTAAAAGGCTTCCCAGAAACCTGACCTGCAGTAAATGACTAATCCAACTACAGATCCTCTGAAGCTTGCAAGCTTTGCACTCCCAAATGGATGTAAAAAAAAACTACAGCTTCTGGCACCCAGGCTGCTGACATTCAACATTTAACAGCATATGCAACCAGCAGGCTGGATGCATACAGAAGGAGCCATGGCTTTTGGAAGTACGGATGTTATATCCCTAGCATACATGCAATAAAAACTATTGCAGCAGTGAGTATGGTGAACATACTCAAAATATTCACCTGGAAAAGTCAGCACAAGTTTATTTTTGTTGAACAGCTTACCAGACATGCTGGCAATGCAAGTTGGACTTCAGTACACCCTTAGAGCATATCCTTTGGTCATGTGAAAAACTGGGCTTTGAAAATGGAAGTGCAAGAGTTTAGAGGACCTGACAGGCAAGATGCTACACTAAACTCCAAAGTATTTCTCCCAGAAATGTGGGAGGGTGAGATGCTTAATGCATAGTGTTTGCCTACTATGGACATTTTTTCATCATCAAAAAAATTATTAGGATGTAGAAATTGCCCAAGTCAAAAGTTAATACAATTAGTGGACAAGTTAAGGGAAGAGAAGATTGTTATAAAAGAGTAATTGTGGGGTAGTTTTAGTAGTATGATTGAGTTGGTCTTTGAGATCTCCTTTACACTTTGGAAGACAGCAAGAGATTGAGGAACTTTAGCAACTTAAATTGATAAAGTTAAAACAGAGGAGGCTGTGATAAGACATCCTTAAATGTCGCATAAGAGAAAAGATGAATTTCTACTAAATGGCATATCACAAAAGTTTTGCTTAAAATAAAAACCATCTCAAAAGAGGAAACACATCCTGGGTCTATCATACAAAAATTCCACTGTTTCACATTACAACTCACCTTCTTGCATTTATCAGCACACCTGCAAGAATACTGTACCTTGGCATCAATTTTACAACCTTTCAAAACGGCTCCAAGTGCATCATACATGTGTTACATGCTTTGGTACAAGAGACGAAGTACAATCCATTAAACTGTTAGCAGATATTTGCATAATCACCATGGCATTCAGAAAGTTTCACTTGCGTTGAAATATAATTACATTTTCAGCAAGAGAATGGCAAATTTAAAAATTTGCACAGAACAATAATGCGATACTTTGCTGAACATAAACAATGCGGGGAGAAAAAGTACAGAAGTTATCACCACCTCCAAACTCAGTTCATGTCAGATGTAGTCAAGTCTTCTCAATTTGTAGCACAAGTAATAGGCATTCCATAATGTACTTTAGTACACAATTCATAAATGGACAGTAAAGGGTTACAGGCAACACCACTCTAATCTGGCACCACCAGAACTGAAATGGAACCCAAGACACAAACTGCTGCTTCCCTACCTCACCTGTAGTTATCTTAATTCAAAAAGTAGAATAGGTTATCCCTTCCACTCAAGTATGTTTCTGGTTTCTGCTGCATCACTCTAATCCTTTACTTATCTTCCCACCCTCTCCCTAAAACAGCAAGTGTTACCTCCATTGTGTAGTTGGTGTGCACATTGTCAAAAATGAGGGCCTCCTGGATGAGCTGGTGCTGCTGCTCAAGTGTATCAATATTGGACTTGTAGTTGACGATGCTCTGCTCATACTGCCTCAGGTTGTTAAGCTGATCCTCTAAAGTGCCATGCATCTCAATTGAAATGCGACCGATTTCCTAAAAAGTAAAGCAATAAATCGAGAAAATGTATCAAAGCAACAGAAACGAGTATCCTACAATTCACTTACATCAACTGAAAATATACACAATACATGCATGATGTTTAAAGAATGCAATAAGTTTTATAATACTCGATGCATTTCTGTTAAAACGGAAAATTTTTATTAAGCACTAACCAGACACTTAACATGTCTCAGATTCAAAGCTGCCCCCCCCAAATAAATCTCCCCAAACCCCAATAAAAGTACTCTTACCTGCATTTTGTTTTGTATCCAGGGTCCAACAACATTTGCTTGGGACGCAAACTGTCGACGCAGATGCTCATTAGACTGTTGTTTGTTTAGTTCATCTTGCAAAGCCTGGTCTCTCTTTGGCACCAACTGCTGAACCTAAAATACAGAAGGCACTACAAGTGAACCACTTGTAATTTGTAACCATCAACAATGCTGTTGTATGGAATGGAGCTATAACTCCTCCAAAAAATGTTGTAAATCAAAAGTATGAAGAAAACAGTAGGTCTGCTTGGGAGTACAATATGTATTTTTGTCCAAAGAACACAGCTAAAATGTTCATCAGTACATTTTACAACACCAAGACGAGACACTAGTGATCAACTTGCAAAATCTGTTAACTCATTAGCACCAGAGTACCTTTCTGATTTCTATTAGACATCCAAGTGTACAAGTCATTTTCAGTCATTTACATAAATTAATGACTTTTCCTATTAATGTAAAGCATCATAAAAACTTTATTAAAGGAAGACAGAAAAATACAACTGCTAGTGTTGAATGCATTACCACTGGAGAGGTTGTTAGCCATTAGTCAGAAAATCACACAGAAGACTTTCACCCAAGTCTGTCAAACACATCTTAACACGGCTGTCCAGGTAACTTAGTAAATATTACTGCTGTTGCTTCTCCTTAATCAAAAACAGGAGTACATTCCATTTACTGCCACCTCCCCCAAAAGCAATTTTTTTTTTAAAAGTATATGCCAGAGTTTGATTCCGATTTCAGGAAATTGTTCACTCCCAAACTGCAGATATTCTACATGCTATACTAGTAAACTGACAAAAACTGACTGCATTGACTTATTGTAAAAGAATAGTTTTTTTTTTTTCAAATTTATTCACAAAGTTAACAGAAAATTTACAGTTATGTACCTCACTGGCAAAAAACAATTCCTTAAGAATACCAAAGATATTGCCATATCCATCTTGAATCACAGAAATACTTAAATGGTTAAGGTGTACATGTTATTAAAAGCACAGTAATACTCCTATCTTAACTGTTATGTTGTATGGAGAACGCATAGGGCTTTATAGCTTACATAATGCCTAAAATATTCAAACTTTGTAGAAGGTGACAACCATTGCTTCAAACTCTATTTTCCTTACATTTCCATAACAATACTTGCCATACTTGCCATTTATTACTTAATTCATGACTTGTAACAAGCTAAGGGTACCAGTCCAAGGACCCTTTTCAGGTAAGGCGTGGGCTGCAAATCAGACCGCAAACAAGATTGGTGACAGTAAAGTAGCATACCTTAGAAACTCTAACATGCTTAAAATGTATTGTATTTAACAACTGGGAAAGTCCAACTGGGCATAACATCCCTTTGCCGTCGAGGCCCGGGGGGGGGGAGCTCCAACAGTTACAATTCAACACTGTACAAGAAAAATAATGTGCATTTACACGAGGTACACTGGATTAAAAAAGATTACAACAGTTCATATTTCAGTAGCAGTGTAGAACTTCAATACATTGCAGTGTGTTAACCAAGGTAACAGACTGGCAAGGATTTGGAGCTAAGAGTATATAAAGGAATAAAACTAGTACCATTAGGGAAGAAAGGATAATTCCTTGCTTATTTCTAAAAAAAAAAACATGTATAAAAATTACATTTAGACTGATGGCATACAACTCCATGTGGACACTGCCAATGGTATGACCATGGGCGTCAATTTAAAGAAGTCAGCAATGTTTCAGTGTTTGCACTTTCAACTGAACAATAAATCCAGTTTTTACATAAATTCTCCAGCCTTGTTATACACATTGTGGCAGCCTAACTGTTCAATCTGAACAGTCATGGAGGTTAAGTACATCTATCTCATATCAACATGCTGTCCTAGGAAAGAATGGGATAGTGGCCGCACTGTCAACCATCTTGTATGCAAGATTAAAGGAACAAAAAGCTATGGGGAACCTTGGTGAAAACCAAACTTTGTGGTATTTAACTAGTGTTAATACAAATACACAGTCAATTACATAGAATTTGCCTTGTTTACAATTGCCTTGACTGGAGTTTTTCTCATCTCGGGGGTGGATATTACTAATATGGGAAACTCATCTCCTCCTTTACACTACTGCCTTTCACCTTATTTTACAGAGACTGCACCTATTCTTTCTAGACTAGAGTTAGGACACCGGCCTACAATGACAGACCACCAGCGTTCACAGTGTGACATTTTCCACAAGCTTTTCACATATGGCACTTTATATACTCATTTTCAGACCTATTCCTATTTCCTAGTCATGGTCTGGCCTTGCTCTGGGGCTATCTACTGCAGCCAAGTCAGAGTTCTGCTCAAATTTACTATATTTTTTTAAACCAGTTAGTAACCCTAAAACTATTTCAATTTATTTTTTCACATACTCTAGCAAACATACCCGTGTGTTGGTCTTTCTTATTATTTGGAAATTACCCTTTTATGGCTCACATACTCGTTTTTATTTTATAAAGCCAATGTATAAGGTTCTGGGAAAACACCACATCAACCACCACCACCTTTTAATTTTCTCCATCGGATAAGAGGATAGGACAGTTACCTACAGATTTTTAGACTCCTGCACAAATGGCTACAGACCGTTACCTATGCTAATACATACAACTTTCATCTTAAAGATACTCCCAGACTTAACAGCACTAGAGACCCATTATGCAATGATTACTATCTTTCTTGAACCAATTTGGCTTGAAATAGAAATAACCAAGGGCACGAAAAAAGTTCACTCAAATTCAGGACTTTAGTAATTAAGCGCTTTCAGCAAAAACAATGAAAGCCTTCCTCAGAACAAATTCAGTCATATGAACACACTAAGTACTCGCACATTAGCAATTAAAGAACCATACATCGTATACAATAAACATTTTCAACAAAATTTAAAACACTTTCAATAAATAGTTTTTTAGATGTGGTAGTAATTTAAAGGACTGGTGTGATGGTGTATCCCATCAACAGGTAGTTACAGGACACAAGATGCAAAAATGTAATGTGTTCTCAATGTCCACATATTAAGGAGTGTGAATATGTAAATACTGGAACTAAAAATATCCATATATCTGGATGATATTCATGTCAGACAGAAGGTGTGGTATATGCTAAGTGCTGCCTTTGTGCAGCATATTATATAGGGAAAACGGAGCAAAAGCTCAAACGTATATATGAGCACACTAATGACATTCGGATAGGAAAAGATGCTAGTGCAGTGGCTAAGCATATAAAGGAATATCCTGAACATAAATTTAAGTTTGTAGTCTTAGAACAACTGCGGATTAATCCTAGGGGAGGACCATGGAAATTCTTACGTGAATTATGGTGGATATTGTATTTAAATGCATCGATATCTCCTGGACTAAATGATGTGGTCTCAATTTCTAGTGTACTGAAACTAAGAAGGTATGATAGATAGTTTTAATAGTAATGTTTTATTGAAGGCGTTTTAAATTTTGTTGAAAATGTTTTTTATATGAGGTATGGCTCTAATTGCTAATGTGTGGGTACTTAAAGTGTGGTCACACGACTGTTCTGAATTTGTTCTGAGGAAGGCTTGCATTGTTCTTGCCGAAAGCGCTCAACTACTACTATAATAAAATCCTGAATTTCACTTTTTTTCGTGCCTTTGGTGAATTCAAGTTGGTCCTTTTTGGTTGAAGTTGAAATAGAACTCACTCATTTCAAGCTTCAGGGAAGAATTATTGGTTGTTGAAATAGAAGTCTGAATCAACGCTCACTCCCACTGGTTTTATTTTATCAATGACTTTTCTATATAGACTTAGTGGGGATTTGCCCATAGGGGACACACCACAGTACAGACATACAGCAGAATCTGTCACAGCACACAAGGGCATTACCCAGTATTGAAGTGATGTTTGAGACACTGCTGTCCCCCCCCACTCCGTTTTAATAACCTTTTTCCATTTTTTAAACTTAATTTAAATGTTAGTTATGTCTTTGCAAACTTGATTTTAAGTTCACCGTTTGGATATAACTGACTACTATTGACTCTACAGTAACGTGTTCCATGTCCGTTTCACATTTGTCCTGCCATAATTTATTTTTTGCTGCACGACCCGTAAAAATCCTTTTTATGTGCAAACACACATGTACAAGTAGCAGAATGAAGGAAGTCCCAAAGTTTTTTTTTTTTGGGTGGGGGAGAGATACACAGGCAGTAATAACCCACCACTGCAAAACATGTTTTAGTGCCATTAACAAATTTCAAGCTTCATTTTGTTTAATCGTGGTTTATGTCCTAGATATCTGGTACCCGTGATTTTTTATTTTAACTTGTGTGTTTTGGCACCTTTCAAATGTCAACCATTCAATGAATTCTCTGGAGTGTAGTATCAACATCATTTATGCTGATACTATACTCCAGAGAATTCATTGAATGGTTGACATTTGAAAGGTGCCAAAACACACAAGTGTAGTATCAGCATCATTTATGCTGCAAACATTAAGAAAGGCAGAGTGTGGGTGTGTCTGATGCTCTTCCCTCTTTCAGCATTTGTCAGTATGCATCTTGCTTACTAAACTCCATTTGCATCTTACACCCTTCTTAAACCCATTTTACCACTATGATCACGTGCTCAAAAAGGTAAGTTAACTTCTGTGGGGTACCTTATCACTCATCCTGCACAGTTCCCACTGATTAACAGCTTTTCACTTTAAACTGTGCTCACAAGGCCAAAGAATCTCAATCTGTCCAAACGGTGACTGACAAAAAGTACAATACTTGTGCTTCAATACCCACAATTCATCAATCCCAAGAACTGAATATGGCTTATCCAGTTTATTTTTCCAACCCCAAAAGCACATCAGTTCCTTTGGCGAAGGATGATTCTCAATTATCAGGGGAACCCATACGCAAGCCGACCATTGCATTAGTAAGTTTCTTACAAAAAGGGACAGTATGGATACCAAACAAGTACAGATTCCGCTGGCACAACTCCTAGAAAACTTAGTACAAGACAGATGAGCTCTGCTGCACTCTCCAAGCCTCATTTCATGTTAGAGGTTGATTTTTACACAGGTCCACCACAACTCCTACACAAGTTCATAGATAAAAATGCACACACGTACACATTTCTGTATCACTATTAGTTTGCATTTAGTGCAGAGACATCTGTCACTAATCAAATTAAATGGTTTGTTCATATATAAAACTGTGTGCCATACCTTATCCCACATTGAGTTGATGACCTGGGGTGTGACCGAGGTGTATGGATTGTTCCCAGACAGCTTAATATTACTGTGTTTTGCAATTTTCTGTGCTTCATTGTGAATGCCCAAGATAGCGTCTCGTTCCCTGTCTGCATCTGCCAATGTAGCTTTGAACTGTTCATGAGCTGTAATTAGACTCTAGAGAAAAACAGAAAAAATTAATTTCTCTAAAAAAACACCCATAGGTCTCTTGCAGTTTACTTCTAAATCTTTATTAGTGCATGACTAAATGCTTTAAATTATGAGTCATGTGTGATGTACTGAATCAAAGTAGTGTCCAACATAATGGCAACAGAAGCAATCTTCAGGTATTTAGTCCTTATCAGGATGCAGCCAAACTAAAGAATTCATTACAACTCTCATTACACAAACAGCTACTGCAAATTTCATCCTACTGCACTTCAAGGATCCTTTTTGCACTTATCGGCACTGCCTGCCAACCATCAGCCCTTCTGCAATTAACTGGCTTGTTTGCTCTCCCTTAAGGGTTACAAACCCAACCAAGGTAAAACTCATCCATGCAGCGAGCAGGGCTTTTTGGAGATGTTTAAATCCCCTCTCCCAGTCAGATGGATGGCACAATCATTATGCAATGCTCTGCTAAGCTCTCCTTTCCATGGAGATGTCCACACTCCTATACATGCTCTACCTACCAAGGCTACTATATGTAGTAGCCTTACACAACAATTTATGTCAGCCCATATGGTGCTCATTCCACTATACCGTGGTAGCCAGTGTTACAGCAAACCAGACCACCTCCTTCCCCACTGGATGTAAAGGGCAGCATTAGCCATTCACACCCACCCTATTAGCCATTCACACCCACCCTCTTTGGTGGGTTTCACTGCTGCCTGGGCTGCTAATTGAACCCAGGTTATATCAGGGCTTCACCCTCTTGTGCCAGACAATAGACCTTTCAAACAAAAATGCACCCTACAGAAATAAAACTGACATTCTTTTAGAAGGTTAACAGAAACTGTACGTCTGTATGCTTATGTATGAATTTTATGGATACTACAGTTATGAGAGGTACTCACTGACCGTGCATCTTCAATGTTCTGAAAGAGGGAAAAAAAACAACAAAAGGAAGAAACTTAGGAAACAAAGTGATTAAGAGTGATCCAGTATTCTAGACTGAGCCATGGATGAGAAAAAGAATTGTGTTAATTTTAAGAACTTGCGACATGCATGATTATATCTGGTACATGCAAATCTCAAACATGTTTAAAAAGTGGACATTCAAGTCTACAATTTTGTAACACTGCTTATAGGTAAATAGTATGTGCTGGCATGCGCAAGGGCTAACAATTGCTGTGTTAGTGGCCACCAAACATGTACATCACACATGCAAGTCATTACACACAGACAGAAAGCAGGGAAAAAACTGCCATCCTAGTTTGACAGAAGACAGATGTCTTCACAGAGACCAAATGACAAAGCAAAGAAACTAATGGAAAACATTAATTTTCCTAACTGAAGGGCAAAAGGGAGATGGGGTTTATCCAGGCAATCAGGAGTAGACATAAAAATTATGAACAGGAAAGTCAGTATCTTGCAAGATAGACACAGAAAGTACATGTCCACAAATACTTTGGATGATCAACAACTTACCTATAGCATATCTTTAGGATATGGGAGAAAAATGCTAACACCAAGAAAGAACATGTAGACAGGGGAAGGACATCTGGATTCCACAAAGAAGGCATTCTAGCAAGGAACCAAGTAGAACAAAGCTGTGATACAGCAACACCAACAGCTGCACTTGTCTACAGAACAATATCATACAGCCATAATAAATGCTTTGGAAAGGGGGTACATATGCCTGGTACTAGAATGCAGTCCTGAAGGTACACATGTTGAGTACCTCTCATAAAGTACAGTTTTGTACCTACCATAAATGTAGATGTTCGAGGATTCCCTTGCTGCAGTCCTGACAATTGGGTATAGTCCGCGTCCCAGTCGGCCCGAATACCAGAGTATAAGGCTGACGTCGGTCATGGCGCCTTAGACTGACGTCAGTACGTCAGGGTACTAATGCGCATGACCGACGTCATTTCCTCAGTCTTTTCTTGCCCCAGATGTCAGAAGACCCAAAAAGACAAGTCCCAAAAACAACCTGCACCAACAAACATGTACAATATATACAGAAATATATACAGAAAATATAAGCATGTAAACTCACCTACACAACCACCCTGAAACACAGAGGGGAAGGAGGGAGGAATCCTCGAACATCTACATTTATGGTAGGTACAAAACTGTACTATGTTCTTCGTCTTCCCTTGCTGCAGTCCTGACAATTGGGTAGAATCCCAAAGCAGAGGTAAGGGAGGCTGGCAAATTATAAAGTAGCAGGAGCTGACAACATGCCTTGTAAAACAGCTGTGGCAAAACCAGCTCTAGTCTTAGAGTATATAGGCAGGTGATAATGCCTAGAGAAAGTATGCACTGAACTCCAAGTAGCTGCCTCCAGAATATCCTTAGTTGCCACCCCTTAGAAATGCTGTTGAAGTGGCAGTAGCCCTAGTGGAATGAGGCCTAATCCCAGCTGGAACCTCTTTGCCATGATGGGAATAACAAAATGCAATGCAAAAGCCAATCCACCTAGAAATAGTTTGTTTTGACACAGGCTTGCCCTGTGAACTTAAAGCAAAAGAAACAAGTAACTGCTGAGACTGCCTAAAATCTTTAGTCCTGCTCAAATAGTAACGCAATTGCCTGTGTACATCTAAAGTGTGCAAAATCTTCTCCCCTTTATTTTGAGGATCTGCAAAAAACGTAGGCAAATGAATAGTTTGGTTTAAAGCCACACTAGAAACCACCTTAGGCATAAAGGAAGGATTAGTACGTAATGATACCCTGTCCTTATGGAAAATCAAGAAGGGCTCTACTGCCATAAGGGCCTGTAACTCAGACACCCTTCTTGCAGAAGTAATAGCCAACAGAAAAGCAGTCTTCCATGACAAATATTTCAATTCAGCAGTAGCTGCAGGCTCAAAAGGTTGTAGAGTAAGTTTTTCCAACACAAAATTGAGATCCCAAGCAGGAGTAGGAGCTCTGGGGTCTTATATTCTTTGCCCCTCTAAGAAACTGCTTGAACAAAGGATGCGAAAACAAAGGTGGGTCACAATCATAGTGAGCTGAAATTGCTGCAGCATGAATCTTTATGGAAGAGAAAGACAAACCTTTGTCCAATAATTCAGAAAGATATTGAAGAGCCACACTCAAATTAGGCTCTGAAATCTCCAAATTCTTTGCTGTACTCCAAAATAAAAATCTCTTCCATTTTTCATCACTCTCCTAGTACTAGGCCTTCTAGCTTCCATAATCACATGTAAAACTTGTTGAGGAAGCTGAGACCTACCATGCTTCAACACAGAATATGCCAAGCCGTGAGATGAAGAGATTGAAGCTTGACATTGAGCAGATGACCGTCCTTCTGAGATAACAGATGAGGAATCAGAGGTAAAGGCCATGGAGGCTTCTTTACAAGACTCCTTAGAAGTGGGTACCAGTGTTGCGAGGCCAATCTGGAGCTATCAAAATCATCCTTGGCCTGTCCTGTCTGACCTTTAGTAATACCTTTGGAAGAAGAGGCAGAGGTGGAAAGGCATAGACATGAAGGTTTTTCCAACTGAAAGACAGAGCATCCACTTTCCAAGCTGTGTGATGAAACCCCTTTGTGCAATACTTTGGCAGCTGGTGGTTTAGTGGAGAAGCGAACAGATCTATGTCTGGAGTTCCCCATGACACTGTCAATGTCTGAAATACATGAAGATCCAGTTTCCACTCGTGGGGATCCATGATTTGTCTGCTTAATACATCTGCTAGGAGTTCTGTGCTCCTGGCAGAAACCTTGCCTGAAGAGTCAGTTGCAGGCTTAACGCAGTCTCCCATAAAATCATTGCTTGCCTGCATAGAGGATAAGAATGTGTTCCCCTTGCTTGTTGATGTACCACATGACAGTTGTGTTGTCTGTCAGAATCAACACCTGCCCTGGAAGAAGTAACTCCTTGAACGCCATCAATGCAAACTGGACTGCCAACATCTCCTTCATGTTGATATGTAGATGCTGTAGTCTGGCAGGCCACTTGTCTTGTATCCACTTTCCATTTAGATGAGCTCCCAAGCAGTGTCCGAGGCATCTGTCGTTAAAATCTGACTCGCCTCTGGCCGGGTCACAGAGAGTCCCTTGTTTAGGTGACATTCCTGAGCCCACCACAAGAATTCCTTTTGAAGGCAAGGTATTATTTGAATGACAGTGTCCAAATCTTGGCAGTGCTGTGTCCATACATTTTGAGATACCATTGCAGCTTCCTCATATGCAGTTTGGCATTGGGAAGCACCAGAATACAAGATGCCATGAACCCTAATGCTTGAAGGACTGTCCTTGCAGTCAGCACGGACTGATGAGATAGTTGATGGAAGTAAAGTGACAGACTCTTTTGTTTGTCCGGGGTTAGAAAGGCCATCTGGGCTGCTGTATTCAGTCTCACACCCAGAAAGCACATGTCTTGAGAGGGTACTAGACTGGACTTTATTTCGTTCACAGAATACCCTAGGCATCTTAGCACTGCTATGACATATTCCAGATGCTGTAGAAGGTGTTCCTTTTCTTGAGCCAGAATCAGGCAGTCGTCCAAGTAAGGATAAATTTGAATGCCTTGAAGCCTGAAGTAAGCTATCACTGGAGCCAGAACCTTTGTGAATACTCTGGGCAGTAGATAAGCCAAAGGGCAATGCAGAGAACTGATAATGAAAATCTCCAGTTCGAACCGCGAAATACTTTCTGCAACTTAGCCTTATGGGCACATGAAGGTAAGCTTCCTTGAGATCCAAAGTTACCATCCAGTGATCCTTGCCCAGCAGAGGTAACAGTTGCTGTAACGTCAACATCTTGAACTTGGGAATGTCCAGATAAGTGTTGAGGATAGATAAATCCAAAATTGGTCTCCACGTGTTCCCCTTCTTTGGTACTAGGAACAGGCGAGAATAAAATCCAAGCCCCTTTCTGACACAGGGACTGGCTGAATAGCCCCTATCTGGAGTAACTGAGAAACTTGCTTGTGAGCCTCTTTTCTTTGTGGAGGAGGAACATCTGGCATGCCTTTGAAAGGGGCATTGTGTGGAAATAAAATCTGTACCCGTGATGAATGATATCCAGCACCCATCTGTCTTGTGTGATTAAATCCCAATTTTCTTTGAAAAGAGACAATCTTCCTCCCAAAGGAGCTGCCAGGCGAGTCCACTGGCAGCTGAAAAGGCAGGTCATTGGTTCTGCTTACGAAAGGACTGACCCCTGCCCTCACCAGAAGTCTGAGCAGGTGAACTGTCTGATCTAGGCCTAAACCTTGAGCCCTGCCCCTACCACGCTTAGACCTACCCCTAGACTGGGAACCATAAGCAGGATATGTCCACCCCTAGCAGGCCAATTTCTACTAAACTTGGAGGCTGCACCTGCAAAAATCTTTAACAGTCTGCATAGACTTAGCTTTGTCCTCCATTTTCTTTAAAACTGCTTCCACAGGCGGTCCAAACAACACATCAGACTGTAAAGGAGCATCCAAAATCCTGGTCTTAACATGCTCAGCTAAATTCTGATCCTTCAACCATGCATGTCTGCGAAGAACAGAACTAGTAGCAGCCACCCTCGAGGAGGCCTGAACAGCATCAAAACCACACTGCAAAGAATGCTTACCCACTTGTTCAGACACATGAACCAAATCCAGCAATTCTTTACATTCAATACCTTCCGCCAAAGCATCCACCTTAGATTTCAATTGTGAAAGGAGATAATTCTGATATTTCAGCATATGAAATTGACAATTCAACGCCTCATGGCTAGAGTGGAAGAAGTATATACTTTCTTACCCCACCTATCCAAAGCCCTTGCCTCTTTATCAGAGGGTACAGGATTTTTAACCACAGAAGCTTTAACACCTTTAGGCCCCTGAGAAACAGTTTCTGGGTCCGCCCTGGGACTCTTAAACAAATACTTATGAGCTTCGGGCACCCTATAATACCTATCAGGCTTAACAGGAGCAGGAGGCAAGGAATCAGGGTTCAGAGAAGCCTCTGCAAAAACATCCTCCACTACATTCAACACAGGAGGAATAGCTAAGGGCCTATGCTGGGGCAAAAACAAGAATTCCCTAAGCCTTTTTCTGGAGTCAGAGTAATCTTGGCCTTCCCATTTAAAGTGCTCCCTCATGGAGTGAAGAGTCTCTGAAAATGAAAAATCCTCAGGAGGAGAAGCTGAAGGAGTGGAATCATCCACATCAGAATCAGAATAAGTAGGAAACTCTTGCAAGTCTTCCACAGAAGACTCTGAAGCCTGTGAACACTGTTCAAAACTATCAAACTCCTGTTCCACCCTAGGCCTCTTATCAGGTGGGGCATAGAACCTCTAATCAGAGTAATCAAATCTTCTGCCATTTTAAGCATATGTTTCTTAGGCACAGAGCCCGAAATGCTAGGAGAAGCCCCTACAGAAGCTGAACTTGGCCTTCCTCTAAAAGAAGCTTTGGCAACAGAAGGAGAGGCCCTAACTACCTTGGGAAGAGAGGGAAGAACAGTTACCTGAGAAGCCCCTCAGCCTGGCCTACCTCCTGAGAGGCACATCCTGTAACAGTAAAGTATCTGCCTGAGACTCTATAGAGACTCCTGGCAAAACCTCTGGCTCCCCTGAGCCTTCTAAAGGACCGGCGTCCGGGACTGCCGGTTCCTCACCCTAGACTTCACTGTTTTGTCCTTGCGCTTCTTAGATGAAGCAGGCCGGAGCATCCGGCGGCATAGTATAATTGCAACGCTTTCCAAACACAAACCTAGCACAATCAAGCCTCCTCTTAATAGTGCGCTTGTTAAATCTAGCACAAGAGCGGCAACCAACAACGCCGTGCTCAGGCCCTAAACAAGGTATACACAATGTATGATAATCCCTATGTATCTGCTTCCCACAAGAAATACAGTTATTCACTTTTTCTGACATCCGGTTAAATACTGAGGCAAGAAAACCAAAATGTTCTAGCAAGTTACTTAGCCAACTCTGTATTCGGTCTGAAACTCCGGTTTCGGAAAATCTCAGAACGCCAACCTGCACTCGCAAAATTGCTTCTGCATCGGACCATGCGGCAAAAAAGACTGAGGAAATGACGTCGGTCATGCGCATTAGTACCCTGACGTACTGACGTCAGTCTAAGGCGCCATGACCGACGTCAGCCTTATACTCTGGTATTCGGGCCGACTGGGACGCGGACTATACCCAATTGTCAGGACTGCAGCAAGGGAAGACGAAGAACATCTGCAGTGTTTCAGAGACAACCTTATGCAGACAGGATGGACCAGAAAGTGGACAGCATACGACTATAACATGAAAGGGTAAATAAAGTCGATCTAGCAGCAATATCCAACTCCTCCCCATTTTGTAAAAACATGAACATGACCAAATGCAGACACGCTCACTGCCATGACTGACGAAAACCAAAAT
Organism: Protopterus annectens; assembly: GCF_019279795.1. Lineage (NCBI taxonomy): Eukaryota > Metazoa > Chordata > Ceratodontiformes > Protopteridae > Protopterus > Protopterus annectens. The sequence continues at coordinate 167,398,253 of NC_056725.1, forward strand.
GTGATGCAATGTGCTAGCTGTTTTGAAAAGCACTAACATTACACACAACCTTCTACGAAAGACAGTAAGTAGTCACTCTCCATTAAATGAAACCACAATTACCTACTGTCCATGTTAAGGAGTTCTACTTTTCATTCAAATCCAGAGAAAAAAAGGGGGGAAGCAAGAAAAGTCTCAATCTGCAATACAGAAAAGTCTGGAGAATAAAAGTCAGAGTTGTCATCAAGTAGCCATTCTAAATACAATGTAAAATGTATACGCAAATAAACACAAAGCTCTAAAATTTGTTAGAAGACTTCCAAGAAGTCTTTTTTCTAGTACTTAACCAAAATCTTAAATACAGGAACCTTTTTGTTTAGCCTTAGGTAAAAAAAAAAAAGAGAGAATTAACAGTAACTCTGGAGCAAAACACTTGCACTGCAGCTGCATCTGTAAATGCACGACTAACAGTACCTGGTATTTTTGATGGGCATATCACTTATTTCCAATTGCTTTTACCTGCTTGTTACTATAAGCTAACATGATGTACCTTTCTCACTGAAATGAGATGCCTGTTTTCTATCCTTTTCCTATCTCATGCTTCCTTTTAACAGAAATTCACAAAACAGTCTACTCCTCAACGTCTGTTAAATTGCCATTTCTATTGGCATTTATGTCATACTTGCCCATATAGCCACAATACTGTGCTTCCAGATAAACATATGGCAATTTATTTTTCCCTACACTAATGATTTTTGCTATATCTTCTGCAGTCATGCAACATCCATGCTACTGCCATCAACATCACTTCAACCTCTTTCTCTCCTCCCACTCTCCTTTCCTTACATCTTCCACCTTCTTTGCACCTTAAGATCCCACAAACTGCTTATTACTTAATCTCATACTTCTCTTGTGCACTGGAAACAAAGCACCATCAAGGTTTCTAGTTTCCACAAAAAATTAAGTACAGCTAGGTCCTACATTTTGACCATAAATGTCCTTGTGCACTGCTCTACTTGTACATTAGCACATAACTAAAGGGCTCCTATTACCTGATCAAATGTTTAGGTTAGTAAATTCCTAAACGATCTGGTAATAGTGAAAGCAAAAAAGTGTGAATGGCCAATTTAATGCAGGGAAAGAATTCCCTTGGCCGTTATACGGATTTTGCCCCTTTCCCCACTGTAGATCAATCTCAGGATCTCGGAGTTGTTATATTTAGTTGGGGTGGGGGGGAGGGGAGTGGGGGGGGGGGGGCACAGACCCTACTTCATTTTTTTTTTTTGCGGCCGAGGGAATTAATTCCCTATGTTAAATTGTCCATTCCCAGTTTTAATTTTTCGATATTACCAGTTCAATGTGTAGGTATTCGCTTACCTAAACGTTTGATCGGGTAATACAGACGCTAACTAAATGTGGCTGAGTAATCAGAAGTTTTGGTAGTTGATCAGACAACTGTTAATCAGACTTTGCATTTTCATAGGCTTTGCAGCGAGTTACACTGTTATATTCTCCTCCCCATTCTGAATGTGCTCTAGGCAAAGGTGATTTGCTTACCTAATCACAACTGAGGGCATTTCCAAGCCACCGGAAATGCACCAGAATTTAAGCTTCACTTACCATTTGGTGGGTGGCACAGTGGTGCAGTGGACAGTGTCACCTCATAGCAAGAGATTCCCTGATTCTTGTCAGAGTGCTATGTGGAGTTTACATCCCCATCCCATGCTCGCCAGAGTTCTCTGGGTGCACCATTTTCCTCCCAAATTCCAGAGAGAGAGGTGTGGGGACTGAGCAAACTAAATTGGCAATGCGTGTGGTGTGAGAGAGATATAGAAGAAAGTACAGTTTTGCAAGAACTTACCATAACAGTAGAGATCCTACTGATCACTGCTGCAGTATTCTTAACAGATGGGTTGTAGCTTGAAGTCAGGCTAAGGTACCAAAGCTTTACCTTCCTAGGAAGGACATCTGGGTATAAAGTCAGATGCATGCATGAAAACTTCAGACTATCTCCAAGCCAACAGCAGGCTGAAGAAAACACAGGAAGAAAACAGGTTCACTAGGAGGGGATTAGTTTGAAATGGGCAAGTTTCCTCTCAGAAAGGCTACAAAATCCTGGGATACTGAGTGTGTGCCTGTGCGGCACAGTGTTTGTGCCAATAAGGAGAAGAGAAAGTACAGTTGTGTACATCTACCATAAATGTAGATGTTAGAGTGTCTTCACTGTTGCAGTCATGACTGTAGGGTTCTCCCCTGCTGGCAGGCAGCCCTCGGTCAGCCAGAATCCCAAAGTCTGGGTCCGGCGTCGGCTGTTCTACCATGCTCCCTGACGTCAGAGCGCCAGGAGTACAAAGCTGACAGCCGACGCCATCTTCTCCAGTTTTTCTTGCCCCAGATGTCAGGAGTCCCAAAATGAAAAAGGTCCCATAACCTTTGCAAATACACCTCAGAAGAATGGTGAAAAAAGGAAATACACAAAAGTAAAAATAAGAGGGGACAGGAGGGAGGGAAACCCAGACTGCAACAGTGAAGACACTCGAACATCTACATTTATGGTAGGTGTACACAACTGTACTATGTTCATAGTGTTTCACTGTTGCAGTCATGACTGTAGGGTAGAATCCCAAAGCTGAAAGAAAGGGTGGTGGTCATAAAGAAGAAGGGGCGGCTAAAAGACCCTGCAAGACTGCAGAGGCAAAGCCTGCCCTAGACTTGGAATAGAGAGGTAGATTGTAGTGCTTAGAAAAAGTATGCACTGAACTCCAAGTTGCAGCTTCCAAAATGTCTTTGGTAGGTACTCCCCTGAGGAAGGCCGCAGAAGTGGCAGCAGCTCTGGTGGAATGAGTCCGTATACTCCCTGGGATTTGCTTTCCATGGTGTGAATAACAAAATCCCATTCCATGAGCAATCCATTTAGAAATGGTCCGTTTTGAAATGGCTTTACCTTGGGAACTTGAAGCATAAGAAACAAACAATTGTTCTGATTTTCTGATGTCCTTGGTTCTGTTCAGGTAAAAACGTAGTTGTCTGTGTACATCCAAGGAATGTAAGATCCTTTCCCCTTTACTTTGAGGAGTTGGAAAAAAGGTTGGCAAGTGGATAGTTTGATTTAAAGGCACTTTGGAAACCACCTTAGGCATAAAGGTAGGATTAGTCCTCAAAGATACCCTGTCTTGATGAAAAATAATATAAGGTTCCACAGCCATAAGAGCTTGTAACTCTGAAACTCTCCTGGCAGAGGTTAGGGCCAACAGGATAGCTGTCTTCCAAGATAAAAACTTGATGTCAGAAGAGGCAGCAGGCTCAAAAGGAGGCAAGGTTAGTGTTTCCAAAACATAGTTGAGATCCCAAGCAGGAATGGGAGGAGATCTAGGAGGTCTTAAGTTCTTAGCTCCTCTGAGAAACTGTCTCATGAGCTGGTGGGAAAAGATGGGAAGGTCTGTATTATAATGAGCAGAAATAGCAGAGGCATGTATCTTAATGAAAGAGAAAGAGGCACCCTTATGTAAGAGATCTGTCAGGTAAAGTAAAATTAAAGTAATGTTAGGAAGAAGAGGATCAGAATCCTGAGCCTGCATCCAGGAACAAAATCTTTTCCATTTTCCTGCATAAGATTTTCTAGTGCTAGGACATCTGGCTTCTAAAATCACATCCATAACCTGCTTGGGTAGGAAAGAAAAAATCAAAGGCCCTGGATTAACCAGGCTGCGAGTTCTGACATGAGAGTGTAGAACCTGACCCTGATGTTGGGACAGGAGGTTTGGAGACTGAGGTAAAACCCAAGGGGGCTCCAGGCATAGGTTTTTTAGAGTTGGATACCAAAACTGCCGAGGCCAATTTGGAGCCAGCAAGATTATCATCTTGGGCTTGTCCTGTTTTATCTTCAATAAAACTCGTGGAAGAGGAAGAGGCGGAAAGGCATATCCCGAGAGGTTCCTCCAACTGAATGACAGGGTATCCACTTTCCAAGCTTCTCTGTGGAAAGTCCTGGTGCAAAACTTCTGTAGCTGATGATTTAGATGGGATGCAAAGAGGTCTATGTGAGGACATCCCCATACTGCTGTTATCCTGAATATTTTGGTGTCCAGCATTCACTCATGTGGATCCGAAAGGTTTCTGCTCAGACTGTCTGCCAGGAAGTTTTGTTTCCCTGGCAGAAACTGAGCTTGAAGATCCAGATTGCACGCTAGAGCTGGGTTCCATAGATCCATGGCTAGTCTGCAAAGGGGGTAAGAATGAGATCCCCCTTGCTTGTTTATGTACCACATAACTGTGGTGTTGTCCGTCCGTATTAGTAGTTGTCCTGGTTGTAAGAGATTCCTGAAGGCCAACAGAGCTTTCTGAATGGCTAACATTTCCTTTAAGTTGATATGCAGGTGCGTCTGATCCTTTGTCCAAAGGCCCTGCAGACACAATTGCCCTGAAAATGGGCTCCCCAAGCATAATCAGAGGCGTCCGTGGTTAGAATCTGAGTGGTAGGAGGCAGACGGAAAGGTTTCCCTTTGTTTAGAGCACATGCCCTGGACCACCAAATAAATTCCTTTTGAAGGCAAGGAAGGACGGAGATCAGTATTTCTAAACTGTGGCAATGCTGAAACCATACACTTTTTAGGTACCACTGTATTTTCCTCATGTGTAGTCTTGCATATGGTACGAGAAGGATGCAGGAGACCATGTAACAGAAAGCCTGCAAGAATTTCCTTGCAGATAGTCGAGTTAAAGTTGCCAAGGTTCCGAAAGTTGAGGCCAGCTGTAACTTTTTCGGATGCCAGAAATGCCATCTGGGTTGTGGTGTTTAGAAGTGCACCCACAAAAGTTACTGTTGTGGTGGTGTCAAATTTGACTTTTTTATGTTTACAGAGAATCCCAGGAACTTGAGGTTCTTTACAAATTCTAGATGCTGGAGTAAGACATCCTTGCTGTCTGCCTGAATTAGACAATCGTCCAGATAAGGGTAAATTTGAATTCCCTTGAGTCTGCAGTAAGCTACTACTGGAGCCAGGCATTTGGTGAAAAACCTGGGCGCAGTAGACAATCCAAAGGGCAGCGCAGAGAATTGAAAGTGCCTCGATCCGGCCTTGAACCAGAGGTATTTTCTGCAATCCTGCCTGATGGGAATGTGTAAATATGCCTCCTTTAAATCCAAAGTTACCATCCATGCATCTTTGGACAGCATTGGAAGTAGCTGCTGTAGAGTAAGCATCTTGAATTTTGGAATCTCTAAAAAGGTGTTCAAGACAGACAGATCCAGAATGGGTCTCCATGAGTTTTGCTTCCTTGGGACTAGAAAGATCCTAGAGTAAAAACCTTTTCCCATCTCTGAAAGTGGAACCAGTTCTATGGCATTCATAGCCAAAAGAGCTTCCACCTGGTTTAAGGCCTCCGTCCATTGATGTTTTGGAAGGTCTAGCCATCTGCTTGGCCTTGGCAAGGTATGAAAATGGAATTTGTAACCTCTTAAAACCACATCCAAAACCCACTTGTCTTGGGTTATTTGAGTCCAATTTTGATAAAAAAAGAGAGCGTTTTCCTCCGAGAGGGGCTTCCAGGCAAGAAGTTCCTGTAGCCCGACAGAGGGAATCATTGAGTTTGTTTCCTTTGAGTTTGTGACCTGTCCTCTCCTCCCCTAGGTGTGGAAGCAGTCCACTGTCTTGGTCTATAAGAAGCTTGTGTTTGAGGCCTTCCTCTGGAGCATCTATATCTACCCCTCTGAGGCCTGTCTGAAGTGGGAAAGGACCAATTTTTGAAGGCCAATTCCTGCTAAATCTAGGTGGCTGTACTTGTAAGAAATCTTTAACTGTTTGCATGGATTTCGCCTTATCCTCCATCGTTTTAATCACCTCTTCAGCTTTTGATCCAAACAAAACATTATGCTGAACAGGAGCATCCAATAATTTAGCCGTTACTTGTTCAGGCAAATTTTGTTCCTTTAGCCATGCATGCCTTCTAATGACTGTGCCAGTGGCCGCAGCCCTAGAAGAAGCCTCCAAGGCATCAAATCCACAGTGTAAACCATGCTTCCCAACTTGTTCAGTGGCATGCAATAAGTCATGCAATTCCTTATCTGCACAGGCAGAAATGGAAGTAAGCTTTTGTTTTAAAACAGACAAGAGAAATTGCTGGTATTTTAGCATATGAAACTGACAGTTTAAAGCCCTAATGGGCAAAGTAGCAGAAGTGTACACCTTTTTGCCCCATCTTTCTAAGGATAGAGAATCCTTTTCAGTAGGAATGGGATTTTTGGCAGAAGCGGCCTTAACTCCCTTAGGACCCTGAGAAATGGTTTCAGGGTCAGCAGAAGGGTTCTTGTATAAAAACTGATGGGAATCAGGAACCCTGTAATATCTATCAGGCTTAACAGGAGCAGGAGGAAGAGAGTCAGGTGTTAAGTTAGCCTCCGAAAAGGCATCATCCACAATATCCAAAATAGGAGGAATAGCCAGGGGTCTATGTTGGGGAAGAAGAAAATCCCTCAGTCTTTTCTTAGATTCCGAATACTCCTGTCCTTCCCAGTGGAAATGTCCCTCATTTCATGCAAAGTCTCCCCAAAAGAGAAATCCTCAGGGGGAGAAGCTGAAGGAATGGATTCTTCAGCATCAGAATCCTCATAAGGAAAGAATATTCCTGATCAGAAGAAGAAACTGAGGAAACAGAAGCCTGATCAGTGGAATCATAATAAACATCCTGCCTTGGCGTTTTATCTGGAGGGGGATGTGAACCCCTAATCATAGTAAGTAAATCCTCCGCAATCTTGAGTAACTGTTTCTGTGACTTGGGAGCCGGTTCAGAAGAGGCCTGTGTTGTAGTCTGATTTAGAAGGAGTCTTTGCCTTTGGCTTTGCCTTTATTAGAAGTGGAGTAGGCCTGAAAACCCCTTTGGAAGCCGGTACCTGCACAGTGGCTCCGGACCCATCCGAAGGAGCATTGTCCGAAGATCCTGCAACAGAAATATTTAAAGGCCTGGTTGGCTCCTCATGAGAGTCCGTTTCGGCCGTCGGTTCTGAAATGGCCGACGACAGGGGCTGCAAAAGCGCCTCACTGATGACGGCCGAACCTGAAGCTGGCTCCGCTTATGCGCTATCATCAGATTTGGACCTCGGAGGCCTGTCTTTATCCTTGCGACGTTTGTGAACTCTGGTAGCCGGAACCGTATCAGATGACATTTTGTAGTTAAAGCGCCTACCGAAGTAATGAAAAGCAAAAACGTAACTTCGCTTAATTGTACGTTGATTGAATTAAGCACAAAACAGACAACTAGCTACGTCGTGGTCAGGGCCTAAGCAAGGAATACAGTAAGAATGAAAATCCTTATGAGGTATTTGCTTCCCACATTAAATACAATTATTAACTTTTTCTGACATCTGAGTGGAGAAAGAAAAAAGTTTCCCCAATGGGCTACTTAGCTTTGAGTGGAGAAGAAAATCTTCGGACTGAAGTATATCAGAAAAAATAGTCAGGAGTCAGCCGACCAGCACTTGCGAACTGCTATCACCGCACGGCAAGAAACACCGGAGAAGATGGCGTCGGCTGTCAGCTTTGTACTCCTGGCGCTCTGCCGTCAGGGAGAATGGCAGAACAGCCGACGCCGGACCCAGACTTTGGGATTCTGGCCGACCGAGGGCTGCCTGCCGGCAGGGGAGAAAGTACAGTTTTGTACCTACCATAAATGTAGATGTTAGAGTGCTAATACAGCTGCAGTCATAACAGATGGGTTCTCCTGCCGTCAGGCGGGTCCTCGGTCGGCCGAATTCCAAAGTCTAGGTCCGGCGTCGGTTGTTGTCGCTTCTTCCCTGACGTCAGTGCGACAGGGGTATAAAAGAACCAGCCAACGCCATTTTCTTTAGTTTTTCTTGCCCCAGAAGTCAGGTGCCCCCAGAAGGAAGGCAATACATAAATTTGTGTAATAAATCAAGCCATATAATCAAAATACAGTAGTTGCAAGCAAATACATCATAAATGAATACCCCAATCAGGTTGTATGAGGAGGTGTTAGCCAATAGGCCTGTCCCAAGAAGGGAAGGAGGGAGGGAAACCTGGACTGCAGCTGTATTAGCACTCGAACATCTACATTTATGGTAGATACAAAACTGTACTATGTTCATCGTGCATACAGCTGCACTCATAACAGATGGGTAGAATCCCAAAGCTAAGAAAGGGGTGGTAGGCACTAGGTGGAACTAGGAGGAGCCAGGATGCCCTGCAAGACTGCAGTGGCAAAGCCTGCTCTAGTTTTGGAGTATAACGGTAGGTGGTAGTGCTTGGAGAAGGTACGCACAGAACTCCAAGTGGCTGCTTCCAAAATATCTTTAGTAGTAACTCCTCTGAGGAAAGCTGCAGAGGTAGCTGTGGCCCTTGTGGAGTGAGATCTGATGCCTGCAGGTACAGTTTTGCCATGAAAAGAGTAACAAAAATGTATGCATTGGGCTATCCATTTTGAGATTGTTTGGAAATTGGCTTCCCTTGAGCTCCTATAGCATAGGACACAAAGAGCTGTTCTGATTTTCTGAAAGGCTTTGTTCTGTCCAAATAATAATGCAGTTGTCTGTGGATGTCCAAAGAATGTAGTAATCTCTCCCCTTTGTTTTGAGGATTAGGATAAAAGGTAGGTAAGTGTATAGCCTGATTCAAAGCTACCCTGGATACCACTTTTGGCATAAAGGACGGGTTGGTTCGTAAGGAAACTCTGTCCTGATGGAAGATGAAAGGCTGCACAGCCATGAGGGCTTGTAATTCCGATACCCTACGAGCTGAGGTAATAGCCAGAAGGAAAGCCGTTTCCAGGACAGATATTGCAAATCTGTTGAGGCAGCTGGTTCAAAAGGAGACAAGGTCAGCTTTTCTAGAATGAAATTGAGGTCCCAAGCAGGTATTGGTCGTTTCCTTGGGGGTTTTATATTCTTAGCCCCTCTGAGGAACCGTCTTAAGAGGGGGTGAGAGAATAAAGGTGGATCAGTGTTGTATTCTGCAGAAATGGCTGAGGCATGGATTTTGATGGAGGAGAATGAAAGCCCACTGCTTAGCAGCTCAGCTAGATGCTGTAATATTTGAGGTAAATTCAGTTTTCCAGGATTCTGGCTCTTTTTCTCATTCCAGGCACAAAACAGTTTCCATTTTGCGGAGTAAGCTTTTCTAGTAGACGGCCTTCTGGCCTCCAAAATGACATCCCGCACCTCCTTGGAGAGTAGGGACTGTTGTGATGTTAAGGAATCTTCCATGCGGCCAGAGTGAGTGTTTTCAGCTGACTGTGAATAGTTTTGAAGCTGTGCTGAGTCAGAAGAAGCATTAGAGGAAGGGTCCATGGTGGAGAATGCATCAGGCTCCTCAGGAGTGGATACGTCTTGGCCAGTCTGGAGCAATGATAATCATCTTTGGTCTGTCTGCTCTGGTTTTTAATAGAACTTTGGGAAGCAGAGGAAGAGGTGGGAAGGCATAAACTGTTATTGTTGTCCAACTGAAAGAGACAGCGTCCACTCTCCAGGCCTTTGGATGAAAAGTCCTTGAGCAGAATTTTGTCAATTGGTGATTTTTGTGGGGGGCAAAGAAATCTATGTCTGGCCTTCCTCATGCTTGAATTATCTCTGGAAAACTTGAGGATGCAACTTCCATTCGTGTGGATCGGTCATATTTCTGCTTAGGTTGTCTGCCAGCGAGTTTTCCTTGCCTGGCAAGTACTGTGCTTGAAGTTCAATTTGTAATTCCAGAGCCATGTTCCAAAGTAACATGGCCAGCCTGCATAGGGGGTATGAATGGGTTCCTCCCTGTTTACGTACCACATTACTGTGGTGTTGTCTGTCCTTATCAATAGTTGACCTGGATGCAGAATGTCTTTGAAAGCTATAATAGCATTTATTACTGCTAGCATTTCCTTTTGATTGATGTGAAGGGGCTTTTCTTTTTGGGACCATTTGCCCTGAATGCACCGATCTGTCATGTGCGCCCCCCAGGCGTAGTCAGAGGCGTCTGTTGTGATGACTTGATTTGCTTGAGGCTTGCAGAATGGGAGACCTGTGTTTGTTTGGCATGCTTGAGCCCACCACAGAAATTCCTTTTGAAGACATGGAATTAGTGGTATTATCGTTTCCAAACTGTGGCTGTGTTGAGACCCTAGGTTTTTCAGGTACCAATGAAGTTTCCTCACATGCAGCTTTGCACATGGGATTAGTAGGATGCAAGATGCCATGAATCCCAGAGCCTGCAGGATTTTCCTTGCAGTCAGCCTGGTGAAATTTGCTAGTGTTCTGAAGTATTGAGTTAGTTGCCCCTGCTTCTCTGGCGTGAGGTAGGCCATCTGGGTGTTTGTGTCCAAGTTGGCACCCAGGAAAATTATTTTCTGAGAGGGTATTAGCCTTGATTTCTTTTTGTTGACTGTGTATCCCAGAGAATTCAACAACATTATTACACAAGCCAGATGTTTCAGAAGTATGTGCTTGCTGTCCACTTGGATCAGGCAGTCGTCCAAATAGGGGTATATTTGTATCCCTTGAAGTCTGCAGTAGGCAATTACTGATGCCAGGCATTTCGTGAATACTCTGGGCGCAGTAGATAAGCCAAAGGGCAATGCAGAGAATTGATAATGGGTTGAACCTGCATGAAATCTGAGGTATCTTCTGCAATTTTGTCTGATTGGGACATGCAGGTATGCCTCCTTGAGGTCCAATGTTACCAGCCAAGACTCCTTGCCCAGCATGGGAAGAAGCTGCTGTTAAGTGAGCATCTTGAATTTTGGTACGAGTAAAAATGTGTTTAGGATGGATAGGTCCAAAATAGGTTTCCAATCTTTTCCCTTCCTTGGTACCAGGAATAGTCTGGAATAAAAACCTTGACCTTGTTCGTAGGCACCTCTTGAATAGCTTTCATGTCCATGAGATCTGAAATTTGTCTGTGTGCCTCTGCCCTTTGTGTGGCAGGTTTGGCATGCCTCTCACTTTTGGAAGGGTGTGAAAATGGAATCTGTAGCCTCTGTTTATAATGTCCAGGATCCATTTGTCTTTTGTGACTATGCCAATTTTTCGAAAATGCCAGTGTTCCACCTAAGGGTGCTGCCATTTGAGCCTTGCTTGGCATGCAAAGGGGAAAGTCATTGGGCTTGCTTTCTGAATGGCTGCGAACTATCCTCACCACCTCTGTGTAGGAGCTTGCCATTGTCTGCCTCTAAACGATCCTTGTGATTGCCCTCTGCCCCTCGGGCGCCTCTATCTACCTCTTTGGGGTCTGTCCGTGGCTGGAAAGGACCAATTTTTGGAAGGCCAATTTCTACTGAAACGTGGAGGTTGCACCTGTAGAAAATCTTTCACTGTTTGCATTGATTTAGCCTTTTCCTCCATTTTCTTTAATACCTCCTCAGCTTTAACACCAAATAATACATCCTTTTGAAGAGGGGCATCTAGTAGTTTAGCTTTGACATGATCTGGTAAGGTTTGTTCCTTGAGCCAGGCATGTCTACGTATCACTGATCCTGTAACAGCAGCTCTACATGAGGCCTCTAGAGCATCAAAAGCACATTGCAATATATGTTTACCCACTTGTTCTGCACCATGCATCAAATCCTGCAACTCCTTCAAGTCTGGTTGTTCAGGTTGTGACATTTTACTTCTCAATTGTGATAACAGAAACTGTTGGTACTTTAGCATATGGAACTGGCAGTTTAATGCCCTCATGGTTAAGGTGGCAGAGGTATATACCTTTTTTCCCCACCTTTCTAAGGATCTGGAATCTCTCGGAAGGTAATGGATTTTTAGCAGTGGAGGCTTTAATTCCCTTGGGGCCCTGTGAGATAGTTTGTGTGTCAGCCACATGGCTTTTGTATAAAAATTGGTGAGAGTCAGGAACCCGGTAGTACCTGTCAGGCTTGACTGGGGCTGGAGGTAAAGAATCCGGGTTAAGGCAGGCCTCCGAGTACACATCTAGTATGTCTAAGACAGGAGGTATAGCCAGAGGCCTGTGCTGAGGTAGCAAGAGAAAATCCCTAAGCCTTTTCTTGGAATTTGAGTACTCTTGGCCTTCCCAGTGGAAGTGTTCCCTTAAGGTATGCAAAGTTTCCCCAAATGAGTAATCCTCTGGGGAGACAGAGGGAATGGACTCCTCTGCATCAGAATCTTCAAAAGGGGAGTAAGAATGTTCCTGTTCAGAGTGCTCTGATATAATGGAGGCCTGGTCAGAGGAGGGGGATTCTTCCTCCACTCTGGGCCTTTTGTCCGGGGGGGGGGGGTTGAGAGCCCCTGATAAGAGTAATTAAATCCTCAGCCATTTTACGCATCTGTTTTTTAGGCATGGGGCCTGGAGAAGGGCCCTGTGTAGCTTGTCTCTTAGAATGCATGGCTGCTTTAGACTTGGTGAAAGCCTTGATGGAAAAAGAAGAGGAAGGTCTGAAGACACCTTGAGAGGAGGCAGACCTGTCTACATTTTGTGATTCACCACCAAGAGTGGCTTCGGTATCTGTAGTCGGAGTGTGGGCCGAGGAGCCTGCGACCTCTGCGTAGGCGCCTCGCTGAGAACCGGACCACCTGTAGTCGGCTTTGGCGTGGTGTCGGTAGAGGCCGCGGACCTAGTGTGTCGGTCCTTATCTTTGCGTTTTTTTAGACAAAATTGGAGTCTGAGTATCCGACGACATAATATAGTTAAATCTTTTGCCAAAATAATGCTGGGCGAACTCCGCCCGACGCTTAATGGTGCGTTTGTTGAATGTAGCACAAAAACGACAGACAGAGACATCGTGGTGTGGGCCTAAGCAAGGAATACAGAGGGAATGAAAATCCTTATGCGGTATTTGCTTCCCACATGAAATACAATTATTAACTTTGTCTGACATCGGTCTGAGGCAAGAAAAGTTTCTAACGGGTACTTAGCTTTCAAGAAGACTTCAGTTGCAAAATTTTCGTAATTTCAGGAGCTGGCCGACCGGCACTTGCGAACTGCTTCTGCTTCAGGCACCGCGCAGCAAGAAAGACTAAAGAAAATGACGTCGGCTGGTTCTTTTATATCCCTGTCGCACTGACGTTAGGGAAGAAGCGACGACAACCGACGCCGGACCTTGACTTTAGAATTCGGCCGACCGAGGACCCGCCTGACGTCAGGAGAAAGTACAGTTTTGTACCTACCATAAATGTAGATGTCCGATAGATATGCAACTGCAGTCATAACATATGGGTTGTCCTGCCTCAGGCAGCCCTTGGTCGGCCGGATTCCAAAGTCTGGGTCCGACGTCGGCTGATGTCACATTTCTCTCCGACGTCAGAGCGGCTGGAGTACATAAGCATCAGCCGACGCCATCTTCTTCAGTGTTTCTTGCCCCAGATGCCAGGTGCCCTCCAAGGAAGGCTGTAATCAAATTGGAAGACAAAAACAGGTTTCCAGACAAATAAGTAAGCAATAAACAGATACTCTTAGCTGGGGATATCTGTTATGGTGTAACAGGGATAGGAGTGGACCCAAGGCATAGAGGGGAAGGAGGGAGGGAAAACCCAACTGCAGTTGCATATCTATCGGACATCTACATTTATGGTAGGTACAAAACTGTACTATGTCCTTCAAGAATGCAACTGCAGTCATAACATATGGGTTGAATACCATAGGTTAGCTGGGAAAGGAGGAATGCTCTAGGAAAGGGATGGTGTGGCTATCAAACCCTGCAGGACTGCCGAAGCAAAGCCTGCTCTGGATCTGGAATATAAAGGGAGGTTGTAGTGTTTGGAAAATGTATGCACGGAGCTCCATGTAGCAGCTTCTAGAATGTCCTTTGTAGGCACCCCTCTTAAAAATGCTGTAGAGGTGGCTGTAGCTCTGGTGGAGTGTGGTCTGACATTGGCTGGCACACTTTCCATGGAAGGAATAACAGAATCTGATGCAATGTCCAATCCATTTTGAAATTGTCTGTTTGGAAATTGCTTTTCCTTGTACTCCAGGGGCGTAAGCTACAAACAGCTGATCAGACTTCCTACTGGTCTTGGTTCTGTCCAGGTAGTAGCGAAGTTGTCTGTGAATGTCCAAGGTATGCAACAGTCTCTCCCCTTTGTTCTCAGGATTGGGAAAGAAAGTAGGCAGGTGAATTGCTTGATTTAAAGAAACCCTAGATACTACTTTTGGCAGAAAGGTAGGGTTGGTTCGTAAGGAGACCCTGTCTTTGTGAAAGGTTATGAACGGTGGTATTGTCATTAGGGCCTGTAATTCCAAAACCCTTCTTGCTGAGGTAATGGCCAACAGGAAAGCTGTCTTCCAGGAAAGAAATTGTAAGTCCACAGAAGCTGCTGGCTCAAAGGGAGGTAGAGTCAATTTTTCTAGGACAAAGTTGAGGTCCCAAGCTGGTACTGGTGCCTTTCTTGGGGGCTTTATATTCTTGATTCCTCTAAGAAATTGCCTCAACAAAGGATGTGAAAACACAGGTGGATCAGTGTTGTATCTAGCTGAGATAGCTGAAGCATGTATTTTTATGGAAGAGTATGAAAGGCCATTATGTAGCATATATGCCAAATATTCCAGAATGAGTGGAATGCTCAAAAAAGATGCATCATGACCCTTGCTGGTATTCCAAATGCTGAATCTCTTCCATTTGGCTGAGTAAACCTTTCTGGTGGATGGTCTGCGGGCTTCTGTTAGTATCCGCTGAACTTCCTTGGAGAGAGGTATATTGAGGTTATTTATGGGATCTCCCAAGCTGTTAGCTGTAGAGTCTGGATGTTGGGATGAACTGTCCTGAAGTTGTGTTGAGTCAGAAGTTGGGGCCATTGGGGAAGGGCCCACTTTTTGTTGCGACACACGCTCCGTAGTAGTGGGTACCAGTGTTGTCTTGGCCAGTCTGGAGCTATTAGGATCCCCTTGGGCTGCTCTGCTTTGATCTTTAGTAATACTGTGGTCATCAGTGGTAGAGGTGGAAATGCATAGATTTTTAGGGAGCTCCAGTTGAATGAGAGAGCATCTATCTTCCATGCTTGTGGATGATATGTCCCTGAACAGAACTTTTGTAGGTGATGATTGAGGTGTGAGACAAATAGGTCTACATCTGGCCTGCCCCATGTCGAGATGAGTCGTATAAAGATTTCTGGATGTAACCTCCATTCGTGGGGATCTAGGAAATTCCTGCTCAGACAGTCCGCCAGAACATTCTCTTTGCCTGGAACAAACTGGGATTGTAGCTGTATGTTTAGGCTCAGTGATTTCTCCCAAAGATTCATTGTCAGTCTACAAAGAGGGTAAGAATGAGTGCCCCCCTGCTTGTTTATGTACCACATCACAGTGGTGTTGTCTGTCCGTATTAGTAGGTGGCCTTGTTGAAGTTGTTGTCCAAAGGCCACGATGGCATGCATTACTGCCAGCATTTCTTTCTGGTTGACATGCAGATGTGCTTCCTTTGGAGACCATTGTCCTTGAATACATCTGCCCTCCATGTGCGCCCCCCATCCAAGGTCTGAGGCGTCTGTGGTCATGGTCTGTATTATCTGAGGTTTTTTGAATGACATACCTGTGTTTAACTGGCTTGCTGAGGCCCACCATAGAAATTCCTTTTGAAGACATGGAATGAGTGGTATGGTTGCCTCTAGGTTGTTGCTGTGTTGAGACCATAAGCTTTTTAGGTACCATTGAAGCTTTCTCATGTGAAGTCTTGCTAGTGGAACCAGGAGAATGCAGGATGCCATGTAACCCAGGGCCTGTAGGAATCTCCTTGCAGTCATCTGGGTGAGTTTTGCTAAATTTCTGAAGTAATGAGTTAACTTCTTTTGCTTGTCTTCTGTCAGGTAAGCCATTTGAGAGGCTGTGTCTAGTTTGGCTCCTAAGAATGTTATTTGCTGGGATGGCTGAAGTCTTGACTTTTGAAAGCTGACTGCGTATCCCAGAGCTTGTAGCAGTTGTATGACATAATTCAAGTTTTTTGTCAAAATTAGTTTGTCGTCCGCTTGTATGAGGCAGTCGTCCAGGTACGGGTAAATTTGAATTCCCTGGAGCCTGCAATGAGCAATTACTGAAGCCAGGCATTTCGTGAATACTCTGGGTGCAGTAGACAAGCCAAATGGCAATGCTGAGAATTGATAATGCTCTGGCCCTGCAAGAAATCTGAGGTATCTTCTGCAGCTGGGTCTGATAGGGACATCATGCAGGTATGCCTCGAGGTCCAGAGTAATCAGCCAAGACCCCTTGCCCAGCATGGGAAGGAGTTGCTGTAGAGTCAGCATTTTGAACTTTGGTACTATGAGAAAAGTGTTTAGAGCGGACAAGTCCAGTATTGGTCTCCATTGAGTTTCTTTTCTTGGAACAAGGAACAGTCTTGAGTAAAACCCCTGACCCTGTTCTTGTTGTGGAACTTTTTCTATTGCTTTGATCTGAGCAAGCAAGGAAATTTGCTTGATAGCCTCTGCCCTCTGATGTTGTGGAAGGTTTGGCATTCCTTGTTTTCTTGGCAAGGTATGAAAATGGAACCTGTAACCGTGGTCTATAATGTCCAAAATCCATTTGTCCTTTGTCAGTTTGTGCCGACTGTTAATTTTCCGCCCAAAGGAGCTGCTGCTTGCTCCTTGGTCAGCGGAACTAGAGGAAATTCATTGAGATTGTTCCTGTGGGGCAGGAGAAACCCGTGTCACTTCTTCGGTTTGCTGGTTGCCATTGTCGTCCTCTGTAGGATCCTCTGTATTGTCCTCTTCCTTGGGCACGCCTGTTTTTGCCCCTTTGAAATCTTTCAGGATTAGGAAAGGACCAGTTCTTGGAAGGCCAATTCCTGCTGAATCTGGGTGGCTGAACCTGGAGGAAATCTTTGACTGTCTGAACTGACTTGGCTTTTCCTCAATGGACTTTAACACATCTTTAGCATTAGCACCAAAAAGCTTGTTCTTTTCCAAAGGTGCATCAAGAAGTTTTGCCTTAACCTGATCTGGCAAAGGTTGTTTTTAACCATGCATGCCTTCGAATGACCGCCCCTGTCATAGCTGCCCTACATGAAGCCTCCAATGCATCATATCCACATTGTAGGAAGTGATTGCTAACTTGCTGAGAGTTATGCACAGCCTCCTGCAAAGACTTCCTATCTAAAGGTTCAGGAGAGGCCAAAGTTTTCTGTAAATCATCTAACAGGAAATCCTGATATTGAAACATATGAGAGAGACAATTGAGAGCTCTCATAGATAAAGTAGTGGAGGTGTAAACCTTCTTTCCCCATCTCTCTAAGGACCTTGCTTCCCTGTCGGAAGGCAAAGGATTTTTGGAGGTGGTAGCTGAAACCCCTTTAGGCCCCTGAGAAATTGTTTCTAAATCAACAGCATGGGCCCTAAACAAATGAGAATGGGTTTCTGGGACCCTATAGTATCTGTCAGTCTTGACAGGTGCAGGAGGAAGAGTATCCGGGGTAACACTGGAGTCAGAGTATAAATCATCCAAAACATCAAGCACAGGAGGTATATAGCTAAGGGTCTGTGTTGTGGCTTTTTAAGGAAGGTTCAAAGGCGCTTTCTGGAATCAGAATATTCCTGGCCTTGCCACTTAAAATGTTCCCTCATGGAATGCAGAACTTCCCCAAAAGAAATATCCTCAGGAGGAGAGGCAGAGGGGATGGAGTCCTCTGCATCTGAATCCTCGTAGGTCTGGAAGGGCTCTTCCTGGCTTTCGGAGAGAACAGAGTCCTCAGAATCTTCATCAGAAGGAAGAGGGTCAGAGGGTTCAACCCTGGGTCTCTTATCAGGAGGAGGCTGGGATCCTCTCTTAGGATGGGCCTGGGAACCTCTGATCATGGAAATTAAATCTGCGGCCATAGCCATGATTTGAGTTTCAGGAGTAGGCTGAGGTAAGGTTTTAGCAGTAAGGTGCTTGGACTTGCTGGCTGCCTTGGCACGTGTGTAGGCCTTGATAGACATGGACATGGGAGGCCTAGCAGCTCCACGTGCAGGAGTGACCTTATCAACAGCAATGGTCTCGGGCATTTCCTCGGTTTCAGTATCCGGGGGAAAATCAATAACTGGCGGAGTGGTCTCCGGTATCAGAGGCATCTGTAATGCGGTGTCTTCGGTTCGGAGCGGTGGAATAACCGCCTCCGATGGAACCGGAGCACTTGCGGTAGGTTTTGGCGTGGTGTCGGTAGAAGACGCGGGCCGAGGATGTCGGTCCCGGTCTTTCCGTTTTTTAGGAGTCTGTGTTGTCAGTTGTTCCGACGGCATTATCAAATTTTTCGCCGAAAAAGTCTTCAGCGAACTCCGCCCGGCGCCTGAGAGTGCGCTTATTGAAGCGAACACAGGCGGCACAGGCAGAGACGTCGTGGTCTCGGCCAAGGCAAGGGAGGCAGTAAGAGTGGAAATCCTTGAGGTATTTGTTTACCACAAGACAAACAATTATTTACTTTTTCAGTAATTTCTGACATCGGCTGAGGCAAGAAAAGGTCCCCAACGGGGTACTTAGCTTTTTTGATGACTTCGGTTTTCGTAGAATACAGGAGCTGACCGACCGGCACTTGCGAACTGCTTCTGCTTCGGGCACAGCGCAGCAAGAAAGACTGGAGAAGATGGCATCGGCTGATGCTTATGTACTCCAGCCGCTCTGACGTCGGAGAGAAATGCGACATCAGCCGACGTCAAACGCAGACTTTGGAATCCGGCCGACCGAGGGCTGCCTGAGGCAGGACAACCCATATGTTATGACTACAGTTGCATTCTTGAAGGACATCTCATCTGTTATGACTGCAGCTGTATGCACGATGAACATCCCTACAGTCATGACTGCAACAGTGAAACACGATGAACATGTGGGATAAGGTGGGAGGGAAGGAATACTGCAACAGTGGTCAGAAGGACATCTGTTGTAATAAGTTCTTACAATACTGTGCCATGTCCTGATGGAGTCACTGCTGCAGTACTCAACTGATGGGCGAGCTCCAGAGTTGGAGAGGGTGGCAGGCTTAAGAGGAAAAGATAAGGGTTCAGCAGCCACGCAGAATAGTTCTGGCAAACACTGCCCTGGGCCTGAAGAGGACGTCTAGCTTGTAGCATTTTGTGAAGGTGTGAACACATGACCAGGTAGCTGCTTCTAAAATGGATGTGGTATCCACGCCCTTGTATAAAGCACTTGAAGCCACTGCTCAAGTGAAGTGTGCTTTTGGCCATGTGGGTAAAGTCTTTCCATGGTGAGTAGCAGAAGGAAATAGCCTTAGATATCCAGGAAGCAAGATTGTTTGGACACTGGTTGCCCTAGTTTGCAATCCATAAAAAGAGATGAACAGCTGATCTGTTTTTTGGAATATCATTCGTTTTTACAGGTAAAACCACAACTGTTTGCAAATATCTAGAGTGCAATATTCCCCTGCTCATTCTAGGGGTTGTGGAAAAAGGTAGGCAGATTGCTTGGAGGAGGGCAAGATCACCACCCACTTTTGGTATGAAAGATGGACTGGGCTTAAGGCATACCCTTTCTGGTAGATTAAGGAAAGGAGTAGCAGCCATGAGAGCATGGAGTTCTGAGATCCTGTGGGCTGAAGTCAAGGCCAAGAGAAGCACTGTTTTCAGGTGCAGAAGGGTAAGAGTAGCTGAAGCAGACAGTTGAAAAAGGGGTAAAAAGAAGTTATATACTTACCATAACATTCCAAGTTTGTAGTCCATCGCACCAATATTCTTGCTGGATGGGTTCGGAGCAGATTCTCTGCTCCAACTCGGCCGATACTAAAGCTAAAGAGCTTTTACTGGCTCAAGGCTAACCCCTATCCCATGGTGCCTCACAGCAGTAATAGATACATAATGGTCAGTAAACTATCAATAACTATGCACATACAGACAGAACACTTTATATACTATATATGCCAGGTGGACGGACTACAACCAGGTCAGACAGCATAATGTATAGTCCACCAGTTCCTCCAGGAAACAGGACGGGGGAAGGAGGGTGGGACACAAGAAAGTAGGTGAAATGGACTACAAACATGGAATGTTATGGTAAGTACATAACTTCTTTATGTTACGCAGTCCTATCTTGCCATAATTCTTCCTGGATGGGACAGCGTCCCTAACACCTTTATCCCAGGTGGCTCAAGTGAAAAGACTTCAAGACAGTGGACCCAAAGGATGATCTGTCCCGGGAGGCCACATCCAATTTGTAATGAGTGGCAAAGGTATGAGGTCTTGCCCAAGTAGCTGCTGCACAAATGGTATCAATTGGGAGTCTATAGCTAAAGGCATATGAAGCTGATACTGCTCTTGTTGACTAGCCTTTTACTTTGGCTGGTAATTGCTTACCAGCAGCTTTGTAACCAAATGAAATGCAGTCAGAAAGCCAATTAGACAAGGTGACCTTAGAAACAGGCAAGCCTTTATTTTTGTCGGAAAAAGAAAATTTATCAGATTTTCTAAATTATTTAGTCCTGTGCAGGTAAAACTTGAGAATTCTGTGGACATCCAATTGGTGTAGTCTGTATTCCGTTTATTAGTAAGATTTGGGAAGAGAACTGTAGTTCGCTAGTTGTGCTGAGATTATGCTCTGAGCATACCTTAGGAAGAAAGGAAGGATTAGTTCTAAGTGAGACTCTATCCTTGTGGAAAACAATGCAAGGTCGTTGAATGGTGGGGAGGGCTTGCAATTCTGAAACTCTCCTAGCAGAAGTTATAGCCAGTAAGGACAATGTTTTCCAAGACAATTTCAGATCTAATGAAGAAGAGGGTTGAAGGGGGAAGAAATTAAAGATGTAAGAACTAGGTTTAGGTCCCAGGGCTACAGTGGTTGTCTGATTGGAGGCCTGAGAAGGACTCTTTTCAAAAAGGTTTTGCATAAAGCGTGGGACGACTGGATTATCCATGTATCCAAAAAGGTAATAAGAGATGGCAGCTAACTGAACGCAGCTGCAGCTCCATCATGAAAAATGGATGCCAGGAAGGACAGGATAGACTCTACAGGAGCAGAGTAGATATGGTTTGCTGCCCAAATGGAGAACCTTTTCCATTTGCTGGAATATAATTTCCTGGTGGAAGGTCTGTGTGAAGAAATCAGGATGTGTTTAACTGTAAGAGAAAGGGAAATATACCTGGCTATTCTTGGAACTGGAGCAGCCATGCTGTCAATTTCAGGGTTTGGATGGTAGGATGGAACTGCCCTGATTGATGAATCAGGTGGTCTGCAGATGGTTCCAGAATCCACGGTCCCTCCAAGAGATAGGGCCACAGGAAGGGAAACCAGACTTGGCGAGGCCAGTACGGAGCAATGAGGATCAGGGTACTCAACAGCTTTGCTTACTGAATCACTTTTGGAATGAGAGGAAAGGGGAGCCCCGGAGGCCAATTGTGGACCACAGCATCTCTGGGTGGCATCCCCGGATGGGGAATTAGGACAAAGTAGCTGCTGCATTTGGTGTTCATGTACGTGGTGAATAGGTCACAGTAAAACTGGCCCCATTTGCGAAAAATCTTTCGCAACTTCTGAATTCGGGGACCACTCGTGAGACATCAGAATTGCTCGACTGAGTTTGTCTGCTATCCCACTGGACTTCCCCGGGATGTGCATTGCTACCAAAAAGCGTCGAGTGTCCATAGCCTATTTCCATACTCAAAGCCTCTCGACAAAGTGGGTAAGATTTGGTTCCCCCTTGCTTGCTTATGTACCACACTACAGACATGTTTGTCTGAATTGCAATTGTCCCAGTGGGAAGAGAACTCTCCAGAACACTTATATGCAAATGGTTCTCGTGGTCCTGAAAAGTACCTTGGACTGTCCTTCCCAGATAATGCCCCCCCCCACCTTATCTGGGAGGCATCCGTGGTCAAAACTACGTTTTCTTGAGGGGGAGCAAGTGGGTGACCTAGATGAAGTTGATCCGTATGTAACCACCATGTTAGATCCTTCTTGCAGGAGTTTGTGATGAGTACTTGGTGAGATAGGGGGCGATCCTGCATTGACCATTGGGCAAATAGTAGCTACTGAAGTACCCTCATGTGCAGATGGGCTAGGGGAACTAAAAGAATGGTGGAAGCCATAGTCCCTAGGACCTGAAGGACTATCCTGGCCTGTACATCTCTCTTCAGCAAGAATCTGAGTTGGTCGTGTAATGATTCTATCCCTTCTGATGTCAGTTTTGCTGTCATGGTGGTTGAGTCTATTTCTGAGCCTAAGAATACAATGTGCTGTGATGGAGATGAGGCTGATTCTTTTTAAAGTTTGTAATGCCTAATCTGGCGCAGAAGGAGAGACTCTTGTCCCTGGTTCTGATTAGTTGGTGCTTGGTGGAAGCACTGATGAGCTAGTCTAGGTACGGAAACACCTGGAATACTTGATGTCTCAGGTGAGCCGTTACCACTGCCATGCATTTGAACACACTAGGGGCTGTAGTAAGACCAAAGGGCAGTGTTCAAAACTAAAAATGACTGGCTCCCAGCCGAAAGCGTAGGTGTCTTCTGGAGCGCCTGTATTTTGATGTGGTAGTATGCGTTCTGAAGATATATTGATCACATCAATTATCTTTCCTGATAAAGGGAAATATCGACAGCAGAGTGATCTTTTGGAATTTTAATTTCTTTACAGAGTTGTTCAGTTTGCTGAGATCTAGAACTAATCTTCAGTCCCATCTTTTTTGGGACTAAAAAGAATTATAAGTTTTGAATCCTGCTTGCTCTGTGGGAACTTCTTAGATGAATTTTTTGCAGCAACAAGATGACCTTTGATGTTGCACAGTCTTACTGAATGGGTGGCACGTCTGGTAGAGACCGGTTTACCGGGGAATCGGTAAAGGGAATCTGGTAACCTCCGGATATTATGGTTTGTGTCCAACGATCTTTGGAAATTTTTAGCCAGGTGCTTGGGTACAGTGAAAGACGATCCCAGACTGCCTCCAAAGACGGACAGTCGGGCAACCCCTCAGGGGAGATAGAAGGGACGATCAGAGAAAGTTTCCCCATCTCCCTGAAGCTGCGGACCTCCTCTGCCACAAGGGCATCTTCCATCATATCCTCCCCTCTGCCTCTAGGGGAGGGTTGACCTTGTGCCGGAGGGAAACTTTTTGGGATTTACGGAACCACATTTTCCTTCCTGTTTGACCCTTGGGATAAGGTCTAGAAGTAAGGGAAAAATGGACTCAGACGGCAGATAAGGTTTTCCCTTCCTGCTCGTACCAGGTCAAGGTCTCTTACTTGCACTCCAAAAAGAGTTGAACTACAAAGGGGACGTTGGTAAAGGAAGACTTGAATGATCCCGTAAAGTTACACAGATGCATCCAGGAATGTCGCTTAAAAGATGCATGCTGCTAGGAAATCAGCCTCATGGAGGAGTTAGCTATGGATGTAAGGGTGGAGAGCTGTGCAGATACCTTGTCCGTGGATCCCGAAGCTACTGAACCCTGAAGGATGTCTACCAACTCCTTCAGGAGATCCCTTTGAAGTCTAGTAAAATGGGAAAGGTAATTCAGCGATCTTAAGGTAAATGCCGCTAAAGAGAAGGTATGCTTTCCATACCTATCCATCGTCCTGAACTCCTTATTAGGAGGATGGATATTAGAAGGTGTCTCGAACTACTCCTTTTTTGTGGCCGCTGCTACCACCATAGCATCAACAGGAACTCCCTTAGAAAGAAAGGACTTATCTTCCAGAGCAGTCAAATTTGTTTGGCCTTCTCGGGAAAGGCCCCACTGTGTCTGGGGAGGTCCAGGCTTCCAGGGATATGACCCCCAAGAGCTGGTCATAAGGTGGTGTCACCCAGGTGGAATGTCGGGAACCAAAGGCCTCAAGGTACACTGATTCGTCCTCAGTAAGGTTAGAGGTCTTCCAAGCACCCCTCTGTCTAAAGATTTCAAGGATGTCAGAAAAGAAGATACCCTTAGAGGGGGATCTAGGGGACCCTTCTGACTCATCCAAATCAGTATCTGACATGATACTCAGGTGAGTCAACTTGCTTCCTCTTACAAAGTCTCTTCGGAGAAAGCTCCCCAGTGGGATAATCTGGGGAGGTCTAGAAGAGGGAACACCTCTAATTGGGGCTGCTAGAGTCTCTGGTTCCCTACGCTGAGGGGGTGGCAGGGGAGAAGTTGACTACCTCCATTCCGAGGAGACAGAAGGTTGGTTCTGAGCAGGAGGGACAGGTTCTGAAGCAGACGTGGGAACAGAGCTTATTCGAGCCGAAGCACCAAAAGGGAGGGTCAGTTCCGAAGAAAAAACGGGGCAACTATCCCTCTCCGAGTAGACTAGAGAGCGTCTGCTCCCAGATCCCTCTGCTCCAGACTGAGCTGCTGAGGATAGAGTTATCAGTTCCGAGGAAGCAGGAAGAATTCTCGGAACCGAAGGATCCAACATAGAACCCGAAGTGTCTGGCTCAGAGCGAAGCAGTCGGGAGGAGGATCAGTAGTCTGTAGATGGGCGGTCAGAAGCCTTTGGGTCAGGAAGGGCTAATTTTTTAGCCAGAGATGGGTCACAGAGCAACCTCTTCACCACCCACTCGATGCCCTCACCTGAAAGTGTCCTGGAAGAATGGGCGGAGACAGAAGGAGATCTCCTTTCTAATATAGGAGACCTCAACGTAGGTGAAACAGGGTCAATAAAGTACAGTTGTGTACACTTACCATAAATGTAGATGTTAGTGTAATCACTGTTGCAGTCATTACATTTGGGTTATCTGCTTGCAGGTTGCCCTCAGTCAGCCTGATTAACAAAGTCTTGGGTCCTGCGTCGGTTGCTGTCCCTTCTTCCATGACATCAGGTCGTTAGGGGTATAAAACATGCAGGAGACGCCATTACATCAGTTTTTCTTGCCCCAGATGTCAGGTGCCCCCCTAATGGGAAGCAATTAAACATAAAAGCACAAAGATATGCCTCCAACAAAAAAGCAAATATACTAAAAAGGCTTTTAAGCATAGTAAAGAAAGTAGAGGTATAGCCAAAAAAAGTTAGAGGGCGGGAGGGAGGGTAACCAGGACTGCAACAGTGAATACACTCTAACATCTACATTTATGGTAAGTTTACGCAACTGTACTACGTTCTTCGTGTTTCACTGTTGCAGTCATTACATTTGGGTAGATTCCCAAAGCTATGGTTGGGAGGAGCAGTTTAGATAGCATTAGGGCCAGCTATAAGGCCCAGCAAGACTTCAGTGGCAAAGCCAGCTCTGGATTTAGAGAAAATTGGCAAATTATAATGCTTCACGAAAGTATGTACAGAACTCCAGGTAGCAGCTTCCGAGAAAGAAAAACACAATGTCAGCACAGAGAAATAAAAGTTCAGTTTAATTCCACAACTGTCAAAATTATAGTAGAAAAGCGCTTACTTTTGGCAGTTGTGGAATTAAACTGAACTTTTATTTCTCCGTGCTGACATTGTGTTTTTGTTTTGTGGATATTTTAGTTAATAGCGTGCTGCTGTTTTGGTTTTGGAGCTACTGTTGCAGCGTGTCAGTCATGGAGAGAGAGAAGTTCTGTTCCAGGCACTAGTTTTACGGCCGTTTGTCGGCTGTGTGCTGAACGATACCCCGAGTGGTTCCTTTATTGTTAATGAAGAAGTTACTGTGAATTCTTTTACCATCAATCAATGGAGAACAGGTTTAAATGCTAACAGTGATGAAGACATTTTGAAAGGTTTAGCCCCGCCTGTTAATTCATCTTCTTTTGAAGGAAATGCTTCACCGGAACTAAGTATGGATTTTGTTCGTAATATTCAAGAGAGCTTCAATTGTTTAGAGAAAGATCTGTTGTCTTTAAAACGCCTTCAATGGGACAACTTGTTCTTCGAGAATTGTTTAAAAGCTAAAAAAGTCCCGAGAGGATTAAGAATCAAAAATCTACCGGCGGGTAGATTTACCCAAAGAACTCACTGAAAAGTGGCTTGAAATCAATCAGAGGGCGAGACTACAATATATGGAACTGCTCCGTAACACATCAACAAAATAGAAGATATCACCATAAGAGTTAAAAACAACTTCGATCTACTTAAAGTTAATACTTATAGGGACAATTTTAACAGTAAGATGAACCTCATCCAAGAAAATTTGTTGAAATAGAATGAGGAATTGTGTCAAAGAAAAACTAAGTTGTTCCATAGGGACAGGAATGAATATGCGAATGGCGTTGCTACCGCTTATGGGTTACAACTACATGTTAATCCAACTAATTTAGCGTACAAAGACAGTAGTGCTAATGCCTTTATTTCAGAAGATGCCAATACTGTAAGAAGGTCGGAAAGATTAGGCAATAAGAATAATATGCATGTTGTTGTGGCCGATGTGCATTTAACTAATACAGGGGAAAATAGACAGCATGTTAATGAACCAGTAGTTAGACCTAAAGCCAAAGATGCTAACAAGGGGAAAACAGCAGGAACTGAAGCACAGTCAAAAGGAAATGTGAGAGAAGAAAATAAATTATAGAGGTATGCCAAAGAATAAATAATCATAAAAGAACATGGGCCCAAATCACAGCAGATGGTAATAAAGGGAAATCGAAATATAACTACCAACAAAAGCTACAAAAAAAACTGGTATGGCAGGAAAGGTCCTAAGAAGGATTGGAACAATCAACAACAATGGAAGACCTAAATAGTATGAACTTTAAAACGGTCACTTCTAGTATGAACATTTCCTATGATGACTGTTGTGTATTAAAGCAAGGGATGGAATTTTGCCCAAGCACAAAGGGCCAACAAACTAGTTATAATTAATGAGATCATAGATCATGTAAGGAAATTAAACCTGAATTTAATACTGGGAACAAACGCATAACAAGAGTGAAATTTATAAACCAAGTTGCTACAATCCACCTTTAATAAAAGAACTGGAAATGTTTCTTAATGCATGTAAAATGCAGATGTTAGAAATGTTAGAAAATTATACCAATTTTAGATATTACAATTTAACAAAAAAGAAAGTATGTTTTGATGCTTTAGTTAAAAATGAAGACATACTTATTTTCAAAGCTGACATAAGAGGCTCGATGGTACTGTTGGACAGAATAGAGTATGAAGTGAAAATGAAAGAAATGTTATCCAATACTAATTTTTATAAACCAGTTAACATATCGGAAATAAAGAGGGGATATTCACTAATAGATTCATGTATTGAGGAGTGGTTCTATGCGGGGAGATTTGATGAAAAAATGAAAAGAAATATAATCAATCCCAAAATTAGTAAGATTTTTGGAATACCAAAAATCCACAAAACTATTGATGCTCCTCCTCTAAGACCCATTGTTGTCAGCAGAAACAGTAAAACAGGGGGAATGTCCATACTAGTAGACACTTTCAAAAAGTAGTACCCAAGAGTATCACATACATGAAGGATAGTTATGATTGTATCGACAAACTAAGCAACATTAAGGGTTCTGATTCTCATTTATTGTTAACCTTACATTATTCAAGTTTACATCTCAAAAAGACGAAGTCCAACATCGTCAAAGGCCAAATAAAAAGAATTAGTAACCTAATGAAAGATGAAATTTTCAATTTAGAAGCTGAAAACTTTTGCAGAAGAATAGTAACCAGAGGTTACCCACAAGAGATGGTAAACAAGATATTGGCTGAGTAAACTATTAAAAGAAATACTACTACTGAAGAAATGGAGAATAAGATCACTGTAGATTACAATATAGCTCTAGCCTTGCAAAATAGTACTGATTCTAATAGTATTAAGGAAATAGAAGAAATTGGGGCATTCTAAAAGGTAATAGAGAAATTATAAAAAAAATAGAAGAACCTAGATTTGTGCAAAAAAGAGAAAAAAATTTCAAAGATTTTTTTCAAAGTAAGTTAAACAAAAATGCAGTAGTTGGAGAGAAAAGGAATTGTTAAATGCTATAATTGCAATTACTGCCAGTATTTGTATATGGATAGCAATGAAATTACACTTGGAAAATTATTAGTGCAGGTTCCAGGTAGATTTACTTGTAAATTTAAGAATGTTGTTTATTTACTAGTGTGTTTGGAATGTAATTCATTTTATGTTGGAAGAACTAAAAGAGAGTTATATAGAAGAATTTATGAACACCATTATGCTATAAGCAAAGGTGACAATAAGAATGTTATGGGGAAGCTTTATGCTGAAAATAAATGAAAAATCAATTTTAGGTGTTTGGTTTTAGATTCAGTGCATCCTAATGTCAAAACAATAAATATAGAAGAATTAGGATGGCTTGAATATTGTTGGCAGGTTAGGTTAAATGCTAGTTTCCCCCAGAGCTTAATAGGGAATAATTTATAATGTATTTAAAAAGGAAGGGACTGAAACATTAAGGAAGGTGTATAAAAGTGTGTGTATTTTTAATTTGAACTGTTTTAACAGCTATTGAAGCTTTTAATTGTTTAATGGTCTTAATTGATTACTATTCCAGTACTTAAATTGAATTTCTATATTGATTGCCATTAGTCTGAAGTCTCCATTGTAGGAGACGAAAGCCTTTACTTTTGGCAGTTGTGGAATTAAACTGAACTTTTTTTTCTCCGTGCTGACATCGTGTTTTCGTTTTGTGGATATTTTAGTTAATAGCGTGCTGCTGTTTTGTTTTTTTAGCTTCTGAGAAAGGCTGTAGAGGTAGATGCAGCCCTGGTGGAGTGAGGTCTGATCCCCTGGGGGATAGGTTTTCTGTGGTGCTTATAGCAGAAATTAATGCAATGGCTTATCCATTTAGAAATGGTTTGCTTTGAAATAGCCTTCCCCTCTGCCCCTGCAGCAAATGCTACCAGCAGTTCAGATTTCCTTTGAGGTTTAGTCCTGTCCAAGTAGAATCTAAGTTGTCAGTGCACATCTAAGGAATGCAGTATCCGTTCCCCTTTATTCTGTGGATTGGGAAAGAAGGTTGGCAAATGAATGTCTGATTAAGTGCCACACTGGATAACACCTTGGGCATGAAGCATGGATTGGTTCTGAGGGACACCCTGTCCGCATGAAAGATGATGAAAGGCTCCATTGCCATAAGGGTCTGCAATTCTAGCTGTAGTGATTGCTAAAAGGAAAGCTGTTTTCCAAGAAAGAAATTAAGTCTGCAGTAGCAGCTGGCTCAAAAAGAGGTAGAGTGAGTTTCTCCAATACAAAGTTAAGGTCCCAGGCTGGGGTTGGAGCTCTCCTGGGTGGTCTCACATTTTTGGCCCTTCTGAAGAACTGCTTGAGCAGTGGATGAGAGAAGAGGGAAGGTTGTGTTATAATGAGCCGAAATGGCTCAGGAGTGGATTTTAATGGAGGAAAAAGACAGGCCCTTGTAAAGCATCTGGGTTAAGTATTGTAAAATCTGAGGTAAATTGGGCGCTACTGTGCTCATCCCTTGAGATTGGTTCCAACCACAGAATCTTTTCCATTTTTCAGCATAAGATTTTCTAGTACTAGGACTCCTTGCCTCTGAGGATATCCATCACAGGTTTGCTGAGGTATGACAAAGAAGAGACTAAGTAATTAGCCAGGCTGCAAGGTTCAGCGTTGCAAGCGGAGGGTGCAGAATCTGTTTTCCTGCTGAGACAGCAGGGAAGGAGTCTGAGGCAGGTGCCATGGAGATAACTGTAACACTGCACAGGAGGGGGTACCAGTGTTGACGAGGCCAGTCTGGAGCAATCAAAATCATCCTTGGTTTTTCCTCCTCGATTTTTAGTAGTACTTTGGAGAGCAGAGGCAGAGGGGGGAAGGCATAGATTGATAGGTTTTTCCAGCTGAAGGACAGAGCATCCACTTTCCAGGCTTGTGGGGAGTCCTTGTGCAAAATTTGTCCAATTGGTAGTTCTGCGGAGAAGCAAACAGGTCTATATCTGAGCTCCATTTGCTTGTCACCATGTTGAAAATCCTGGGTTCCAGTTTCCACTTGTGTGGATCCATGAGGTTTCTTAGTCAGTCTGCCAGTGTATTTAATTTTCCTGGCAGGAACTGAGCTTGTAGGTGCACTTGGTAGCTCAAGGCTGTGTTCTACAATGTCATGGCTAGTCTGCAGAGGGGGTGAGAATGTGTATCCCTCTGCTTATGTACCACATAACAGTGGTGTTGTCAGTCTTTACCATTAGTTGTCCCGGAAGAATGTGGTCCTTGAAGGCTCAAAGCATTCTGTACAGCTATTTCTTTTTGATTGATATGCAGGTGCATTTGACTTGGGTTCCATTTGCCCAGAATGCACTTCCCTACCAGGTGAGCCCCCCATGCACAGTCTGATGCATCTGTTAGGGTTTGGGTGGCAGGGGGTGGTGTGAAATTCAAGCTTGCTCCCAGGAATATAATTTGTTGACAGGGTACCAGGTGTTATTTCTTTTTGTTTTATGGTGTAACCCAGACAAGTTAGAACCCTTTTTACAAAGGCCAGATGATTCAAAAGTATGTCCTGCATTTCTGCCTGAATTAGACAATCGTCCAGGTAAGGGTATATTTGAATATTTCTGCACCTGCAAAATGCAATAACTGGAGCTAGGCACTTTGTGAATACCCTGGGTGCAGTAGATAAGCCAAAGGGCAGTGCAGAGAAAGTACAGTTGTGTACACTTACCATAAATGTAGATGTTAAGAGTGTATTTACTGTTGCAGTCATTACATTTGGGTAATCTGCTGGCAGGTTGCCCTCAGTCTGCCTGAATATCAAAGTCTTGGGTCCTGTGTCGGTTACTGTCTCCTCTTCCATGACGTCAGGGGTATAAAACATGCAGATGCCATTTTCTTCAGTTTTTCTTGCCCCAGATGTCAGGTGCCCCCCCAAATGGGGAGCAAATTATATATATATATACATATATATACATATATATATATACATATATATATATATATATATATATATATATATATATATATATACACACACACACACATACACATACATACATATATACATATCCATATATAAATGCAATTATAACAAACTACCTTCATCTAAAAGCAAATACACCACAAAGGCTGCAGAATATAGTGAAGGAAAGAGAAGCTCTAGAAAAAAGGGGGATGGTGGGTAACCAGGACTGCAACAGTTAATACTCTAACATCTACATTTATGTTAAGTGTACACAACTGTACTATGTTCTTCGTGTTTCACTGTTGCAGTCATTACATTTGGATAGAATCCCAAAGCTATGGATTGGAGGCTGGAACTAAATACCATTAGGAGTGGTTATAAGGCCCTGCAGATCTGCAGTGGCAAAGCCTGCCCTGGACTTAAAGACTGGCAAATGATAATGCTTTGTAAAAGTATGAACAAAGCTCCAAGTAGTAGCTTCCAGAATGTCTTTGGTTGGCACCCCTCTGAGAAAAGCTGCTGAGGTAGATGCAGCCCTGGTTGAATGTGACCCGATTCCCTTGGGCACCAGTTTACCATGATGAAAGTAGCAGAAACAAATGCAGTGGCTTATCCACTTTGAAATAGTATGCTTTGAAATACCCTTTCCCTCTGATCCCGCAGCAAATGCCACCAGTAGCTGCTCAGACTTTCTTAGAGATTTGGTCCTGTAAGTAAAATCTTAGTAGTCTGTGTACGTCCAAGGAATGCAGAAATCCGCTCCCTCTTGTTCTACAGATTTGGGTAAAAAGTTGGTAGGTGAATAGTTTGGTTAAGAGTCACACTGGATACCACCTTAGGCATAAAGGAAGGATTAGTCCTGAGGGACACCCTGTCCAGGTAAAATGTAATAAAAGGCTCCACAGCCATGAGGGCCTGTAGTTCTGAAACCCTTCTTGCTGAAGTGACTGCTAGCAGGAAAACTGTTTTCCAAGATAAAAACTTTATATCCGCAGTAGCTGCTGGTTCAAATGGAGGCAGGGTGAGCTTTTCCAACAAAAAATTGAGGTCCCATCAGGAGTTGGTGATATGGGAGGCCTTCAATTTTTGGCCCCTCTAAGATACTGTTTTAGCAGAAGGTAAGAAAAGATGGGAGGCTCTGTATTGTAATGAGCCGAGATGGCAGAGGCATGGATTTTTATTTCATTTCATAGGTTAGTACTAAGCTAACTGCTCTTACAAGCCATTTTAAGCCTAGCCAATTATCCCTTGAGAGACTCAAACCCTGCACCTTGTGTTTGTAAGGCAAACACCTTAACCATTAGGCCACCCTCCCAACTCAAATTTATGAGAAAGATAGGCCCTTGTCAAGCATCTCAGTCAAGTATTGTAAAATCTGAGGAATATTTGGCTTTGCTGTGTCTGTTCCTTGTGCTTGGTTCCAGGCACAGAATCTCTTCCATTTATCAGCATAAAATTTTCTAGAACTAGGCCTTCTGGCTTCCAAAAGGACATCAGTCACAGATTTACTGAGGTGGTGTTTGAATAATCACATGATCAGCCATGCTGCCAGGTTCAGAGCTTGGAGCTGATTGTGCAGAATTTGATTGCTCTGCTGAGCCAGTAGATTAGGTATTTGAGGCAAGTACCAAAGAAGGAGTTGAGACGTATTCCTTAGAATTTGGTACCAACGCTGGCGAGGCCAGTCCAGGGCAATTAGGATCATTTTTGTTTTTTCCTGTCTGACCTTTAGTAACACCTTGGGAAGAAGAGGCAGAGGAGGAAAGGCATAGACTGACAGGTTTTTCCAACTGAAAGATAGGGCATCCACTTTCCATGCTTGCCTGTGATAAGTCCTTGTGCAAAATTTGTCCAGTTGATAATTTTGAGGAGAGGCAAATAGATCTACATCCAGACTCCCCCATTTCTCTGCTATCATGCTTAAAACTTGAGGATCCAGTTTCCACTTGAGGGTCCATGAGATTTCTGCTTAGGTAGTCTGCCAGAATATTTTGTTTTCCTGGTAGGAATTGAGCTTGAAGATATACTTGGTAAGTCAAGGCCGTGTCCCACAATGCCATGGCTAGTCTGTATAGGGAGTAGGAAATGTGTACCCCCCCTGCTTGTTTATGTACCACAACTGTGGTGTTGTCAGTCTATCAGTAGTTGTCCTGGATGAATTAAGTCCTTGAAGGCTGTCAGGGCGTTCTGAACAGCTAACATCTCTTTCTGGTTGATAAGCAGACGCATTTGTTTTGGGTTCCATATGCCCTGAATACATCTCCCTGCCAGGTGGGCCCCCCCAAGCATAGTCTGATGCATCCGTAGTTAGGGTTTGGGTGGCATGGGATAGAGTGAAAGACCATCCCATATTCTGGTGACATGTTTGCCCACCAAAAAAACTCCTGTTGTAGGCAGGGAATGAGAGGAATCATGGTTTCCAGACTGTGACAATGTTGACTCCATAAACTTTTTAGATACCACTGTAGTTTTCCTCATATGCAGTCTTGCATATGGAATTAGTAGAATGCAGGATGCCATGAACCCCAAAGCCTGCAGAATTTGTTCTGCAGATAACTGGGTTTTTGTTGCCATCTGTTTGAAGTAAACAGTCAGTTGCCTTTGCTTGTCTGGCGTAAGGTAAGCCATCTGGACAGTTGTATTCAAGCTTGCACCCAGGAATGTAATTTTTTTGAGAAGGTACCAGTTGTGATTTCTTTTTGTTTATTGTGTACCCTAGGCATGTTAGAAGCCTTTTTACAAATGCCAGATGTTGAAGAGTGTCCTTGTTTTCTGCTAGAATGAGTCTCGTCCAAGTAAGGGTAGATTTGTATGCTTCTTTGTCTGCAAAATGCAATTACTGGTGCCAGGCACTTTGTAAAGACCCTGGGCACAGTAGATAAGCCAAAGGGCAGTGCAGAGAATTGGTAATGCATAAAACCAGCCTTGAAGAGGAGTTATCTTCTGCACGATTCCCTTATACGGGATATGCAGGTATGCCTCTTAAGTCTAGTCACCAATCAAGAGTTTTTGCCCAGCATGGGCAGAAGCTGTTGCAAAGTCAACATTTTGAATTTTGGGATGTCCAAGAATGTGTTCAACATAGATCCAGTATTGAGCACCAGGCATAGTCTTTTCTGGGTACCAGGAACAGTCTTGAATAAAACCATTGCCCTTTTCCCTGTTCTGGCACTGGTTGAATAGCCCCCATATCCATGAGGGACGTAACTTGTTTCTGTGCCTCTGCCCATTGATTTTGTGGCAGATCTGGCCAACCGTTTGGAAGTGGCAAGGTATGGAAATTAAATCTGTATCCCTAGGATACTATATTTAATACCCACTTGTCCTGGGTTATTAACTGCCAATTCTGAGCATGAAGTGCTAATTTTCCCCCTAAGGGGGCTGCCAAAAGAAAAGTTCTTGGTGATGGCAGAGGGAAGTCATTGAGACTTTTTACTACAGGGTCGTGCTTTGCTTTCCCCAGATTTGGAGGGAGAGGCATCCCATTGCTTTGACCTGTAAGAACCCTGTGATTGGTATCTGGATCCTTTTGAGTGCCTGGATTTGCCCCATGAGGCTCTGTCGGACACAGGAAAACTAATTTTTTGTAGGCCAGTCTGTGCAGAATCTGGGTGGCTGTACTTGCAAGAAATCTTTTACAGTTTGCATAGATTTAGCTTCATCTTCCATTTTCTTTAAAACCTCTTCTGCCTTATTACCAGAGTATCATGCTGTAAAGGTGCATCCAACAATTTAGCTTTAACATGATCAGGCAGATATTGCTCGAGCCAGGTATGCCTTCTCATCACACTTCCAGTAACTGTGGCCCTGCAATAGGCCTCCAAGGAATCAAATCCACACTGCTAGGTATGCTTTCCAACCTGTTCTGCGGCATGCAATAATTCCTGTAATTCTTTATTTTCCACACATTCAGAAATCATTTTCTTTTTCAATAATCCTATAAAATGCTCTTTGTATTTAAGCATATGAAACTGACAATTTAAGGCCCTAATTGCCAAGGTTGCAGACGTATAAACCTTCTTTCCCCATCTATCCTGCGCACTGGAATCTCTATCAGAGGGGGGGGGGGTAGGATTCTTAGCAGCTGAAGCCTTTACACCTTAGTTTCAGTGTCAGCAGCAGGATTTTTGAATAAAAATTTGTGGGAGTCAGGAACCCTGTACTATCTGTCTGGCTTACTAGGAGCCAGAGGTAGGGGAATCAGGAGTTATGCTCGATTCCGAAAACACATAATCAACAATGTCTAATACAGGAGGTATAGCCAAAGGCCTATGCTGAGAAAGGAAATCTAAGCCTCTGATTCTGAGAAATCCTGACTCTCCCAATGAAAATGTTCTCTTAAAGTATGCAAGATTTCTCCAAAAGAATAATCTTCAGGAGGAGATGCAGATGGGATGGATTCCTCTGCATCTGAATACTCACAGGGTAGTACAGAAAATTCCTGATCAGAAGAGGAATTAGAAGAAATAGAAACCTGATCTGAAGATTCATAATCAGTGTCTTGCCTAGGTCTCTTATCGGGGGGGCCCTGATCAAGGTAATTAAGTCTTCAGCCATTCTGATAATTTTTTTTATAGACTCCACGTGGGCCAGCAGAGTAATCCAGGCTGCAGAGAGCTGAATAAGCGACTTTTCTTGATACTAAGTATATTTTTTGTTGCTTTCCACATCTGAATACCTAGCAACTGTATTTCGCCTGCCTTTCTGTTACATTGAAGCTGTTTTTACTGCATTTAACTTAATATTGCACTTGGAATCCTTGTTTGTTACTATTTGACTGTATTTGTAGCAAATTCTTTTGTGTAAGCTGTAGTAGCTGATTCATAGCATTTATAAGTGTTTGCTGTACCTGTTTCTGCCTGTTTTGTGAAAAAAAAAAAGAAAAAATATCTCTTGTTTTTCCTGCTTTACTAGTTTAGTCCAGTTTCAGAGTTGCTGATTCCTGGGCTTTGGTTGTAATTCCTGTGTACTGTTTCCTTGCCTTATTTGGGGGAAGGGAAGCTACCTTGCTTACCAGTGGGAGTGGGAAGCATTGAGCTGCCTTCTGTCCAGTTTTGTGAGGTTTCAGCCAGTAACTAGTAGTTTATTGGTCGCTTTGGGCCAGTTTCTAGCTTTTTCCAGCCCCTGGTATAAAGCAGCTAAGCAGCGTTAGCGATTTAGAGCGGAGCTGCCACTGTTGCACACTAGGGCAGTGCCGGTTAAGCAGGTTTAAACTATTCGGCTACCTAAAGTCCACTCTTCAAATTTTCCTTAAAACTACCTTCCTCGAACTATACTACTGATCAAATCAGCGTATCCTATAACTAAAAGATCAACTCTACTTGACTCCAAGTAGACTATTCTCTATCTATTAAACCTAGCACTTGCTCCTACAGTACTTATTACCTTGATACGGCACTCTTGTCATAGATAGTACCCCAAAAGGCAACCCCCATTTCTCGGTCACCCACGTCCCCGGAATCTTTTTTTAAAGTTTTTCATCTACCCTTCTAGCATGTCGAGGGATCAGTTGCTAGTGTCCTCTCCTGCTCAGCTGGTGAACCTGGGAATATTGAGGCAATGTTTCAATTGCCTCATGTACCTGAACAACCCTTTCCTCCTCCCACAAAACACAAATACATGCGAGAGATGCAACTATACAGCCAAACTGGAGGCTGAGCTCTCTCAACATAGGACTGGCAAGACCAGTCAGGAGAAGGTTACCACACACTATAGACCCAGTCTCACATAGTACCATTACAACCTCAAATCATACACATAAACACACAAAGACATACTCGGAGGCTCTGATCAAAAATCTACCAAAACAGCAGAGGCCACCAAAGCAGACACCCAAACAACCACCACCTCAGAACACAACACCCGCAACACATAGACCTCACAGTCAGTGTCAAACAGTCACAGCCCTTAAGGCCAAACACAATGCCAGACACACTAGTCATTGGTGACTCCATAGTCAGACACACTGATGTCCCGCTCACCAGACTGAGTAAGGAGAAGGTCACAGTAAGCTGCCTGTCGGGCGCTAGAATCCGCCACATAACGCAAGCACTCAGGTCTCTCAACAGCAGGTACAAATATGACTCAGTCATTGTCCACGCTGGTGTAAACGACCTGAGACGTACCTCCTTGGACTACATGAAGAGAGACATTGAGGAGCTCTCTGATTATGTAGCCCAGGCAGGTATGACCCTGACCTTGAGCAGTATCCTACCTTCACCAAGAATGATGCCACAATACAGAGATAAGATGATCAGCTTTAACAATTGGCTTAAACACTGGTGTCATTCAAAGGGAATCCAGTATCTGTCTGCCTGGGATGACATGCTGGACAAGCCACGCTGTCATGAGGGACGGCTTGCACCTGTCACCCCTGGGATTCTGGATATTGGCAAAGGCTCTTGCCACCCCCATAGTGCCTTTTTTAGGCAAGGCTCAAATTCTAAACCTACCACCCTAGAACACAAAAAAGGAAAAAAACTAAGGGTAATGCTGCTCAATGCCAGAAGTCTAAATCTCAAAATGCACGCACTTGAGGCCCTTCTCAGTATGGAGAACATCGATGTCTGTGCTGTGACAGAAACCTGGTTCAAGGCTCCTGAGAGCACCCCAGCGCTATCAGGTTTTACTTCATATCATGCGTTCCGGCCCCAAAATCCGGACAATACCAAGAAAGGAGGGGGGGTATCCATATTCATCAAGGACACCCACACCTCAAGACTGGTGGCAACGCACAATGCATCGGAGACCATCCAGGTGCAATTAACCATAGGCAAGACTGCTCTGCAAATTGTAGCATGTTACAGGCCACCCTCACAAACTCAGGAAACTCACATGGCCTTCCTGAAAACACTAGACGGGATAAATGTATCACCAAACACCATCATACTAGGTGACTTCAATTACCCTAATATAGACTGGGAACACTACTCAAGCCCAAACACCCTAGCCCAAAAGTTCCTGGAATTCATAAACTCAAATGCCATGGAACAACTAGTCACCATCCCACAAGAGGAGATAACATACTTGATCTCATCATCACGAACATGGGAGCACAATGTTCAACACCGAAGTATACCCCTCACTGGTGAGATCAGATCACAAACTAATCTCGCTGGAGGTCCTCATCCCACCCCACCTGAAATAAAAAGACCACAGTAAAGAACTTCTCAAAGCAGACTTCACACTTCTAAAGACTAGTGTGGTCTCCTTTCAGGCCCCCGAGCCGGCGGAAAACAATACTCAAGCCGCTGAATCACTTACAATCGCCTTCTACCAGCACCTGCAGGACTGCATGGATAAGGCAATCCCAAGCAAAACAAAGACTCTTTGTACCAAAGGCAAGCGTCCAGTCTGGTGGACCCCAGCCATAAACAAACTCTACAACAAAAGGAGGAAGCTACTACAAGATAGAGCAAAATCCTTAAAAGGTAAGACACCCTCGATCACTATAAGTAAAAAACTAAGAGCTCTCATAAAACCATCCAAAGCAAATTTCGAGAGAAAAATAGCTAAAGACTCAAAAGACAATCATAAGGCCTTCTTTAGCTATGTTAGAAACCTAGGAGGAAACTCCCAGATATGCTCAGAACTAGTTCAAAATGATGTGAAGATTACTGATCCTACAGACATTGCCAACATACTGGCTGACAGGTTCAGTGCAAACTTCTCCCCTCCCCCAAAAGGAGAGATATCTATACCAAATGAGTGCAGCCCCCAAACATCTCCAGCCCAAGTGAGAACTGCTCTCTCCAAAGCAAAAACACAGCATCCATGGGACCCGATGGTGTCCCCGGCTGTGTGCTCCACGAACTCAATGAGGAATTAAACCCACAGCTAGGACAGCTGTTTAATCAAAGTCTTACCTCTGGATACGTGCAGGAGTGGCGCACTGCAACTGTGGTCCCACTTCACAAAGGCGGTGCCTCCACAGACCCTGGAAATTACCGCCCATTAGCTTGACAAGCCTTATCTGCAAAGCCATGGAGAGGATCATAATGGACCTCATAAATAAAGACATAGGGAATTTGCAGACTTTGGATCCAACCCAGTTTGGCTTTGTCAAAGGCAGATCATGCCTTTTAAACTTGGTTGACTTTTTGAAACAGTCACCAAAGCCATTGATGAGGAAAGGCAGTCCATACAGCCT
Source organism: Protopterus annectens (assembly GCF_019279795.1). Lineage (NCBI taxonomy): Eukaryota > Metazoa > Chordata > Ceratodontiformes > Protopteridae > Protopterus > Protopterus annectens. The sequence continues at coordinate 167,436,981 of NC_056725.1, forward strand.
ACCTCGATCTGGCTAAGGCCTTGATACAATACCCCACTCGGGTATCATTGAAAAACTCATCAGCTTAAATGTTAACCCATACATCACAAGATGGGTTGCAAACTGGCTGAGTGACAGAACCCACAGGGTCAGAGTTGCTGGCGCCATGTCAGACTCTAAGCCTGTCACAAGTGGTGTCCCACAGGGCTCAGTCCTGGGCCCACTCTTGTTTGGCATCTACTTTTCAGTACAAGCAAACACAGGAGGGTTATGGCTGACAAAGTTTGCAGATGACTGCAAACTGGGCCATAGTAGAAAACACATCGGACACAGATATCCTTCAGAAGGGTCTCACAGAAGCGGATAACTGGTGCCAGAGCCACGCCTAAAGTTAAATGCCAAAAATGCATAGTCATACCCTTCGGGAAAAACAAGGTTACCCTAGCTACCAAATAGGTGGCAATCCACTGAGCACAGAAGAAGTTATCAGGGACCTGGGGACCCAGGTTGATAGTAGTCTGTCATTCGACACCCATGTAGCTAAAGTAGTTAGGAAGTCCTTCTACATTGCCCACCTTATCATGAAGGGATTCTCATCTAGATCAAGGGAGGTCATAGTCTCCCTTTACTCATCACTCATCAGACCAATGATTGAGTACAATGCCCCATTCGGAATGTATCTGACCCGACACTTGCAGCAGCTGGAGAGGCCACAAAAGTTCCTCACCAAAGGATAAAGGGTCTCAAAAATCTGTCCTATGCTGCCCGACTGAAAGAACTCCAGCTCTATTCAGTCGCACGCTTGCTCAGAGGTGACCTTTGCCTAACATACAAGGCCATGTCAAACCCAGATTTGATGAATATGCTTCACCTCAAAAATCTAGATCCATCAGAGCCACAAGGGCGGAGACTTAAACCTCGACACGGCTATTAATAGGACGTGCTGGAGGGATAGATTCATCACCCAAAGACTCCCTATGCTGTGGAACAAAATCCCGGTACATGTGAGGCAGAGCACCTCGCTGGCCTTGTTCAAGAGAAATCTTGACCAATGGATGGGAGATCGCAGATATACCCCAGGAATTACCTCAGTGTCACTGCTCGACAGAGGCACAGCAAAATAATGGGTATAGTTCCCCATACTAAAGGGGTGGCGTAAGCCACAAAACAATGGGCTAGGCTTATAAATGCCCTTGGGCAGATAGCCTAGTATGAACCTATGAACCTATAGGTAAGCACTAGGCTATCGGCCCTGGGGCCTATACAAGTCCAGCCAAAAAGGAACCATGGTTTTTGCCACCCAAGAAAATTATTTTCCTGTGCCACTGTCGAGCAGAGCCACAGAGGTGATCCACGGAGTGAATTTCCTATTTCCCATTCAATCAAGATTTTTCTTGGACTGCTAATGAGGAACTTTGATACAGACTGGCAGTTTATTCCAGAGTATGGGAAGTCTCTGGGACAGGAATCTATCCTTCCAGCATGTTCTGTTTATTGTGGTGACAAGGTTTAGGTCCCTAGAGCATGTAGCTCGGAGGGACTGGGATTTCTTTAAGTGGAGCATGTCCAACAGCTCTGGGTTTGGCATAGCTTTGTATGTTAGGCAGAGATCACCTCCGAGTAGGTGATATGCGACGGAATAAAGCTGGAGTTTTTTGAGATGGTCTGCGTAGGGCATCTGTTTGAGGCCGGTGATCCTCTGAGGTATTGCTGCGGCCTTTCCAGTTGTTGCAGATGTATTGTGAGGTACATAGCAAATGGGGCATTGTACTCTATAATGGGTCTAATGAGTGACGAGTAGAGGGGAACAATGACCTCTTTCTGGATGTGAAACTTTTTGTGATGAGGTGTGCCACGTAGAAGGATTTCCTGACTACTGTGATCATCAAAGGAGAGACGACTGACTACCTGTGTCCCAAGGTCTCATCACACTTTTGGTGTTAAGTATACTACCGCCTATGTTGTAGTTCATGGGTACAGAGTTTTTACCAAAGGGGATGACAATGCACTTTTTGGCACAGAGCTTGAGGCCATGGCTTTGACACCAGGCATCTGTTTCAGTGAGGCCCTTTTGTAGGATGTCCACATCGTTAGGAGTTTCGATTATGGCTTCTAGTTTGCAGTCATCTGTGAACTTCGTTAGCCAAAGACCGTCTGTGTTAGCCTGTACTTCAGAGAAGTAGATAAACAGGAGAGGACCCAGACCTGAACCCTGTGGTACTCCCCTTGTCACTGGTCTGAAGTCAGATTTGGAGTCTGCTACTTTCACAGTGTGGGTTCTGTCAGTGAGCCAGTTGGCAACCCATCTTGTGACACAGGGATTTATACCTAGTTTATCTATAATTCCAGAGTGGGGGATGGTGTCGAAAGCCTTGGCAAGATCTAGATAGGCTGTGTGAACCACCTTACCCTTGTCTACGGCTTTGGTAACTGCTTCAAAGAAGTCTATCAGGTTTAGGAGACATGATCTGCCTTTTACAAACCCGAACTGGGTGGGATCCAGAGTTTGGAGATTACCAATGTCTTTGTTTATAAGTTCCATGATCCGTTCCATAGCCTTGCAGACCAGGCTCGTCAGGCTAATGGGGCGGTAGTTCCCGGGGTCCATTGTGCCCCCCCCCCTTGTGGAGTGGGATAACCGTTGCCGTGCGCCATACAGCAGGCACAAAGCCTGAGGTGAGGCTATGACTGAACATGGTACTTGGGTGCGGTGCCAGTTCGTTCTGTAGTTTGTGTAGAATGCAGCCTGGGATGTTGTCTGGTCCCATGGATGCTGTGTTCTTGGCTTGGGAGTGTGTGTTTTTTACCTGTGCAGCCGTGATTACAGGAACTTTGCATTCTTTCGGTATAAAGATGGGCTCTTTAGGGGGTGAGAGGGGGGTAAAGTTAGCACTGAACCTATCTGCCAGGATTGTTGGTAATATCTGCTGGGTCTGTATATTTAGTGCCATTGTGCTGTAACTTAGAGCAGATCTGAGTGTGGCCATTGAAATTCTTGACATAGCTATAGAATGCTTTGTGGTTGTCTTTAGAATCAGTGGCGATTTTGTTTTCGTAACTAGCTTTGGAAGATTTTATCAGGGATCGCAGCTTCTTACTGGGGCTGACCAGGGAGCTCCTCCACTCGTGGGATTTTACTCTCTTTTGCAAGAATTTCTTCCTTCTGTTGTACAGTTTGTTTACGGCAGGGGGACCACCAGATTGACTTCCTTTTTTTTGAGGATAGCATCTTGGTTCTGTTTGGGATAGCACGATCCATGCACTCATGTAAGTGCTTATAAAGTGCAATTGTGTAGGATTCAGTAGTCGTAACTGTATTGTCCATCTGCATGGGTGTCATGAAGTTCACCACTTCTGTCTTAAGCATGAAGTTGGCTTTGGAGAAAATTTTTACCATGGTTTCCTTAATGGGGGGTGGAGGCAGGATGTGAATACCTAGGGTAATTAGCTTATGGTCGGATCGGACCAATGAGGCATTGACTTCAGGTGTGGAACACTGGTCACTCATATTGGTAATGACTAGATCTAGGATATTGTTGTCCCTGGTGGGGGGGTGTGGATAAATTGATCCAGGGCAGTGGAGGTTATGAATTCCAGAAAACATTGAGCGAAGGAGTTGGTACAGGAGTAGTTTTCCCAGTTAATGGTGGGGTAGTTGAAACTGCCGATTATTAGGCATAGAGGCCTGAGCACGTGGCTCATGTGTCGGGTTTTTAGCCTTAGAAGTTGCTTTTGTCCGTTTTTGAAGCTGGCATCAGTTTTATATAGAAATGTTGGGGCCTAAACACACCCTCAGAAGACGGTGCCTGCTCAGCGGCTCTGGACCCATCCGAGGGAGAGACATCTGCAGGTACAATACTCAGAATCTCGCGGCATGCCAGACTCCACATGGGTCTTGGTAGGGGCCTGCGACTCGAAAGTAGCAGGTATCAGGGGCTGCGAAAGTGCCTCAATGAGTACCGGCGAACCGGCGACTGGCTTAGGAGAAGCTTCGTCATCACTTTTGGACCTCGACGGTCTGTCTTTTTCCTTGCGTTTTTTGTGAACTCCGGTAGTCAGACTACTATCAGACGACATTTCAGGGTAATTAAATCAGTTTCCAAAATATTTTGAAGCAAAAATATACAGACGTTTAATAGTGCGTTGGTTAAATCTAGCACAAAACCAACAGCAAGGCACGTTATTATCTGGGCCTAGGCAAAGAATACAGTATAAATGAAAACCCTTATGAGGTATTTGCTTCCCACAAGTACTGCAATTATTAACTTTTCCTGACATCGGTAAGGAGCAAGAAAAACTTTCGCCAACGGGGTACTTAGCTTTAATTGAAGACTTCGGTTCTGAAACTCGAATGTGAAAACTTCAGGAGTCGGCTGACCGACACTTGCAAACTGCTTCTGTTTCGGGCACCGCGCGGCAACAAAAGACTGAAGAAAACGGCGTTGGCTGCATGTTTTATACCCCTAACGACGCAGGACCAAAGACTTTGATATTCAATCCGGCTGACGGCAACCTGCCAGCAGATTACACAAATGTAATGACTGCAACATACGAAGAAAGTACAGTTGTGTACACCTACCATAAATGTAGATGTTGAGTGTCTTCACTGTTGCAGTCATGACTGTAAAGTTCTCCCCTGCCGGCAGGCAGCCCTCGGTCGGCCAGAATCCCAAAGTCTGGGCCCGGCGTCGGCTGTTCAACCATGCTCCCTGACGTCAGAGCGCCAGGAGTACAAAGCTGACAGCTGACGCCATCTTCTCCAGTTTTTCTTGCCCCAGATGTCAGGAGTTCCAAAATGAAAAAGGTCCCATAACCTTTGCAAATACACCTCAGAAGAATGGTGAAAAAAGGAAATGCACAAAAGTAAAAAAAAGAGGGGACAGGAGGGAGGGAAACCCAGACTGCAACAGTGAAGACACGCGAACATCTACATTTATGGTAGGTGTACACAACTGTACTATGTTCATCGTGTTTCACTGTTGCAGTCATGACTGTAGGGTAGAATCCCAAAGCTGAAAGAAAGGGAGGTGGTCAAAGAAGGGGCGGCTAAAAGGCCCTGCAAGACTGCAGAGGCAAAGCCTGCCCTAAACAGAGTAGAGAGGTAGATTGTAGTGCTTAGAAAAATTATGCACTGAACTCCAAGTTGCAGCTTCCAAAATGTCTTTGGTAGGAACTCCCCTGAGGAAGGCCGCAGAAGTGGCAGCAGCTCTGGTGGAATGAGTCCGTATACTCCCTGGGATTTGCTTTCCATGGTGTGAATAACAAAATCTGATTCCATGAGCAATCCATTTAGAAATGGTCTGTTTTGAAATGGCTTTACCTTGGGAACTTGAAGCATAAGAAACAAATTGTTCTGATTTTCTGATGTCCTTGGTTCTGTTCAGGTAAAAACGTAGTTGTCCGTGTACATCCAAGGAATGTAAGATCCTTTCCCCTTTATTTTGAGGAGTGGGGAAAAAGGTTGGCAAGTGGATAGTTTGATTTAAAGCCACTTTGGAAACCACCTTAAGCATGAAGGTAGGATTAGTCCTCAAAGATACCCTGTCTTGATGAAAAATAATATAAAGTGCCATAAGAGCTTGTAACTCTGAAACTCTCCTTGCAGAGGTTAGGGCTAACAGGATAGCTTGTCTTCCAAGATAAAAACTTGATGTCAGAACAGGCAGCAGGCTCAAAAGGAGGCAAGGTTAGTTTTTCCAAAACATAGTTGAGATCCCAAGCAGGAATGGGAGGAGATCTAGGAGGACTTAAGTTCTTGGCTCCTCTGAGAAACTGTCTCATGAGCTGGTGGGAAAAGATGGGAGGGTCTGTATTATAATGAGCAGAAATAGCAGAGGCATGTATCTTAATGGAAGAGAGAGAGACCCCTATGCAAGAGATCTGTCAAGTAAAGTAAAATTAAAGTAATGTTAGGAAGAAGAAGATCAGAATCCTGAGCCTGCATCCAGGAACAAAATCTTTTCCTTTTTCCTGCATAAGATTTTCTAGTGCTAGGACGTCTGGCTTCTAAAATGACATCCATAACCTGCTTGGGTAGGAAAGAAGAAATCAAAGGCCCTGGATTAACCAGGCCGCCAGGCTGAGAGTTCTGACATGTGTAGAACCTGACCCTGATGTTGGGACAGAAGGTTCGGAGACTGAGGTAAAACCCAAGGGGGCTCCAGGCATAGTTTTTTTTTTTTTTTTTTAAAGAGTTGGATACCAAAACTGCCGTGGCCAATTTGGAGCCAGCAAGATCATCTTGGGCTTGTCCTGTTTTATCTTCAATAAAACCCGTGGAAGAAAAGGAAGAGGCGGAAAGGCATATCCCGAGAGGTTTCTCCAACTGAATGACAGGGCATCCACTTTCCAAGCTTCTCTGTGGAAAGTCCTGGTGCAAAAATTCCATAGTTGATTATTGAGATGGGATGCAAAGAGGTCTATGTGAGGACATCCCCAGACTGCTGTTATCCTGAATATTTTGGTGTCCAGCATCCACTCGTGTGGATCCGAAAGGTTTCTGCTCAGACTGTCTGATCCATGGCTAGTCTGCAAAGGGGGTAGGAATGAGATACCCCTTGCTTGTTTATGTACCACAACTGTGGTGTTGTCTGTCCGTATTAGTAGTTGTCCTGGTTGTAAGATTCCTGAAGGCCAATAGAGCTTTCTGAACGGTTAACATTTCCTTTAAGTTGATATGCAGGTGCTTCTGATCCTTTGTCCAAAGACCCTGCAGACAATTGCCCTGAAAATGGGCTCCCCAAGCATAATCCGAGGCATCCGTGGTTAGAATCTGAGTGGCAGGAGGCAGACGGAAGGGTTTCCCTTTGTTTAGAGCACATGCCCTGGACTACCAAAGAAATTCCCTTTGAAGGCAAGGAAGGACGGAGATCAGTATGTCTAAACTGTGGCAATGCTGAGACCATACACTTTTTAGGTACCACTGTATTTTCCTCATGTGTAGTCTTGCATATGGTACGAGAAGGATGGAGGAGGCCATGTAACCCAAAGCCTGCAGGAATTTCCTTGCAGATAGTGGAGTTAAAGTTGACAAGGTTCTGAAAGTTGAAGCCAGCTGTAATTGTTTTCCGGATGTCAGAAATGCCATCTGGGTTGTGGTGTTTAGAAGTGCACCCAGAAAAGTTATCTGTTGTGATGGTGTCAAATTTGACTTGTTTTATGTTTACAGAGAATCCCAGGAAAGTACAGTTTTGTACCTACCATAAATGTAGATGTCCGATAGGAATGCATCTGCAGTCCTTACAAATGGGTTGTCCTGTCGTCAGGCAGCCCTTCGGTCGGCCGGATTCCAAAGTCTGGGTCTGGCTTCGGCTGGTGTCGCACTTCACCCGACGTCATAGCTGCAGTTCTTCTGGTATAAAGGCATCAGCCGACGCCATTTTCCTCAGTGTTTCTTGCCCCAGTTGCCAGGTGCCCCCTTGGATGGCTAAATTTGGATAAATGCCAACGTTTCCAAATAGCAGAGAGCAAACACATAAAATAAGCATGTATGTACATATATACAAACAAATACACCATAATAGATCCCCCCAAGCTAGCTGAAAGATGGCAAATACCCTAGGAGTACCACAGAGGGGAAGGCGGGTGGGTAATCCTGACTGCAGATGCATTCCTATCGGACATCTACATTTATGGTAGGTACAAAACTGTACTATGTCCTTCAAGGATGCATCTGCAGTCCTTACAAATGGGTAGAATACCATAGCCAAACTAGGGGAGGAGGAAAAAAGAGAGATTATGGTGTAGCTAGGATCCCTTGCAAAACAGCAGTGGCAAAACCTGCTCGGGATCTAGAGTATAAAGGTAAATTATAATGCTTGGCAAATGTATGCACGGAGATCCAAGTAGCAGCCTCTATAATGTCCTTGGTAGCCACCCCTCGTAAGAAAGCTGTAGTAGTGGCTGTAGCCCTTGTGGAGTGAGGCCTGATGTTCTCTGGAGTTTTCTTTCCGTGGAAGGAGTAACAAAATCTAATGCAATTTCCTATCCACTTGGAGATTGTCTGTTTTGAAATTGCTTTTCCTTCCCTTCCTGTTGCATATGCTACCAGAAGCTGGTCAGTTTTCTATTGGACTTGGTCCTGTCCAGGTAGTAGCGTAATTGTCTATGCACATCCAAGGTATGCAACAGTCTTTCTCCCCTGCTCTGTGGGTTGGGGAAGAATGTAGGTAGGTGGATAGCCTGGTTTAAAGACACTCTGGATACCACCTTAGGCATAAATGTAGGATTTGTTCTCATGGACACTCTGTCTTGATGGAAGATCAGGAAGGGTTGCACTGCCATTAATGCCTGTAGTTCAGAAACCCTTCTTGCTGAGGTGATTGCCAGCAGGAAAGCAATCTTCCAGGATAAGTATTGTAATTCTGCTGTCGCTGCTGGTTCGAAAGGAGGAAGTGTCAATTTTTCTAGCACAAAGTTCAAGTCCCATGCTGGCAATGGTGGTTTCCTAGGAGGTTTTACATTTTTAATTCCTCTCAGAAACTGCCTGAGCAGAGGATGTGAGAAGACAGGGGGATCCAAGCTGTATTCTGGCGAAATAGCTGATGCGTGTATCTTGGAGGAATAGGACAGGCCTGTATGGAAGAGCTCTGCCAAGTACTCCAGGATGTTGGCTATGTTTACCAGTGACACATCTTTTCCCTTTGCAGTACTCCAAATGAGATATCTTTTCCATTTTGCTGCATAATTCTTTCTTGTTGAAGGTCTGCGAGCCTCAAGGATAACGTCTTTAACCCTTTGGGATAAATTTGGGTTAGTTGCTCTTATGTAATGTTCCAGGCAGTCAGCTGCAGTTTTTTCAGGTTTGGATGCAGGATGTTGTAGCTGTTCTGTGTTAACAGCAATGGGGATCAGGGGTAGTGTCCACATTTGTTCCCGAGACATGCTCCTCAGTAATGGGTACCAATGTTGTCTTGGCCAGTCTGGATCTATCAGAATGATCCTTGGACGTTCCTCTTTGATCTTCAATAGCAACTTGTGCATCAAAGGAAGTGGTGGGAATGCATATGCTGTCAGGTTTTTCCAACTGAAAGATAGGGAGTCCACCTTCCAAGCAAGTGGGTGGTACGTCCTTGTGCAGAATTTCTTTAGCTGGTGATTGAGTGGGGATGCAAATAAGCCTATTTGTGGTAGTCCCCATTTTCTTGTGATGGCTTTGAAGATGTCCGGGTGCAGCATCCATTCGTGGGCATCCGTGGTACTTCTGCTTAATATGTCTGCTAGAATGTTTTCTTTTCCCGGTACAAAAATTGCTTGCAACTGAATGTTGTAACTCAGAGCCACATTCCATAGGTCCAGTGCCATCTGGCATAGAGGGTATGAATGTGTGCCTCCCTGTTTGTTGATGTACCACATAACTGTGGTGTTGTCTGTCCTTATCATCAACTGTCCTTCTTGGAGGAATGGTCTGAATGTCTGGATTGCCAATTTTACTGCCAGCATTTCCTTTAGATTTATGTGCAGGTGCAGTTGATCTTGAGTCCATAAGCCTTGTATGCACTTGTCCAGCATGTGGGCCCCCCAACCGAGGTCTGAGGCGTCCGTTGTGATGGTTTGGCTTGGTTGAATGCTGTAGAAGGGCAAACCTGTGTTCGATTGACAGGCCTGATCCCACCATAGGAACTCTTGCTTCAGGCATGGTATTAGTGGAATTTTGGTTTCTAGGCTGTGTTTGTGTTGAGACCATAAATTCTTCAGGTACCACTGTAGCTTTCTCATATGCAGTCTGGCATGAGGGACCAGAATTATGCAGGATGCCATGAAGCCCAGGGCTTGCAGTACTTTTCTTGCTGTTAGATGGTTCTGCTTTGTTAATGCCAAGAAGTAGAGAGGAAGTTGTTCTTGTTTTTCTACAGTTAGGAATGCCATCTGCTTTGATGTGTCTAGCTCTGCGCCTAAAAAGGTTATTCTTTGGGATGGTATCAGCCTTGACTTTTTTATATTGACTGTATATCCCAGGGCTTGCAGCAAGTAAATGACTCTAAGTCTTCTGTTAGCTTGTTTTGGTTGTCCGCTTGTATGAGGCAGTCGTCCAGGTAGGGATAAATTTGGATTCCCTGAAGTCTGCAATGAGCGATTACTGATGCCAGGCATTTCGTGAACACTCTGGGCGCAGTAGATAAGCCAAAGGGCAATGCTGAGAATTGATAATGCTCTGATCCTGCAAGAAATCTGAGGTATCTTCTGCAATTTGGTCGTATGGGGACGTGCAGGTATGCCTCCTTGAGATCTAGAGTTACCAGCCAAGACTCCCTGCCCAGCATGGGAAGAAGCTGCTGTAGAGTCAGCATTTTGAATTTTGGAACAATGAGGAATGTGTTTAAAGCGGACAGGTCGAGAATAGGCCTCTATTTTTTCTCTTTTCTTGGTACCAGGAAGAGTCTGGAGTAAAATCCCTTTCCTTGTTCCATAGATGGTACCTTTTCCACAGCTCTCATTCTTACTAATTGAGCTATTTGTTTTAGAGCTTCTATCTTTTGATTTGGTGGTAGGTTTGGCATTCCTCTTTTTCCTGGTAGAGTATGGAAATGAAACCTGTAACCTTGGTCTATAGTTTGCAAAATCCACTTGTCCCTTGTGATGTAATGCCAGTTCTTTGAAAATAAGGCTAGCTTTCCGCCTATGGGTGCTGCTAGCTGTTCCCTGGTAGGCGGTGCCAGAGCCAAGTCACTGTGATTGTCCTGTTGCAGTGGTAGTGGCTGTGTCTGTGCCTCGCTGGTTGTTGCCCTGCCACTGGCGTCCCTGTAGGCACCCCTGGATTGATTTCTGCCTCTTGAACGCCTATTCCTGCCTCTCTGTGCTTTAGAGGAGTCTGGAAAGGACCAATTTTTGAAGGGCCAGTTCCTGCTAAACCTTGGAGGTTGGACCTGTAAGAAGTCTTTCACTGTTTGTACAGATTTTGCCTTCTCTTCCATTTTCTTCAGTACCTGCTGAGCAGGAGAACCAAATAAATTGACCTTGTCCATGGGAGAATCTAATAGTTTTGATTTGACATGGTCCGGCAAAGCCTGTTCTTTCAACCATGCATGCCTTCTGATAACTGTGCCAGTCATGGCTGATCTAAAGGAAGCCTCCAGTGCATCATAGCCGCATTTTAAAAAATGGTTACTAACTTGCTGAATGTTATGCACCATTTCCAGAACATATTTCTTATCTAAAGATTCATCAGAGGACAGTTTCTTAGTTAACTGATCAAGCATAAACTCCTGATATTGGATCATATGAAATTGACAGTTCAAGGCCCTAGCTGACAGAGTAGCAGAGGTGTATACTTTTTTACCCCATCTCTCTAAGGACCTGGATTCCCTTTCAGAGGGGAGGGGATTTTTTGCAGAGGTAGATGCTACTGCCTTAGGCCCCTGGGAGATAGTCTCGGGATCTGCAAAAGGAGCCTTGTACAAATGGTGATGTGTGTCCGGGACCCTGTAGAACCTATCGGGCTTAGCAGGGGCTGGAGGTAAAGAATCAGGAGCAGTACAAGCATCATTAAATGCATCATCTACAACAGAAAGAACTGGAGGTATAGCTAAAGGCCTATGTTGTGGTAAATGCAAAAAGGTCCTAAGCCTTTTCCTGGAGTCTGAGAAATCTTGGCCCTGCCACTGAAATTGTTCCCTCATGGCATGTAAGGTTTCCCCAAAGGAAAATTCCTCAGGTGGAGAGGCAGAAGGAATCGACTCTTCAGCATCAGAGTCTTCGTAAGGAGAATAAGGAGCCTCTGGAGGGTCTGTATTGTCTGAATCATCAGAGGAATCATCCGTGGACACTGGCTCAGAGGGCTCTGCTCTAGGTCTCTTCTCTGGAGGTGGATGAGAGGCCCTGTCTGGATGAGGTTGGGATCCCCTTATTAAAGAAATGAGATCCTCTGCCAGAGAAAGCATTTGGGAACTGGAGCTGGGCCTGTGAGAGGGGGGCTTAACAGGCACAGTCTTAGTAGCTTTAGCTGCTTTAGCCCTGGCAAAAGCCTTAATGGACATGGCTGCAGGAGGCCTAGCAGCTCCACGTGCAGGGGTTGATATATCCAAGGGAATAGTGTCCGATAATTCCTGAGAAACCACAACAGCAGGTTGGATTTCAGAAGCCGATTCTACCAGGTTAGAAGAGGCCTCGGAAGAAGGCATGGTTTCGGCTGAAGAAAGAACCGCTTGCTCTGTTTCGGCCGAAACAGAGACACTCGCGGTTTGCTTAACCGCGGTTTCGGATGAAACCGCGGACCGCGAGTGTCGGTCCTTTTCTTTGCGTTTTTTGGTAATTTGTGTAGTCTGAGGATCCGACGGCATAATATAGGCAAAATCAGAGCCAAAAAACTGCTCAGCAAACTCCGACCGACGTCTAAGCGTCCGTCGGTTAAAAGAAGCACAGGCTAGACAAGCTGCTACGTCGTGGTCTGGGCCTAAACAAGGTAAGCAGTAAGAGTGGAAATCTTTATGAGGTATTTGTTTCCCACAAGTTAAACAGTTATTCACTTTTTCTGACATCGGCTGAGGCAAGAAAGAGTCCCCAACGGGGTACTTAGCTTTTTAGAAGTCTTCGAAGTAGTATTCGGTAGTAGTAATCTCTGGATCTGACCGACCGGCACTTGCGAACAGCTTCTGCTTCGGGCGCCACGCGGCAAGAAAGACTGAGGAAAATGGCATCGGCTGATGCCTTTATACCAGGAGAACTGCAGCTATGACGTCGGGTGAAGTGCGACACCAGCCGAAGCCAGACCCAGACTTTGGAATCCGGCCGACGGAAGGGCTGCCTGACGACAGGACAACCCATTTGTAAGGACTGCAGATGCATCGTTGAAGGACATCTTGGAGGTTCTGTACAAATTCTAGATGCTGGAGTAAGACATCCTTGCTGTCTGCCTGAATTAGACAATCGTCCAGATAAGGGTAAATTTGAATTCCCTTGAGTCTGCAGTAAGCTACTACTGGAGCCAGGCATTTGAAGACCCTGGGCGCAGTAGACAATCCAAAGGGCAGCGCAGAGAATTGAAAGTGCCTCGATCCGGCCTTGAACTTGAGGTATTTTCTGCGATCCTGCCTGATGGGAATGTGTAAATATGCCTCCTTTGAATCCAAAGTTACCATCCATGCATCTTTGGACAGCATTGGAAGTAGCTGCTGTAGAGTAAGCATCATGAATTTTGGAATCTCTAAAAAGGTGTTCAAGACCGACAGATCCAGAATGGGTCTCCCATGAGTTTTGCTTCCTTGGGACTAGAAAGAGCCTCGAGTAAAAACCTTTTCCCATCTCTGAAAGTGGAACTAGTTCTATGGCATTCATAGCCAAAAGAGCTTCCACCTGGTTTAAGGCCTCCGTCCATTGATGTTTTGGAAGGTCTAGCCATCCGCTTGGCCTTGGCAAGGTATGAAAATGGAATTTGTAACCTCTTAAAACCACATCCAAAACCCACTTGTCTTGGGTTATTTGAGTCCAATTTTGATAAAAAAGAGAGAGTTTTCCTCCGTGCAGGGCTTCCAGGCAAGAAGTTCCTGTAGCACAACAGAGGGAGTCATTGAGTTTGTTTCCTTTGAGTTTGTGGCCTGTCCTCTCCTCCCCTAGGTGTGGAAGCAGTCCACTGTCTTGGTCTATAAGAAGCTTGTGTTTGAGGCCTTCCTCTGGAGCATCTATATCTACCCCTCTGAGGCCTGTCTGAAGTGGGAAAGGACCAATTTTTTGAAGGCCAATTCCTGCTAAATCTAGGTGGCTGTACTTGTAAGAAATCTTTAACTGTTTGCATGCATTTCACCTTATCCTCCATCGTTTTAATCACCTCTTCAGCTTTTGATCCAAACAAAACATTATGCTGAACAGGAGCATCCAATAATTTAGCCTTTACTTGTTCATGCAAATTTTGTTCCTTTAGCCATGCATGCCTTCTAATGACTGTGCCAGAGGCCGCAGCCCTACAAGAAGCCTCCAAGGCATCAAAAATCCACAGTGTAAACCATGCTTCCCAACTTGTTCAGTGGCATGCAATAAGTCATGTAATTCCTTATCTGCACAGGCAGAAATGGAAGTAAGCTTTTGTTTTATAACAGACCAGAGAAATTGCTGGTATTTTAGCATATGAAACAGACAGTTTAAAGCCCTAATGGATAAAGTAGCAGAAGTGTACACCTTTTTGCCCCATCTTTCTAAGGATCGAGAATCCTTTTCAGTAGGAATGGGATTTTTGGCAGAAGCGGCCTTAACTCCCTTAGGACCCTGAGAAATGGTTTCAGGGTCAGCAGAAGGGTTCTTGTATAAAAACTGATGGGAATCAGGAACCCTGTAATATCTATCAGGCTTAACAGGAGCAGGAGGAAGAGTCAGGGGTTAAGTTAGCCTCCGAAAAGGCATCATCCACAATATCCAAAACAGGAGGAATAGCCAGGGGTCTATGTTGGGGAAGAAGAAAATCCCTCAGTCTTTTCTTAGATTCCGAATACTCCTGTCCTTCCCAGTGGAAATGTTCCCTCATTTCATGCAAAGTTTCCTCAAAAGAGAAATCCTCAGGGGGAGAAGCTGAAGAAATGGATTCTTCAGCATCAGAATCCTCATAAGGAAAGAATATTCCTGATCAGAAGAAACTGAGGAAACAGAAGCCTGATCAGAGGAATCATAATAAACATCCTGCCTTGGCCTTTTATCTGGAGGGGGATGTGAACCCCTAATCATAGTAAGTAAATCCTCCGCCAGCTTGAGTAACTGCTTCTGTGACTTGGGAGCCGGTTCAGAAGAGGCCTGTGTCGTAGTCTTTGATTTAGGAGGAGTCTTTGCCTTTGTCTTTGCCTTCATTAGAAGCTGAGTAGGCCTGAAAACCCCATCGGAAGCCGGTACCTGCACAGCGGCTCCGGACCCATCCGAAGGAGCATTGTCCGAAGGTCCTGCAACAGAAATATTTAAAGGCCTGGTTGGCTCCTTATGAGAGTCCGTTTCGGCCATCGGTTCTGAAATGGCCGACAGGGGCTGCAAAAGCGCCTCACTGACAACGGCCATACTGAAGCTGGCTCCGCTTGTGCGCTATCAGATTTGGACCTTGGGGGCCTGTCTTTATCCTTGCGATGTTTGTGAACTCCGGTAGCCGGAACCGTATCAGACGACATTTTGTAGTTAAAGCGCCTACCGAAGTAATGAAAAGCAAAATCGTACCTTCGCTTAATTGTACATTCATTGAATCTAGCACAAAACCGACAGCTACGTCGTGGTCAGGGCCTAAGCAAGGAATACAGTAAGAATGAAAATCCTTATGAGGTATTTGCTTCCCACATGAAATACAATTAACTTTCTGACATCGGAGTGGAGCAAGAAAAAAGTTTCCCCAACGGGGTACTTAGCTTTGAGTGGAGAAGAAAATCTTCGGACTGAAGTATATCAGAAAAAATATTCAGGAGTCAGCCGACCGGCACTTGCGAACAGCTATCACCGCACGGCAAGAAAGACTGGAGAAGATGGCGTCGGCTGTCAGCTTTGTACTCCTGGCGCTCTGACGTCAGGGAGCATGGTTGAACAGCAAACGCCGGACCCAGACTTTGGGATTCTGGCCGACCGAGGGCTGCCTGCCGGCAGGGGAGAACCCTACAGTCATGACTGCAACAGTGAAACACGATGAACATCATCTGTACTATGTTCTTCGTGTTTCACTGTTGCAGTAATTACATTTGGGTAGAATCCCAAAGCTATGGATGGGAGGATGGAACTAAACAGCATTACGAGCAGCTATAAGGTCCTGCAGCACTGCAGTGGCAAAGCCTGCCCTGGATTTAGAGAAGAGAGGTAAATGATAATGCTTTGTAGCAGCTTCTAGAATGTCTTTGGTTGGGACCCCTCTGAGAAAAGCTGCTGAAGTAGAGGCAGCCCTGGTGGAATGGGATTTGATAAATAAAACCAACGATGGTGTCACTGCTTCAATAAATCCAACGACAACTCTAAACCACACCAAAGAGTTTAATATAAAGCTTTCGGCTCTACACCCTTCATCAGTATAAAATAATTACATTACTCCAACATTTAAATAGGATACACAATTAAATCACATGCTTCAGCCCATCCCACATTTTAACCAGCAATTACATTTTTTTAAAAAAACATACTCAATGTCATATAGCAGAAATAAAATGCAACAAAAACATTAAATAAATATCCATATATATGTTTTTATGTTGTATTTTATTTCTGCTACATGACATTGAGTATTTTTTAAAAAATTAATTGCTGGTTAAAATATGGGATGGGCTGAAGCATGTGATTTAATTGCATCTCCTATTTAAATGTTGGATTAATGTAATTATTTTATACTGATGAAGGGTGTAGACCCAAAAGCTTTATATTAAACTCTTTGGTGTGGTTTGGAATGGGATTTAATCCCACTGGGCACAGGTTTACCATGGTGCAAATAGCATAAACGAATGCAGTGGCTTATCCATTTAGAAATAGTCTGCTTTGATATAGCTTTCCCATCTGATACTGCAGCAAATGCTACCAGTAGTTGCTCAAACTTTCTTAGAGATTTTGTCCTTTAAGTAGAATCTTTGTTGTCTAAATGAATGCAGAATCCGCTCCCCCTTGTTCTGCGGAGTTGGGAAAAATGTTGGCAGGTGAATGGTCTTGGTTAAGAGCCACACTGGATACCACCTTAGGCATAAAAGGATGGGTTCTGAGGGCCACCCTGTCCGGGTAAAATATAATAAAAGGCTCCACTGCCATGAGAGCCTGCAGTTCTGAAACCCATCTAGCTGAAGTGACTGCCAAAAGAAAAGCTGTCTTCCAAGATATAAATTTTATATCCGCAGTAGCTGCTGGTTCAAAAGGAGGCAGGGTGAGTTTTTCCAGCATAAAATTGAGGTCCCATGAATCTTGCAGCATGGCTAATCAACTAATTAATCAAACCACATCTCAGTAAACCTGTGATGGATGTCATTTTGGAAGCCAGAAGGCCTAGTACTAGAAAATCCTATGCTGATAAATGGAAGAGAGTCTGTGCTTGGAACCAAGCACAAGGAATAGACACAGCAAAGCCCAATATTCCTCAGATTTTACAATACTTAACTGAGATACTTGACAAGGGCCAATCTTTTTCTTCAATAAAAATCCATGCCTCTGCCATCTCTGCTCATTACAACACAGATCCTCCCCCTCTTTTCTCATCCACTGCTAAAACAGTATCCGAGGGGCCAAAAATGTAAGGCCTCCCAGGAGAACACCAAAATTCAGAGTTTGGAGTGGAGAGTGCAGAATTTGATAGTTCTGCTGAGACAGTAGATAAGGTGCTTGAGGCAAGTACCATGGAGGAAGTTGTGACATATTCCTTAGAAGCGGGTACCAGTGTTAGAGAGACCAGTCCGGAGCAATTAGAATCATTTTTGGTTTTTCCTGTCTGACTTTTAGTAAGACCTTGGAGAGTACAGGCAGAAAGGGAAGGCATAGACTGATAGGTTTTCCCAGCTGAAGGATAGAGCATCCACTTTCCATGCTTTTTTGCGACTAGTTCTTGTGCAGAATTTGTCCAACTGATAGTTTTGGGGAGAGGTAAATAGATCTATGTCTGGGCTTCCCCATTACTGTGTTAACATGCTGAAGATTTGTGGATCCAGTTTCCATTCATGCGGGTCCATGAGATTTCTGCTTAGGTCATGAGCTTGAAGATGCATTTGTTAAGTCAAAGCTGTGTTCCACAAGGCCATGGCTAGTCTGCAAAGGGGGTAGGAATGGGTACCCCCCTGCTTATGCACCACATAACTGTGGTGTTGTCAGTCTTTATCAGTAGCTGTCCTGGATGAAGTAAGTCATTGAAGGCTGTCAGAGCATTCTGAACAGCTAGCATTTCTTTCTGGTTTATATGCAGATGCATTTGGTTTGGGCTCCATTTGCCATGAATGCATCTCCCTGCCAGGTAAGCCCCCGAAGCATAGTCTGATGAGTCTGTAGTTAGGGTTTGGGTGGCAAGGGGTAGAGTGAATGACTGTCCCTTGTTTTGGTGACATGTCTGCCCACCAAACAAACTCCTGTTGTAGGCAGGTTAGAGAGGAATTATTGTTTCCAGGCTGTGAATGTTGACTCCATAAACTTTTTAGGTACCATTGAAGTTTCCTCATATGCAGTCTCGCATATGGAATTAGTAGAATGTAGTATATACCATGAAACCCAAAGCCTGCAGAATTTGTCTTGCAGATAACTGGGTTTTTGTTGCCATTTGTTTGAAGTATGTTGTCAATTGCATTTGTTTGTCTGGCTTGATGTAAGCCATGTGGGCAGTTGTATTCAAGCTTGCACCCAGGAATGTAATTTGAGAGGGTACCTGTTGTGATTTATTTTTGTTTATGGTGTACCCTCATATGCAGTCTCGCATATGGAATTAGTAGAATGTAGTATATACCATGAACCCCAAAGCCTGCAGAATTTGTCTTGCAGATAACTGGGTTTTTGTTGCCATTTGTTTGAAGTATGTTGTCAAATGCATTTGTTTGTCTGGCTTGAGGTAAGCCATGTGGGCAGTTGTATTCAAGCTTGCACCCAGGAATGTAATTTGAGAGGGTACCTGTTGTGATTTCTTTTTGTTTATGGTGTACCCTACGCATGCTAGAAGCCTTTTTACAAACGCCAGATGTTGAACAGTGTCCGTGTCCTCTTCCTGAATGAGACAATCGTCCAGATAAGGACAAATTTGAATGTTTGTCTGCAGAATGTGATTACTGGTGTCAGGCACTTTGTAAAGACCCTGGGCGGAGTAGATAAGCCAAAGGGCAGTGCAGAGAATTGGTAATGCAAAAAACCTGCTTTGAAGCGGAGGAATCTTCTGCAAGATTCCCCGATTGGAATATGCAGGTATGCCTTTTTAAGTCTAGAGTTACTAACCCAGCAATCTTGCCTAGCATAGGCAGTAGCTGTTGTAAAGTCAGCATTTTGAATTTTGGAATGTCCAGGAAAGTGTTCAGAATCGAAGTCCAGTACTGAACGCCATGAATTGTCTTTTCTGGGTACCAGGAAAAGTCTTGAATAAAATCCTTGCCCTTTTTCCTTTTCTGGTACCGGTTGTACAGCTCCCATATCCATGAGGGACAGGACTTTTTTCTGTGCCTCTCCCCACTGGTTTTGTGGCAGATCTGGCCATCCGTTTGAAATTGGCAAAGTATGGAAATGAAATCTGTACCCCTGGGATACTAAGTTTAATACCCACTTGGCCTGAGTAATTAACTGCCAATTTTGAGCATGAAGTGCTAGTTTTCCCCCAAGGGGGCTACCAAAAGATAAGTGCTTGGAGATGGTAGAGGAAAGTCATTGAGACTGCTTACTGTAGGGTTGTGCTTTACCTCCAGATTTGGAGGTGGAGGCACCCCATTGCTTTGACCTGCAAGCTCCCTGTGATTGACATCTGGAGCCTTTTGAGCACCTGGGGTTGCCCCGAGTGGCTCTGCTGGACACAGGAAAAGGACCAGTTTTTAGTAGGCCAATGCCTACTGAACTTGGGTGGCTGCACTTGCAAGAAATCTTTTACAGTTTGCATAGATTTAGCTTTGTCTTCCATTTTCTTTAAAACCTCTTCTGCCTCATTACCAAACAAAGTATCATGCTGCAAAGGGGCATCCAACAATTTAGCTTTAACATGATCAGGCAGATTTTGCTCCTTGAGCCAGGCATGCCTTCTCTTCACAGATCCAGTAATGGCAGCCCTACAAGAGGCCTCCAAGGAATCAAAACCACATTGCAAAGTATGCTTTCCAACCTGTTCTGCTGAATGCAATAAATCCTGTAACGATTTTTCACACAATCAAAAACCAACATTTTCTGTTTCAGTAAGCCCATAACATGCTGTTGATATTTAAGCATATGAAACTGGCAGTTTAAAGCCATGATTGCCAAGGTTGCAGACGTATAAACCTTCTTAACCCATCTATCCAGCACCCTGGAATCTCTATCAGAAGGGGTAGGATTTTTGGCTGTAGAAGCCTTAACACCCCCCTTGGGACCCTGAGAAATAGTCTCAGGATCAGCAGCAGGATTTTTGAAAAGAAATTTGCGGGAGTCAGGAATCCTGTAATATCTGTCTGGCTTACTAGAAGCCGGAGGCAGGGAATCAGGAGCCATGCTTGATTCCGAGAACACTTTATCAACAATGTCTAATACAGGAGGTATTGCCAAAGGCCTATGCTGAGGAAGAAGGAAATCCCCAAGCCTTTTTTTGATTCAGAGAAGTCCTGACTCTCCCAGTGAAAATGTTCCCTTAAAGTATGCAAAGTCTCTCCAAAAGAGTAATCCTCAGGAGGAGATGCAGATGGGGATGGATTCCTCTGCATCAGAATCCTCATAAGGTGGAACAGAAAATTCCTGATCAGAAGAGGAATCAGAAGAAATGGAAACCTGATCTGAAGATTCATGATCAGAGTCTTGCCTAGGCCTCTTAGCGGGGGGAGATAAAGACATCCACGGGTTTTATAGCTGAAGCATCCTGCAGCATACCGGACTCCGAATGGGTCTCAGTAGAGGCCTGCGAATCAGAAGTAGCAGGTATCAGAGGCTGCGAAAGCGCATCACTGAGTACCGGCGAACTGGCTTAGGAGAAGCGTTGTCGGCAGTTTTGGACCTTGGCACCCTGTCTGTCTTTATCTTTGCATTTTTTCGGAATCCCGGCAGATGGATGGCCAACACATTTCTGGATACTTAAACAGAGAACTGAAATATTTAGAGGCAAAAATATACACAGGAAGTGTGCTGATTAAATAAAGCACAAAACAGGCAGCAAGGTACGTTGTGGTCAGGGCCTAAGCAAGGTATACAGTACGAATGAAAATCTTTGAGGTATTTGCTTTCCACAAGTAATGCAATTATTAACTTTTACTGACATCGGTAAGGAGCAAGAAAAAGTTTCCCCAATGGGGTACTTAGTTTAAGATTTCGGTTCTGAAACTCGAAAATGAAAATTTTAGGAGTCGGCCGACTGGCACTTGCCATGCGGTGCCCGAAGTAGTTCGCAAGAGACTGGTGTAATGGCGTCGGCTGCATGTTTTACACCCCTGACGACCTGACGTCATGGAAGAAAGGACAGCAACCGATGCAGGACCCAAGACTTTGTTAATCAGGCCGACTGAGGGCAACCTGCAAGTAGATAACCCAAGTGTAATGACTGCAACAGTGAAACACGAAGAACATCTGGTGAGTGTCTCTGTACCAAAAGTTGCTTCGGTACCGAAGAAACCGATGGCACAGAGACAGAAGTGGAATCGGAGACAGAAGTCCTTGGCTCAGTTGCTTTAAGACTTTTTAGACTGCTCTGGGGGGGGGGGGGGTGTTGGGAACCCCTGATCAAGGTAATTAAATACTCAGCCATTTTGATCATTTGTTTTTAGGCATCGGGGCCCGAGCATGTGGTTCATGCTTCTTTTTTTAGACATAGAAGTTGTTTTTGACCTTGTTTTTGTTGATGGCATCAGTTTAATATAAAAATGTTGAGGCCTGAAAATACCCTCAAAAGCTGGTGCCTGCTCAGCGGCTCCGAACCCACCCAAGGGAGAGAGATCCACGGGTTCAATACTTTGCGAATCTTGCAGCATACCGGACTCCGAATGGGTCTCTGTAGAGGCCTGCGACTCAAAATTAGTGGGTATCAGGGGCTGTGAAAGCAGCTCACTGAGCACCGGCGACTGGCTTAAGAGAAGCTTCATTGGTTTTGGACCTCGACTGTCTTTTTCCTTCCGTTTTTTTGTGAACTCCGGTAGTCTGATTGCTAACAGACAACATTTCAGGGTAGTTAAATATTGAACCAAAATATTTAGAAGCAAAAATATACCTACGCTTAATAGTGCGATGGTTAAATTTAGCACTAAACCGACAGCAAGGCACTTTGTGATCAGGGCCTAGGGCAAGGAATACAGTACAAATGAAAATCCTTATGAGGCATTTCCTTCCCACAAGTAACGCAATTAACTTTTATCAACATTGGTAAGGAGCAAGAAAAAGTTTCCCCAACGGGGTACTTGGCTTTAGTTTGAAGACTTCTGTTCTGAAACTCGAAAACGAATATTTCATGAGTCTGCTGACCGGCACTTGCGAACTGCTTCTGCTTCGGGCACCGCGTGTCAAGAAAGTGATTAAAATGGCATCAGCTGCATGTTTTATACCCCTGATGTCATGGAAGAGGGACCGCAACTGACGCAGGACCCAAGACTTTGTTATTCAGGCCGACTGAGGGCAACCTGCCAGCAGATTACCCAAATGTAATGACTGCAACAGTGAAACATGAAGAACATCTGCGTGTAGCCTGCTTTGAAGCGTAGGTATCTTCTGCAAGATTCGCTGATTGGAATGTGCAGGTATGCTTCTTTTAAATCTAGTGTTGCCAACCAGGCATCTTTGCCTAGCATAGGAAGTTATTGAAGAGTCAGCATCTTGAATTTTGGAATCTCCAAGAAGGTGTTTAGAGTATACAGGTCCAGGATAGGACACCATGAATCGTCTTTTCTGGGTACCAGGAAAAGTCTCTAGTAGAAACCTTGTCCCTTTTCCTCTTCTGGTACCAGATGAATAGCCCCCATGCTTAAGAGAGAAAGTACTTGTTTTTATGCCTCTGCCCACTAATCTGGGGGTAGGTCCGGCCATCCACTTGATGTTGGCAACATGTGGAAGTGAAATCTGTATCCCTGGGACACTTTAAAACCCATTTGTCCTGGGTAATGAGTTCCCAATTCTATGCATGAAGAGCAATCTTTCCCCCCAAAGGGGCAGTGAGTTGATAAGTGCTTGGAAATTTTAAAAGGAAGTCATTGAGACAGTTTACCATGGGGGGGGGTCTCATTCCCAGACTTGGAAGTGGAGGCCCCCACTGCTTAGTTCTGTGTCTCACCGGGGACTGAAACCTGGGGTTTTTGCTGTGTCTGAGTTTGGCTTGAGAAGACCTGGAAGGGGCTGGAAAGGACCAATTCTTAGAGGCCAGTGCCTACTAAATCTAGGAGGCTGAACTTGTAAAAAATCTTTAACAGTTTGCACTGATTTAGCTTCATCTGCCATCTTTTTAAGAACTTCCTTAGCCTTGTTGCCGAACAGGTGGTCCTGATTTAAAGGAGCATCCAACAATTTAGCTTTAACATGATCAGGCAAAGATTACTCTAAGCCAAGCATGCCTTCTGAGCACAGACTCAGTAACAGCAGCCCTGCAAGAGGCCTCTAATGAATCAAAACCACATTGCAAAGTATGTTTTCCAACTTGTACGGCAGAAGGCATTAAATCCTGTAATTCTTTATTTTCCACACAGGAATCATCATTTTCTGTTTAAGCAGTCCACTAACATGTTGCTGATATTTTAACATATGAAACCGGTAATGGCCAAGGTTGCAGACGTGTAAACCTTCTTACCCCATCTATCCAGTGCCCTGGAGTCTCTATCAGAAGGGGTAGGATTTTTAGCAGTAGAAGCCTTAATGCCCTTGGGCCCCTGTGAAATAGTCTCTAGATCTGCAATAAGATTTTTGAAAAGGAACTTGTGGGACTCAGGGACCCTGTAGTATCTGCCAGGTTTTCTGGGAGCAGGAGGCAGGGAATAAGGGGCCAAACTAGATTCAAAGAAAGCATCAACAATGTCTAGTACAGGAGGAATAGCTAAATGCCTATGCTGAGGTAGAAGGAAATCCCTATGCCTCTTTTTGCATCAGGATCCTGGCTTTCCCAGTGGAAA